>NC_141549.1:13409107-13719642 GCF_021556685.1 Rattus norvegicus | reverse complement strand
CAAATACCTCAGGGCTGAGCCAGGAAATTCAGGAAGGTAGATGTTGGAAAAAGGACAGTTTATGAGACCA
Organism: Rattus norvegicus; assembly: GCF_021556685.1. NCBI lineage: Eukaryota > Metazoa > Chordata > Mammalia > Rodentia > Muridae > Rattus > Rattus norvegicus. The sequence continues at coordinate 13,719,572 of NC_141549.1, read as the reverse complement.
CAGAATAGCAATCTACAGTGCTTGTTGAACATTGCTCACTGATGACTACTTTAATTGTCTAGCTGAATTGGAGATTATGAGGATGTGGGATTTTATCTTTTAAGAATGAACACAAAGTTTACAATTTGATATTTGCCCTATACCTGAGTACATATGTATATGAGAACAAGGGAGTTTTCATTACAAAAAAAATGGGATGGCAAAACAGAGATTTTATAAAAACACATGGATGAATATATTGAAACTGCCCCCTCTCAAGGAATACTCAATGAAAAAATATACTCCAACTTCCATAAATTTAAATGTGTGGGGAAAAGATATTGGCCTCTGGAAAACAGGGAAAACTCTGGGAATTGGATTACATGTCACATGAATGGACTCTGATGGTAGATATTTCATTGACAGGAATCTCCCTCATCTAAGGTCCTTAGATTTTTGGGTCTTAACAAAGATCTTCTACTCATATCAAGGCCATAACCAACTCCCCCTTTCCTAAGCCCTTTAATGATAATGAAGTAGAGAGAACTGTTGAGCTTTGGAAGGAGCGTTTACCAAGGGCTAATCCTTGGGTCAAAATAGAGACTACAGGAATAGAAACCTCAGAAACTGGTCAATCTAGAGAGAGGTAGTTAGGATGTAGACTGTGGCATTTCCCAGTGACATCATCAGTAGTCTCTTTCCTGGACATTCTCTTGTGTTCAGGAGAACCCTAGAATATCTGTCATGTCACAGTTATCCCTTCACAACTTACTGGGTTCACAAGCAGGCATGTTGTCCAGGCTGCTCAGGCTTTTGAAATTGAGAATGGAAAATGAGAGACCAGATTAAGAGAGAAGGAGACTGGCCTTCTATCATGTTGTAGAACAAGAAGAAATAGCCCTGGGAAGGTCCAGTGAGTCCTGGGCAGGGGTTGGGGAGCTTCCTGGAAGAGGTTGGCTTGAGCTGGTCCTTCTAGGAGTAGGACTTATGATTTAGAGCCTCAGTCTTCCTACATGGGCAGACCCAGACTCTACAATTTCTGATGATTAGTTTGTTAAAGAGCCAGGAATTGATATGTGTTGAGCTGTTTTCCTTGGAGCTCTTTAAATTCTTGCAGAGTGTCAAAGAATAACAGGAGAAGCCTCTGGGAGAATAACAAAGTATTCGTCTCAGAATAGGCTGTTGAAACACTTCATTCTCAGCAGAGTGCTTTGGGTTGCGTGTGTATTTGTTGCCAAGAGCAGAGAGGGATCCCCTCCTGGTCATGTATCAACATTTCAGTCATTTTGAACTTGAACACACATGAATATTCAGAGTGCTAAGCAGTATGGATTTCAGGACTTAATGGCATCACATGAGACATCAGACATGAGCTGAGAATGTCCTCCGATTCTACTTTTTGGGCCAGCTTATGCATTTCCAGGCCAGAAGAATGGCACTAAGGAGTGGCGTATATGTCTAGCTATGATGGTTAGGAACAGAGACATAGCTGAGGAGTACAGCTTGAAGATAGCTTTCATGTTATTTCAGGGATTCACAGTGTTTCTAGCAACCATTTTTCCTCAGACTTCTGTTGTGACTAAGCATGACTTTTTCCTGGCCCTATGCCCTCATGTATGCTAGTTTACTTTTGTTTATCTACATACAGGGTCTACTCAGAAGGCATCATCCCCAACCCTCCACTACCCTTGATCAGGGGAAGAGGATGAAGAGGCTGGTGAAAATTGGTTGAAAATTGATCTTCAGGTGATGAAAAATGAAAGGGATGAACTCAGAGGTATCGTCTCCAATCACACAACAAAGGATTTAAACAATAGGTAGTCATGATGTGAATTCTTTGTTGTCTGTCTTGAGTTCTCTGTTAAGCCTATATTTCCTCACATCGAAGTAATCTACAAATTCTCATGTCATCATGGTTAAAATCATTTTCCTGATTGCATCTTAGACACAGAATCTGATGTTCTGATAGGAGTGAGATGGGGACACAGACTATTTTGAGTCCTCCAAAAGTAAATCAGAACCAGTGACCTGAAAAACAGTCTGGGAATAAGGGTAGTAGTGTGTGAACACTCATTTTGTGCTTTAGGAAGCCTGGACATGTGTTGGCTTGTAGAAATGTCTAGGTGCTATGTGTTTATGACCAAACATTGCTTAGTTGACCTAGAAGTGCTCTGGGTTCAGTTGGTCCTGTCAACAGCTGGAGGGACCTGGTCCCACTTGCTGCCTCTCAGTATGTGATTGGATTGACTCTAGGTCACCACTGGTTTTTTCTGACTTTGAGATAATGCCACATTATTGTATTGATTTGGCATTAATGGTATTTAAGTGTCTGTGTGAGTGTGTTTTGTGTATACCTTAAGATATATACCTGGGATTCTGCGGCCTTAATTTGGCCTGGGGAATAGCCTGATTCAGTTTCTCGTGTATGATGGTGATGAGACCAGTGAGTCTCACTTTGAGCAGTACAGCACTTGACCTCTGCTCACCTTGGAGGCACACTGGAATCTCCTGGTATGTGTTATAAATTCTTTTCCCTATAAATACTGATTATGTCCTTTGGGATTTCATGTAGCAATAGATTCTAGGATTGAGAATTCAATAAAAGGATGTTAATCACAGGTATAAATTGGAGACTGGCTTATGCCACAGGGTCCTGGGAAGTTCTTGGTGAACTAGTCCTTTCCTTCAAGCCCCCTCAGTGAGCTCAAGCAGATCAGCCCCTCCTTTTGGTTTGCTGGCTGTGCTATCCCCAGGTCCATAATAATAAGCACCAAAAGGTTCCAATACCAAGGAGCAAGCATATGGCATGTCCTAGGTTGGTTAGCCAGGATTCAGTCTGAATTCATGTAGTTCTTGAATCCTTAGTTCAAAAAGTTATTTGTTTCTTGGACCATGTTCTACAACAGGACCAAATTTGATGATCCTTGCAACTCCAGCAAGTGATCTACCTGCAGAAAATTCCCCAGCAGATTAGTGCACGAGTCCAAGGTACTGACAAGTGAAAATCAGTCCTACTGGTGAGTGACTAACAGGGCTGTGACCCCAGAACTGGGCACAAAAAGTGCCTGCCCATCGTTGTCTTTGAACCAAAGTAAGGATCAGGTTCTATATTGTTAGGATTTTTACCTCTTGGACTCAGTTTGACCAAATGTGAAGTGTCTCTAAGCCCACTCCAAATATTTTCCTTCCCAACTCAGAATCGTCAAGATAGAAAAGGTATGATATATATTCCATTTCCATGAGACACATAGATAGATTGTATACCTGTTGGCTCTATTCTCCTCTTTCAGAGAGTGTTTACCTGCAGGTGACTTTCTAGTGAAATGGACATATAAGCACACTTGAGAATAATGTCCTCTTCTGAGAGGAACATGAATCCATGTTGGTGTCACATTTTTGAGAATTACTTTGAGTCTTCTGTAATGTTGCTATTTTCTGGATTTGACCTGTCTCTAGGTTATGCTCCATGACTACTCTAGACTTCAACTACAGTCTGGGTTGTCTATGGATTAGGGCCCTAGAAGGAGTGATGTAATTGGAGAAGTTGGAGGAAGATGGATGCTGGCTGGGATTCACCATTTTTTGTTTGTGCCTCAGGACCAGGTACTGTTCCTCCTGAGTGAGTCTACTCAGCTTTAACACAAATGAAAACAGTATGGAATGAGAACAGAGAGCTTCTATAGGATCAGATTGCACTGGGAGAATCCATTAAGAAAACAACAAGGTTCTGTGTGTAAACCAGTATGAAAATCTATGATGCATGTTCCCAGCAGCATCAGGTAGGATGAATGAAGCATCAGATGCAGGTTGTCCCCATATCTAGCCATAAACCCAGTTAAACCCATTTAACCATTCTCCAACCACTCTTCTGTGTCTCATCCAGTTCTTCATCTCTTTGATCATTGAGAAGACTTTCTGTGGTTTAGCCTCTTGCAAGAAACTGGAGGATTGGCAACCAAATCCTCCTGCTCAACTAGACACTGCATTTCCTTAAGGGAGATACATTGATCATACATCACACACTTACCTTCCAATATGCTAGAGGCATGTTCTGTGGTAGCCTCATTTGTAATACCACAGAAATTATATTAGAGCCCAGTGGAATTGCCAAAAGAGTGGTTATCATTTTCATTTTTGATGGGGTTTGTAACCTTTCTCTCCTGTTTCTCCTACATCGTAAAATGTTTCCTTTTCCTGCCCAAATCTTTATTCATATTGATAGAGCTTGAAAAGTCGCTTGTCAGTCCTGTTTTGTGTCCATGTTTTAGAGTTATTTCCTGGAGCTTATATTCTGGAGCTGACTGGGTGAACAAGGATGTGGGAAAGGCTTCTCTCAGGGTGAGAGTTGGTGTGAGAGATGTGAGGCATTGAGATAAAAATCTTTTCAACTTTCTCAAACTAGTCTGCCCAAGAAGTGTGCTCCAGACTCATTTTTAATCCCCAAGGCATGGATAGCAATGATGAAGATCTCACTTGAAATATCTCCTTTGCCTAATCTGCATTCAACAACTGTTTATCTAGTATGACAACCTCCTCATTGTTTTCTGCTTCTTACTTATGATTCTCATGTGTGTGTGTGTGTGTGTGTGTGTGTGTATGTGTGTGTGTGTGTGTGTGTGTTTGTATCTGTGTGGGCATAGATGTGTGTGTGCATGTTTATGGCTATGTTGCATATGTGTACAATTGGAGGTGCTTGTTGTAAGTGTTTTGGTGTAGGTACGTATGTATACAGGTGTGTGTTTATGTGTGTGCTTATGTATGCATGTGTGTGTGTGTTTGTGTGTGTGTATGTGTGTGTGTAAAGGCATGTACTCATGTTCCTGCACACATGTAAATATATGTATTATAAGTCTACATTTGTGTGTGTATATATAAAAACATCTAAAAGCATATATATGTGTATGTATATGTAAATTTCTCTTTATGTGAATATATATTTTTCTCTAGAACAAGAGGAAATAAAATGTTTCAATATCAGATTTTAAACTATTTTTAGAAGGAAAGCTATTACTATTGAAACTGTTTATAGAGTGAAAACTACTTGCCAATATTCAAATTGTTTGGAGGCAAAAAAAGGGAGTGCAAGGATGTGAGCAGATGCTGTGTATAAAACCCATGTTTCTGAGAGTGAAAACTGCTGGCTGAGGGCTCTTCTCCTTTTTTGCTCTTGGTGAATAGCGACTGATCAGTGAAAGTTTATGTGGCTTGTTGTGTCATCTCAACATCCTGGCTGTTTTAATCATTGCCTGTTACCATTTTCTTTCCAGATTGACCTAACCTTGGCTCAGTATACCTTGGCTGTGGAGTTTGGACTGGATTTTGTTATTTGAAAGATTAAGTTGTTAGAGTTGAATCTGCATCCAGAATATGTCCAGTAACTATGTGAGGTATGATCACAGGACTGCTTCAGACAAAACCTTAGACACTCACCTTGTCTGAAGCACTCACCTTGTGTTCTGTCTGTGGCACTCTTAACTATTGTTATTCAAAATTATTTGATAAGAGTAAAATTCATCCTCCTGGAGGGTTTGGAGAAGTGAGGACCCTAATATATTGCTGGTGGTGTAAAATGGGTAGCTCTGTGAGAAGCCATGTACAACTCTCCAAAAGTTGAACTGCAGCCCCCATTGACCCAGAGACTCCAGAACAAAAAATAGGAACTATGGTACATTAGGGTTGTAGTGGTACACCGCTGAGCATCCCTGTAGTAAAACTATCCATATGTCCATCAGTCGGAAAGTGAAAATGTACAAAGGTGTCCAGCCCTTCCTTGGAATATTGCAGAGTGTGACTAGACATGCAACCATTTGGCCTTGAACTAGTCAGCCTTATCTTACTCAAAATATACTCAACAGTATCCCATTACAATGTGAAGAGTTTTACTTTGGATTTCGGTTATGGAGATTTCCTAGATGTTTGTGTTGATAGTGTTGGTTCCAAAGTCAGGCAGGTTATGGTAAAGGGTGCTCCTATTGGAAGATGCTGCTGACTTTGGAGATAATGGGAAACAGTGAGTTAGCGAATGGAACAGGCTTGTATACCACTACCCAGTAATCTATTGGTGGGAATCAAGCCTACTGTGCACAGACTTGAGAACTTGTTAGGCAGGTGTGGCTAACAGGCCAAGACCCCATATTTCTGACTTATGTTTTTAGGGGAAAACACTTTATTGACTTAGCTGTCTATAGGCTATGCCCTCTGTGTACTTATCCAGTTCAAGGATTTTTTTCTTATGCCTCTATAGTATCCTCGGTGATCTCTTATATTATCATTAACTGAGAAACTAACCACATTCCTGCAAAGTACTATGCTTGTGTGTGTGAACAAATGTATTGGTGTATTCAGGAGTATGTATATCTGGGTGTCTGTTTCTCTGCCTGGCTATGTGCCTGTATGCATGCATGACTCCATGACAATATAATCTTGTAATGACCAGGATGAGGACAGATCCTGGAAGAAAGTCTGTACAACTCACTGAATCAGAAAGAACTGGTCACTGAGCAAAAGGACTTGGCTCAGAAGATTCAGCATCATTTCAGTGTCTCTGAGATGAGGTAAGCGCACAAAATGGAAGGAACCAAGTAAATTACCTATACCTGTCAACTGACTTTTTTGAGGGGTGTCTGACTTTCTACATAGTTCTCAGACTCAGTTAACTAGGAACAGCTCAGAATATTGTTCTGCTCCGATTTTAAAGAACTTTGGTCCATGAAATATATGTGATCTACAGAGATTCTGGCTATTGTGTACTCATCCCTCCCTGATGACCTCTCTAGCATTATCTGAGCCCATTCCCTTGAAGTCTCCCACAAATAGTTCTACAGTAACTATAAACAAAGCAGGGATATCATTTCTTTTCTTCATGAGCATCTCTTTTAGAGTTCAGTGCCTCCCCTTGGGAAGACTTACATGCAGCACACTCTTGCTGATTATAGTATCACTTCAGTGCGCATGTACTTTGTGTGATATTATTCCTCTCTGTATTTTCAGATAGAGAGGTTGTCAAGTGGAACCCAGGCAGATTCCTTCACTGGAGGCATAATAATAGCCTGCAGTATAGTGGTGGCCCAGCTCCTAAGAAGGCTTTCACATGGTTTTCTCTCCTCAACTGATATTCAGACTTTGCAACATGATTTTTAAAATATAATATATATGGACTACTCAAGTAATGTGGTCTTCACAGTTCAGTTTCTAGCAGGTTTTTAAAAGCAGAGAAAATATAAAGACCCATGAGATCTCTTACCCTACTCTCTTAGAGATGAGAGAATGACCTCAGTTGAAAGGTCTTACTGGATTATCCTGCTGAATAGTGCCTCTGTGGGTTGGATAACTGACATGGCAGGTTCTCACCAGGCTTTTATCTCTTAATTCCCGAGGTCTGAAATACTCCAGTAGAAGCATGAACAGTGCACGGAACAGGACAAGAGTTCCCTCAGACAGAACTGCCCACCAGGAACACTGAGTGTGCAAAGAAAGCCAACAATTCCCCCATCTCAACCCTATAAACCATGGCAATCTTGGACTTCCCGTTCTTCATTTACTTTTGTTTCTTATGTGGGAAGAGCAATTTATTTTGTCTAGCATCTGGTACAGTAAGAGTCACTTTGGAGGGCTTCAGAAGAGTGCTGAGAGATACTAAGAACTGCTTGGCATCCAGAAGGTGTCTGAGAGTGGCAATTTTTGCTTGTCCTGATGGATTAACAAGTATAATTTCCTGGACATCAGTCATTCAAATTTTTAAAACCTTGAGATATGGTCTGTAACATGTCTCATTCTTAGCCTTTGAAAGACTTGTCCATCAACAACCAACCACCCCAATGAGGCATGTCTACATTCGTCTTGAAAAAATTATTACCATCTGGAGTGCCTTCCTGCTATGTTTACAGGGCTAGCAACACTCTGTAGGAAAAATCTGCAGCAAGAGGATGCTGCTTAGGTCAATTGTTGTGTTTGGGTTTTGTTTTGAGGTTTATGTTTTTGGTTTTCTTTGTTTTCACTAGAATTTTTGTTATTTATTTGTTATCTTTTGTTATTAACTTGCTTTTTTCCTAAGTCTATACATTTTACTCATTGACTCTCCACTTTAAGATGTTGTTGAATAAATTAATGTATTCTTACAAATAAATATGTGACCTCTACCCCTTCACTCATAAGAACTTCCTGTTACTCATGTGTGGTTCTCAGTCCTGTAATAGCACAAGTACCAGGGAACAATGGTTTTCTGCAAGTCTCCTGCAGCTTAGGCTTCATAATCAGTTTGTATCCAGCCAGAGCTGCACAGGAAACTGTTCTCTCGAAGTAGATAGTGTGTCATACTCTGTGGATCCCAAAGTCATGATGAAAAAGTATCCTTGCTGTGTCTTAGTGCTCATAAATTTAGTTACCCTTATAATATGCTATGCTATGGAAAATCACGTTGGACAAACAAAGGAGAAAAAGCAGTATGTCTCTAATATGTTTCAGGAAATAAAAATATTCAGTAAGGGAGTTTAAAAAAGAACAAGAAACAAAGAGCTGTATGCCTCCGGTTTCCTTGAAATAAAGCATCAGTTATAACTGCAGAGCAAAGATAATGAATTGCAACAACATTGGAGAAACAAATGTTTTTATTATTATTAGTGGTGGTTTGTTTATTCTTCTTGATAATGATAAGATTTCCTGATGCCTTATCGATATATTTGATAAATTCTTCTTTTTGGGGGGGTAGGGGTTTGTTTAGGTTTTCAAATTATTTCTTATTTCTTTTGTTTTTCATTGGATATTTTCTTTATCAACATTTCAAATATTTTCCCCTTTCTGTTTTCCCCTCAGGAAACCCTCTATCCTATCTCCCTAACCTCTGCCTCTATGAGGGTGTTACCCTACCAGCCCAACCACTCCCTCCTGCTTCCAGATGTTTGTCTACAAGCAATTCTGACAGATTACAGCAGAGGTCATTGGACTGCATCTGAATCTGAGGTTATAGAGCTTTGTAAAATGCCCTTTAGGTCTTATGGGATTCAAATTCTCCAGCTGATGAGCCATATCTCCAGCCCTGGTCCTGAAACTTTGTCCTTCTTTGTGTGGTACATTAGTCGTACTGGCTCACACCCAAACAAAGAAGAAGATGCTTGAGACCTCTGGGGATACATACGGCGGTAGTCGTGCTAATGGTCTAAACTGCCAGGCATTCATGTAGAGCATTTGTGGGTTCAGGATCATGCCTCAGCATCTCAGCATTTTCTGGGTTGGATCAGATCTCTCACACATCTCATCCTTGATGGCAAATGCAGATGAGACCCATCAGATAAAACGCAGAATTAAGAAACTCCTGTGAGTGGAGCTGGCAAGTAAATCATGTAGATGAACAATCAAAGCAGTGTAAGGGCAAGCTTCTGACTAGACTGGGGGTATGGAGCATGTAGCAGAGACCACATACCTCTGGTGGAGAATGTTTCCTCTCAAAACTAGGAAGTGAGAGGGGTAGTTGCTACTCTTTTACAACAGTAGATCTTGGGGTTGGGGATTTAGCTCAGTGATGGAGCGCTTGCCTAGCAAGCGCAAGGCCCTGGGTTTGGTCCTCAGCTCCAGAAAAAAAAAAAAAAAAGTAGATCTCACAGTATAAGGAAGTGTTTCGTTCTTCCCGATGAATAAGTGATTCTTGTGAAGCTCCCTCAATCATATGACTTCTAAAACTCTATGTCAGGGATGTAAGTACAGAAGAAGGGTTCCCAGGGGTCTCCAGATTTCTGCTGTCAAACAAAGGTAAAAACAAATCTTTTTATGAATGACAGATATACACAGAGAACAACACTGTAGACACAGAGCTGCTTCAGTTCCATGACTGAGGTGACCAGAGTGTGAGTTGTCTCAGTAAGTCCAGGAACTTGCCTCCAACTCTCCAAACCTGAGCTCCTTCGCTAGGACCCACATGGTTTAAGGAAAGAACAAACTTGGCACATTCTGTCCTCTGACGTTAAAATTCTTCAAGTTGCCAGGGCTTAGCCCACAGAAACTAAGACATCTAGTTAATATTTCTTGCTTATGCTAAAATCTCTCCATCTGATGTACTCATGAAGATACATTAGTGTGGGTTTCAACTGAGAGGATTTTGTTGACTGTTTTAATTTTGTTGCCTAGAAGCTACAGAAACTAAGAAGGCTTGTACCAGAGCCTCTCATCTCATGAAAAATGAGTTAAGGGAATGTGGCCATTGAAAATTTGTAACTGAGCTGAGAGATTATTTTTTTTTGCTTTTTTAAATTGTGTTTTTATTTACATTTTAAATGTTATCCCTTTCCAAGTTTCCCCTCCATAAACCTGCTATCCCAACCCTCTCCCTGAATCTGAGAGTGATCTCTCACCCACCTACTTACTAATTTCCACCTCCTCACTCTGACATTCCTTTACACTGTAGCATCTAGCCTTGACTGGAATCTGCTGACAAGGGCCTCTCTTCACACTGATGTCCAACAAGACCCTCCTTTACTACATATAGAGATGGAACCATAGGTCCACCCCTGTGTTCTTTTGAGATGGTGGTTTACACCATGCAAGGTTTGGGGGATCTGGTTGGTTGATATTGCTTTTCTTCATATGGAGTTGCAAATCCCTTCAGCTATTTCAGTCCTTTCTCTAACTCCTCCATTGGGGACCCTGTTCTCAGTTCAGTGGTTGGCTGTGAGCATTCACCTTTGTATTTGTCAAGCTCTAGCAGAGCCACTCAGGAGGAAGCTATGTCAGACTTTTGGCATCCACAATATTGTCTGAGTTTGCTATCTATATATGGGTTGAATCCCCCAGGTGAGGCAGTCTCTGGATGACCTTTCCTTCAGTCTTTGTTCCACATGTTGTCTCCATATTTCCTCTTGTATTTTTGTTTCTCCTTCTTAGAAGGTCTGAAGCATCCATACTTTGGTTTTCTTCTTCTTGAGCTTCATGTAGTTTGTGAATTGTAGCTTGGGTTTTCTGAGCTTTTGGGCTAATATCTGCTTATCGGTGAGTGCATACCATGTGTAATTATTTGTGATTGGATTACCTCACTCATGATGATATTTTCAAATTCCAATCATTTGCCTAAGAATTTCCTGAAGTCATTATTTTTAATGAGTTGAGACTCTTATGAGACAAGCAATACTCTAAGTGATCCCAACTATATATCTCATATAGTAGTCAGCAATACCTAATAAAATTTATGATTATCTTCTCAGTCCACATAAAGGGGATTTATTAGAATGATTACAGGCTATGAACCAGCTAATTCAACAATGGCTGATTATGAATAGAGAGTCCAAGTACCCAGGAGCTGCTCAGTCCATGAGGAGGCTGATGTCTCAACTTGTCCTCAGTATATTCTTGAATCCTGAATAAGCAGGCTCTGATGCGATTGAAAAAAAATGGACATGCTAAAAAGGTGAGTACAAGCTGGCTACAAATAAAAGCTTCCTTATTCCAGTCCTTAGTTAGACCTCTGGAAGGAGGGATGGTTCTGATTATATCTGGATTAAATTTCTGGGTTAAAAGTGTAACTTCCTTCCTCAAAGATGCAGATTGAATTAAGCATAAATCCCTCACAGATGTGCCCTCTATTTTTGGTTTTATTTAACCCCAGATGAAATCTAAGTTGAAAACCAAGAATAGCAATCATAATCATTTTCTCAGCTTCAATAATATTCTTGAACAATTGTTACACTGAATGATCAAACGAAAAATGAATACAATGAAAAGATACATGTAGATATCTCTAGACCTCATGGTCACGATGACTTTTAAGGGGCTCTTTATGACCAGGGATTTCTCAAATATGATTAATAACTTATTTCACTTTTTGAGGGACATAGAGAGGAGTGAGAAACCAATTTCAAAAGTTCTGTTCTTTTTCTAAAAGTGAAAATTGAAATTCCTTCACCTGTTTGTTTGTGTTTTCCCATAATTCTTTAAGGAATTTTTGTGTTTCCTCTTTGGACAGGAAACCGGGAAAGGGAATAACATTTGAAATGTCAATAAAAAAAATATATCTAATAAAAAAAGGTACTTGTTTACCTATGTTGTCCTGTATTTCTTTAAGGGAGTTATTTATGTCCTTCTTTATGTCCTCTAATATCATCACGAGATGTGATTTTAAATCTGTATCTTGCTTTTCCAGTGTGTTTGGATATCCAGTATTTGCTTTGGTAGAAGAACTGGGCTCTGATGCTGCCAAGAAGTCTTGGTCCCTGTTGCTTAGGTTTCCTCTCACCATCAGGTTGTCTCTGGTGTTAGCTTGTCTTGCTGTCTCTGACAGTGGATTGACCCTCCTGGAAGCCTTTGTGTCAGCACTCCTGTAGACCTGTTTTCTTTCAGCAGGATCTGGGAACAGAGAGCTGCTGATGGGTTTGTGTGTCCTGTAGGCTACAGGTGGGCTGCTTGGAGCAGAAGAGTTGGTCTTACCTATGATTTCAGGTGTGTTGTCGCTCCAGGAGACTGGCTTTCAGCTCTGCTCAGGCAGAAACCGGAAGGGTGCTTTCCCTGCCTGGTCCTGGGTTCCTGTGCTCAGAGGGCACAGAGGGCACTAGGCAGGTTCCTCTTGAGTCATGAATTTTAGCAGAAGTAGTTGTCTCCTCTGAGCTCTCAGGATTGTCTGCACTTCTGAGTCTCCAGCTCTCTCCCCCATGGGATGTGCATACAGAGAGCTTCTGGGCGCAGGCAGAAACCAAATGGTATGAACTTGGGATTTTATACTTGCTCGGAAAGTGCTCTTATCTGCTGAGCCATCTTCTCCGTCATTGATTTTCTTTCTCTTGAAGATTTACTTCTTATTTTCGTATAAAAGTATTTTTGCCTCCATGAATCCATCCACATTGTGTGCATATCTTTGCTCAGAGGATCCAGAAGAGGAGGTTGTATTCTCTGGAATTGGAGCCGTTATGTGTTTGCTAAGAATCGAACCCAGATCTCTGACAAGTCCTTGAGACCTCTAATTCATCTCTCCAGACTCCACATTTTATAATGCTATGACTGGATACATTATATACTCCCAAGAACAAAATTCTTACATGCTTTTGTTTGTTTGTTTGTTTGTTTGTTTGTTTTTAGAAATTACTTTTGGAACCTGAAAAACATGTGGTAACTATTTGGTTAAACCATGATTTTTAATGAATACTTCTTGGATACAATGAATATACAGTAAAAAGGAATAATACATATTAATCACAAAGGAAAACCTTACTAAAATAGGCAGAGTTGTATCTGAAAACCCCAAAACTGATGCACTGCTATAAAATATGTCCTTTTCATTTTGCATAGAAAACTGAAAAGAAACCATATTAAACTTTTTCTCTCTTTCATTGAAAACAATGAATCATTCAATCATATCTTATAAGATCTGAATGGAAAACAAGGTCAAGATTTCATAAGTTATAATGCCTCCACTTCTGTTAATGACATAATTGAGGGGTTTTTTTTGTGAAGCTACCATTTCTACAAATCTAATTTTTATAATTCCCGTAAATTACTAGACAATTAAAATATATGTCAATAAGTGAATGCTTTGAAGAATGTTCAGCACTCAGACTCACTACCTCTTGGTTAGCAACAGGAAAGTACAGTGCATAAAAACCTCAGCATCAAGTCCTGAAGCATATTCAGTTGACATTTTGGCTATTCACAGGAGATAGAGAATTGTCTAGCAAGGTTAGGGTTATGATGTTGTCAAGGTAAACTAACACACTTACATTCTTTAAGACTAATGACACTAGTATAGAATTTTAATTTTAGATGGGTGAATTATTCTTGAGTTTTTACCCCAAATAAAGACTCGTTTTCCCTCAGAGGTCAGAACAGAACATCTTTTTGTCCATATAACCTCAACATTCACATGTTCTCAAGATACACAGCTCTCCTTGGCATCTAATATTTTTTGTAATACTTGAAAGAATCTAGAAAAACCCCTCCTAACGTTGCAGCTTATCAAGTGGAGTTATTGGAATCAGTGACTTTATGGATCAGGAGCCACAGGTAGGCATCAGAGTCAGGGACAGCTCCCACTCCAGTTATTGGGATATTCATGAAGATCAAGTTGCACATTTGATATATTTGTGTGTGTGGAGGAAGGGAGGTTCAGCCCATATATGTCCTTTGGGTGCTGGTTCAGTCTCTGAGAGCTCCCAAGGTCCAAGGTTACTTAACTCTGTTGCCCTTCTTATGGAGTCCCTATCACCTTCAAGTCCCTCAGTTTTTCCCCTCCCAACTCTACTCTCCCATAAGACACCAGAGCTTCATCTGATGTTGGACTGTGGGTCTTCGCATCTGTTTCAATAAGCTGCTGGGTAGAGTCTCTTAGCAGACAGTTTAAGCATAACAGAATATCATTGACAATGTCAGAGATTGGTATGCCCACAAGGTGAGTCTCAAGGTGGGACAGTCATTAGTTGCTGATTCCCTCAGTCTGTGTTTCATCTTTGCCCCTGCACTTCCTGTGATCAGGACAAATTTTGGGTCAAAGGTTTTGAAGATGTGTTGTCATCCTTAGCCCTCCACTAGGAGTCCTGCCTGGCTACAGGAGATGGTCACTTCAGGCTCCATATGCCCCATTGCTAGGAGTCTCAGCTTAAAGTCACCTTCATAGACTCCCTGGAACCTCGTCTATCTAAGTAGCAACCATGGTTTTAGATGTTTAAAATAGATTCAGAAGGTCACAGAACTAAGAATAAAAGGTGGTAGGGAAACTTTCCAAAGTTTGACAGATCACACATTATGAAAATAAAAATGTCTGCTAGGATATTCAGGAAAGGAGAGCTGGCCATCACCTAAATGAATTTTATAGGTAAAAGTGGTTCAACCGTGACATATTTGAAAAATGTTTTAAATTATTAATAGTAACTAATTATAACAAATGCAATATCTTCTATACAAAAGCCTTATCCATTTACCAAATATTTTGTGTAAATATGAATTCATGAACATGGGATGCCTCTAAAGGATGGAATTAAAAATGAAAAAAAGCAAGAAGGTAATAGACAGCCACCAGAAAAAAAATCAAAACAGACCAAGAAGGGTGACACAAATTTAAAAAAAATAAATGAAAAATAGAATCATTTTCAAAGACAATAGCCAGTAAGTATGGCATGACCCTCTTCTGCCTGTTCCCAACTCCCTTTGCATCCTACCTTCTGCTATGATTCTTCTGGCCATGGTGTTTACACAGGCAATTCTCATCAGCCCACATATTAGGGAAACTGTTAATTCCACCAATGAAACTTTTGGAGATCATTCATTTTCGTGTTTAAGCCCAGGTCAAGAAGTTGGTTTTGTTCTCAAGATGAGATCTGTCACATGCAGCTTTCCAACTGCATTTCTGCTAGGTTCCCTAGAAATGCAAAATAAACTTTTCTCTTATTCTTTCATGCCTCAGAAAACTTACCTTGGTTTACAGAGAAAAACACATTGACCTACAAGCTCTAAGAATTCTTGGAGAATGGTGAGTGCAGAACTGGGAATGGTGGACTTGGTTTAGGTGGAAGATGAGGGTTGTGACAGTGGCAGTGGCTATTGCCTGCTCCTATTCTTTTTAAAGTGTATTTCCAATAGGACAAGTTTTGTCTCTCTTATAATTATTGCTATGTTATGATTCTATCATCTGTTCATACAATCCATGCCACATGAACTATTGTCCCTAATCTTCTCCATCACAAACTCAAAATACATAAAAAGAGAAATCCAACAGTGCTTTCTGGTACCTCCACAACCAGTGTGTGTACCCATGCCCTTGTGTTTTCAAAACACCTTGGTTACTGCACCTAAAACTTTAAATGTTATCATCAGCATACTGTACCCAAAACTTTAAAGGTTATCATAAACATGCTGAATGTCCATTATTTTGTGACAAAAACATGAAACATACTACATATTGCAGTTTTGATGATCAAACAAGATAGACATCGAAGGCTGCTCTTGGTGAATACCAACCCATTTCCAACTGTCAATCATTAACTCCAAAATCAACATCATCTTTTTATGACTCCTGGGGCCCACATTGTGCAAGGTAAAAAATAAGCTCAAGGAAGTTTTCTGTGACCTCCATTTACATTCTGCAGTACATATAAATGTACATGCACACACATACACACACACACACACACACATACACACACATACACATACACACACACTAAATAGATACAACAAAAAAGAAAGTTATTATAATTTATTCATTTTTAAAATTTTAAAATGCAACATCTAGCATAGCCTTTATTTATTATCAATAGATTGATATTATAACTATCAATGGATTTTCTTTTTTCTTTTTTTGGCTCCAAATATTTTATTTTTATTTGGATATTTTATTTATTTACATTTCAAATGTTATCCCCTTTCCTGATTTCCCCTCCAGAAACCCCCTATCCCACCCCTGCTTCTATCAGGGTGTGCCCTCCCCCACCCACTCCCACCTCCCTGCCCTACACTGGGGAATCAAGCCTTCAAAGGACCAAGACCTCACGTCCCATTGATGCTTGGCAAGGCCATCCTCTGGTACATATGCAGCTGGAACCATGGGTCCCTCCTTGTGTACTCTTTGGTTGGTGATTTAGTCCCTGGGAGCTCTGAAGGGTCTGGTGGGTTGATATTGCTGTTCTTCTTATGGGGTTGCAAACCCCTTCAACTCCTTCAGTCCTTTCCCTAACTCCTCCATTGGGGTCTCCATGCTGAGAGCTGCTAGCACCCATATCTGCATTTGTCAGGTGCTGGCAGACACTCTCAGGAGACAGATATAGCAGGCTTCTGTCAGCAAGCATTTCTTGGCATCCACAGTAGTATCTGGATTTTGTGTCTGTATATGGGCTGGATCCCCAGGTGGGGCAGTCTCTGGATAGCCTTCCCTTCAGTCTCTGCTCCACACTTTGTCCCCATATTTCCTTTAGACAGGAGCAATTCTGGGTTAAAATCTTGGAGATGAGTGGGTAGCCCTATCCCTCAACTGGGAGCCATGCCTAACCTTTGGATATAGTCTCTACAGGTTCTCCTTCCCCTTTCTTGGGCATTTCAACTAATCTCATCCCCTTTGAGTCTTGGGAGGCTCTTGCTTTCCTGGCATCTGGGATTTTCTGGTGACTACCCCCAGTTCCCCATCTCCCATTGCTACACACTTCTGTTCCATTTTCTTATGCTCTGTATATCCCTCTGTATATCATCCCCGTCTCCTTCCATACCTGATCCTTTAAACAATTTGCCCCTCCCCCTCCTCTGTTCCTCCCAAGTCCCTCCCACACCATACTTCCTGTGAATATTTTGTTCTCTTTTCTAAGAAGGACTGAAGCATCCACACTTTGATCTTTCTTCTTTTTGAGCTTCATATGGTCTGTGAATTGTATCAAGGGTATTCTGTTCTACCCACTTGCCTAAGAATTTCATAAAGTCATTGTTTTTAATTGATAAGTAGTATGCCATTGTGTAAATGTGCCACGTTTTCTGTATCCATTCCTCTGTTGAAGGGCATCTGGGTTCTTTCCAGCTTCTGGCTATTATAAATAAGGCTGCTATGAACATAGTGGAGCACGTGTCTTGTTATATGTTGGGGCATCTTTTGGGTATATGCCCAAGAGAGGTATAGCTGGGTCCTCAGGTAGTTCAATGTCCAATTTTCTGAGGAACCTCCAGACTGATTTCCAGAATGGTTGTACCAGTCTGCAATCCCACCAACACTAGAGAAGTGTTCCTCTTTCTCCACATTCTGCCAGCATCTGCTGTCACTTGAGTTTTTTAATCTTAGCCATTCTGACTGGTGTGAGGTAGAATCTCAGGGTTTCGATTTGCATTTCCCTGATGACTAAAGATGTTGAACATTTCCTTAAGTGTTTTCCAGCCATGTGAGATTTCTCATTTGAAAATTCTTTGTTTAGCTCAGTATCTTGTTTTTTAAATATGGTTCTTTGGTTCTATGGAATCTAATTTCTTGAGTTCTTTATCTATTTTGGATATTAGCCCTCTATCAGATGCAGGATTGGTAAAGATCTTTTCCCAATCTGTTGGTTGCTGTTTTGTCCTATTGACAGTATCCTTTGACTTACAGAAGCTTTGCAATTTTATGAGATGCCATCATTGGATTTTCTAATATGTACCTGCCCCTTCATTCATATGTCTCAGCTTTCCAATGGTCTTTTATTTGATTTCTGTCTCACAGTAGAGTCCATAGCAATCTTCACATCATGCACATGACTCAACCCTTAAATAATCTTAAAAGATCATCTGTTCTTCTACTGGCAATGTGGAGGGAAATGCACTCAGTTTATAATACCTCTGTGGAAATTTAATGAGATTAGTGAAGATCTTAACACAACTCCAAAAGGACATTTCCAAAATATGAATGACTATTCATATATGGTGGTCTTAGCATTCCCCTCAGATGTAATTTGGATGCATTTTGCTATAAGTCACTGCTGAGGAACATAGAACAGTGAAAAGCATAAAACATAACACACTTGTGTATTTCAGCCAAGAACAAGGAATACTTGAATTACTTCATTTACCTTCTTTTGATTATATTTTCTTCCATGGAATTTGCCATGATGAAAATGAGATATAATCATATTTTCTATTGTATTAATGGCAAAATCCTTCAAGACATATGTGATCTTTTGTCAAATCACATAGTACATATGTCTTTTGTCAGAGCAGCATGAGATTTATTTTCTTGTTTGATTAAAAATTTTGACACTACACATTTTTGAGTGAAGAAAATCTTTAATTATAAGTGGAATTCAGGAAAAACACCTCATTCATTGCTGCTCAATTAGTGTGAAGTAGACAAAATGTAAGACCTGAGACGAACATGTACCAAATTGGATTATAACCTGAATTCTCAAAGATAAATCTATTTACTTAATCAAATCAATATATTTTCAAACTTCATGCTATTACTGACAAATTGCTTTTATATTATCCACCACACTTATTTCCCTTAGAGCAAATCTAGGTATAGAGACACATGTAACCTGCTTATTTGCATAAAGAAAAATTTTAAATGGATCTGTGGTCAAAATATAAAACACATTTAGAATGTTAAGTCTTCTGAACGAAAACCCCCAAGGAGAAATTTTTGTAATTAAGTAGACAAGAGGTTTTTTTGGGCCACAAAATCATAACACATAAAAGAACAATTCTGCTAAACTATATACCATCAAAATTAAACTGTTTTATCCTCAAATTATGTCATGCAGAAAACGCTCTTTTATACTAACTTGGTAAAGGCTATTCTCGTGCCTCATAGAGACTTCTGTATAAATGCTACTTCCAAAAATCAGTGTTTACCAAGAGTTCATTGTTCTTTGATCTGTAAAAAGATTTTCTATGAGCACGTACACACACACACACACACAAACACACACACACACACACACACACAAGATAATGAGTGTGTGATACTATGAGGACAATTTGCTTGAGATAGTTTCTTCTTTCTATGATGTGGTTCACAGGGATTAAATTTGGGTCATCAGTCATGGCAGAAAAAAATATCTTTACCTACAGAGCCCTCTTCTCAACACAGTTAAATTATATGTATCTGAAACAAATAGGAAAATCATAACTAAAAATTATCAATTCCATGTTTTGGATACTTTTGTGGTCACATTATCACAATTGTCGTTAATAATCTTGACCTTTACTGTAATCAAAATATGCATAAATATTATACAAATTATAATGAATTCAAGGGTCTCTTATTCATTAAGAACTATAGTGTTTAAAATTAACTGTATTGTTCCTATTACTATCTACATGAAAATAAAAGATGCTCTTGTATGGCTATTCTGAATTTAAGTGAGAAGAGAAAATCATAGGATGAAGCAAAGGAAATTTACTCATTAGTAACAGGTTTCAATGTTCAAGGAGCTACTGAATCCTACAACCCAGAAGAGTCAAAGCCCCTTACTCGAGCAGAAAAGGAATTCCTAGCGAGGAATGTCTCCGATTCTAAATGGGGAAATATCTACAAATTATACTTGGAACTTAAGTATTCATCTTTTATGAGTCTTCACTCCCATACCATTTTAAAGAGGGTTATTTGATTCTCTAGAATGTAACTATTTGATTTCTTTGAATCTTTTGGATATAGGGCAGGTTTTTTACTGACTTGTTTAAATAACTTACTCAGCTTGCTCTCTTAGGGAAGCCAAGACTCACACCCCAGGGATGATACCATTCACACTGGGCTGTGTCCTCCTTTGTTGTTCCTAGTTGTGAAAATGCCTTACACCTGTGTCTCAAGAGGCATTTCCTCAACTGAGACTCCTTTCTCTGGGATAACGCCAGCTTATGTCAGGATGACACATAAAATTTTTCACTACACCCCCTATTAATAAATAGGTTCCCCCATCTAAAAGGACTGAAATATCCTCACTTTGGTAGTCCTTCTTCTTAAGGTTTTTATATTCTATGGACTATATCCTGGCAACTCCAAGCTTTGTTCTACTATCCATTTCTACGGAAATGAAGAGCATGTTTTGTTGTGGTTGTTATTGAGGTTATTGTTGGTTTGTTTCTATTGGGTTTTGTTTTGCTTTGTTTTGTTTTGTTTTGTTTTGTTTTGTTTGTGTGTGTGTGTGTTTGGTTTACCTCCCTGAGGATAATTTCTTCTTCCATCCATTTGCACTTGAATGTCATGATTTCCTTTTTTTTAGTAGCTTAGTATTTATTCATTTTGAATATGTCCCACATTTTCTTTATCCCTTCCTCTGTTGATGGACACCTGATATCTTTCCAGCTTCTGGGTATTCTAGTCAATGCTGCTAAGAACATAGTGGATCAAATGTCCATTGCAAAGTTTGGAGCATCATAGGTGTATTCTAGGATTGGTATAGCTTGGGCCTCAGGTAATTCAATCTCTAATTTTCTGAGGAAACTCCCAAGTGATTTCCAGAGTGGTTGTTCCAGCTTAGAGAGCCACTTATTTTAGAGGGTGTGTCTAGGCTTCTCCACATCCTCACCAGCAACTGTTATACTCTGAGTTTTTGATCTCAGCCATTCTGACTGCCCTCTTACGGAATCTCCGTGGTCTATTCTTTCTTTTTTTTTTCCTTGTTTTTTTTTTTTTGTTTTTTTGTTTTTATTTTATTTAATTTTTTTTGCAGATTTGCATTTCCCTGATGCCTATGGATGTTGCAAATATCTGTAGGTTCTTATCAGACATTAGATGTTCCTCAGATGAGAATTATTGTTTAGCTCTGCACCCCATTTTAAAGAGAGTTATTTAATTCTGTGGAGTGTAACTATTTGAGTTCTTTGAATCTTTTGGATATAGGGCATCTATTGTATGTAGGATTGGTAAAGATCTTCTCCCAAACTGTTGGCTGCTGTTTGGTCTTAATGACAGTGTCCTTTGCTTGCAGAGACTTTGAAATGATATGAGGTCCCATTGGTCTATTCTTGATCATAGAGCAGAAGCCATTGGTCTTTTATTCAGTATACTTTCCCTGTGTCCATGTATTCGACCCTCCCCACAGTTTTTCTTCCATTCCTTTGATTCAATCTGGTCTTATGTGTATGACCTTGACCTACTTAGACTGCCACTTTGAACAAGGCTCTAGGAATGCATCTATTTGCATATTGGACCAGTCAGTAACTGACGTAGTGAGGAGGAGGTGTGGCCCAGGTTCCACCTGCCAGCCTCAGGTATAAAATGGCAAACCAAAGAGAGGAAAGGAGCACTAGGCGGTTGGCCTCTCTCTGAACTTGTGGTCTGCTCAGGACAGCACCCAGCTCACTAGAGGCAGGGCACGGACGAGTTGGGTCGAGTGTGCTGATCGAACCAAGAGTGTCCCTTCGTGTCCTTGGCTGTGGACATGGAACCAGGCTCTCAGGCAGGCGCCCTGCAGGAGATCCTGGACTGTCTGTGTCGAGAGAGCGACCCAGGAAAGATCTACAAAACACTGAAGAAACTGTCTTCTGTGCCTATCCTGTGCGACAGCCTGGCAGAGATTGGCTTCAGAAAGACCATAAAGACATTGAAGAATCAGCAGCTCCTGCTCCCCTTTGTTAAGGACCTAGTAGACAAGTGGTCACCGGGGTTCGTGCTGGGACCCCAACAAGAGCAAGACTCCCTGGACTTTGGATTGCTGAGGAGCCACAGGACAGCGCATCAGAGCACTGGTCTAGAACAGACAAACCAGAAGCAAATATTCCAGGTAAGCCGAGTTGCTGGGGGACAGGTATTTTTTGGGCTCAGCAAATGCAACCCAGGCTGGATCCATTGCCTGAGCCCTAGCTGCAAGTCCAACAGAGATTTTCACCCACAGACGCCCAGGAGTCCAAGCCTGGATCCAGCAGAAAACAGGAGCTCTGAGCAGCAGCCAGCTGTCCAGGACCCAGGGCAGGTAGGAATCCAGGGTGCGAGCTTTGAGGAGCCTTTGAGCATGAGGGGCCTTTGATCATGAGGGAGCCAAGCCTCTCTCCAGAAAGCCAGGGCCTGTGTCAGAGAAACACAAGTGGCTTGTGATTGGGGGACACAGAAACAACACTCATCAGGGCCCCGGGAGTGGGAGGAAACCACTGGGACAGGTTGGGTGTTGGATTGCCTCAATTCTGAATGCTGATCTCCTTCTACAGGTCCCACCACCATGCAAGAGGAAGAGTGAACTCCTCTGGCTTGAGGAAGCTCGGGAGCCTCCCGCAAAGATTCCTCGAGGTGATTCTCAAATATCCAGGGAGCAGAATCCCACGGCTGACTGTGCTAGCCCAGATTCTCAGGGCTGTGGTCAAACCTGCCTTGCTGTGGATGGTGTCCCGCAGCCTTCTTCCTCTCAGCTGGATCGAGAAGCGTCACCTAGGGGCTGGTATCTCAGAAAGAACAACAAAACGCCAGTCTATTCAGGGCGTCTTCCAGCAGACCCTTGTCCTCAGGAATCCCACCCAGGGCTCCTGGGTAAGCCCCCGGCTGTCATCAGGAATGCTACTGTCGGACAATCGGTCAAAGAAGAAACTGAGCCTGGGCAGTCCAAGGAGAAGACACAGTGCCAGACGCAGACTAGCAAGCAAAGACAGAGCTTGACTAAGCCCTCTGCACACCTGTGTCTTCAGGAGTCCCAAGAGGAGAGGCTTCAGGCCGTCAGAGCCCGCATCCAAAACTCAATGGCCAAGAGGCTGCAAGCAAGACAGACAACCATGACCTCCTTCCATACCCAGCACAAGAGCCCTGGTCAACAAGGGGAGCTTGGACCCAGAAGGGCTGATACTGTACCAACTTCCCACAGTCTTCCTGAGGCTCCTACCCATCCAGGATCCCAGAAGCTTTCCTGCCTGCCCTCTCGAGCAATAGGCCCAAAAAAGGCGCCACCTAAGAGACCTGCTCCACTCATGGCCAAGGCATTCAGAGACTACAGCCGTAGGTTCTACACAAAGTGACTTGCTGATGCTCTCCACAGTCACAGTACCTGCCACTCCTGGGACTTCGAAGGACTGGGCATACACTCTTTCTCTTGGAAGAACTGGCACAGAACACACTGTGGTTGTCAAGCTCCAGACACACTCCACAGCACCCTTTTCTGGAGTTTTCACTGTGCCTCTGGACAAGATTTTCCAACCTACACCCTTGTCCCATGGCAAGTTGTAAATCATGCTCCAAAGTAAATAAATATCTACCTCCCCCTTTATTCAGTGTGTTGGTGTTTACATGTCTTGAGAATGATGGATACAGATTAATGTAGATATTGCATTTCAGTTGGATAAATGGACTCACTCTGTACAGAGAGTTCCACAAAGGTACATTCATGTGATCATACCATCCAATATGTCTTAGAGTCATACTTAGTCATGTATGTAAATACGAGTTGAAATCTCCGTGGAAGACTAGCCCTCAATTCCCACAATCTAGATGATTTAGTGAATCTGAGAGATATTAAAGGTAAAAACAAAACAAAATAAAATAAAACCTGTCTAAATCGAGTGATTGTGCCTGTGTGTTACTGTGTGTTTGTGTGTGTGTGTGTGTGTGTGTGTGTGTGTGTGTGTGTGCGTGTGTCTTGTTAGGTGTGGGTTTGTGTTCGTGTATATGTTAGAGTTATGATTATTTTAGTGATAATGCAGAAGAGGCATTAAAACACACACAGATGAGAGTAAGAAGAAAGAAGGTACAGAGAGAGATAACCTGCATGTCCAGATGAGGAGCAAAGTGGGCCAAAGTTTGCCGATTTTCTCTCCTATTAGGGGAAGTGCACTGGTACACGGACACCCAGCCTTAGTCCATACCTGTGATAGTGCTTTGGGTCTAAGGTCATGTGAACAAAAGCCATGGAGAAAACCAGGTACGTGTCTACCTATTTAGAAAAGAAGTATGGAGTAGTCACACAGAGTTTCAAAAAGGAGATAAACATTGATAGTAAAGAAAAAAGAGACAGACCTAAAGTGGCAGAGAGGCAAGCAGAAGGAGATTCAATCAAAATGAAGGGCAATCTCCTGACAACCCAGCAAGTGGAGACACAGGTGGCCAATGTCAAAATGGAAATGCAAAGGTCTGGCTTGGCTTTTGGTCTTTGTACCTGTGGGGAAAGCCATGGCCAGGAGATGTGGGGAGAAGGAAGGTATTAGAAGAAAAGAGAGGCTTGCAGCACTTTGTTGCTTAAGAAAGTTGGCCTACACAGGAAAAATCCTTGCCCTATGAAGGCTCAAATAGCTTAGTCAAAATGCTGCCATG
The DNA here is from genome assembly GCF_021556685.1 of Rattus norvegicus. Taxonomy (NCBI): domain Eukaryota; kingdom Metazoa; phylum Chordata; class Mammalia; order Rodentia; family Muridae; genus Rattus; species Rattus norvegicus. The sequence continues at coordinate 13,694,953 of NC_141549.1, read as the reverse complement.
ACGTTTTGCATTGTGCAGAAAACTGTGAGGAGAGTAGACTGCATCCTGTTGTGGTTTTGTTTGTTATTCTAGTTGTTCCTTTCTAACCTTTTCCTTCTTTTATTCCACCCTTCCTTTGTAACTTCTTTCTTCATTCCATCTGTCTTTTCTTCTTTTAATGCTCTCTTTCTGTTCCCTTTTTTTTACTTATTTCTATCATTTTTCTTTCCTTCTGTTTTTATTTCTTTTTCTATCTTGTGTTGGTTCGTTTTATTTAATCATTTTTATTGGACATATTATATATACATTTCAAATATTATCCAGTTCTGCCTTTTTTTTTCAAATAAGACCCCTATCCATTTTGTCTTCCTCTAGTTCTAGCGAGGTGAGTGCCTGCCCATCCAACCATGTTTTCCCATTTCCCTACACTGAGTTTTCCAATTTTCCCATCTTACTTAGGGTTTTTATTCCCACACAAACATCATGACCAAGAAGAGAGTTGGGGAGGAAAGGGTTTATTCAGCACCAAAGGAAGTCAAGACTCGAACTCAGGCAGGTCAGAAAGCAGAAGATGATACTGTGGCCCTGGCGGCAGGTTTGTTACTGACTTATGTCCCCTACCTTACTCAGCTTGCTCTCTTAGGGAAGCCAAGACTAACACCCCAGCGATGTTACCACTCACACTGAGCTGTGTCCTCCTTTGTTGTTCCTAGTTGTTGAAATGCCTTACACCTGTGTCTCCTGAGGCATTTCCTCAACTGGGTCTCTGTTCTCTGGGATAACGCCAGCTTATGTCAGTTTGACACACACAATTTTTCACTACACCTCCTAATAAATTATTGGTTCCCCCTTCTAAAAGCACTGAAACATCCTCACTTTGGAAGTCCTTCCTCTTAAGGTTCTGATATTGTATGGACTATATCCTGGCTACTCCAAGCTTGGTCTACTATCCATTTCTAAGGGAGTGAAGACTATGTTTTGTTGTGGTTGTTATTGAGGTTATTGTTGGTTTGTTTCTATTGGTTTTTGCTTTTGTTTTGTTTTGTTTTATTTTGTTTTCTTTGTGTGTTTGTGGGTGTGTTTGGTTTACCTCCCTGAGGATAATTTCTTGTTCCATCCATTTGCACTAGAATGTCATGATTTGCTTTTTGTTAGTAGCATAGTAATTATTCAATTCTGAATATGTCCCACATTTTCTTTATCCCTTCCTCTGTTGATGGACACCTGATATCTTTCCAGCTTCTGGGTATTCTAATCAATGCTGCTAAGAACATAGAGGATCAAATGTCCATTGCAAAGTTTGGAGCATCTTCTCGGTGTATTCTAGGATTGGTATAGCTTGGGCCTCAGGTAATTCAATCTCTAATTTTCTGAGGAAACTCCCAACTGATTTCCAGAGTGGTTGTTCCAGCTTAGAGAGCCACTTATTTTAGAGGTGTGTCTAGGCTTCTCCACATCCTCACCAGCAACTGTTATAATCTGAGTTTTTGATCTCAGCCATTCTGACTGCCCTCTTACGGAATCTCCGTGGTATTTTCTTTCTTTTTTTTTTCCTTGTTTTTTTTTTTTTGTTTTTTTGTTTTTATTTTATTTAATTTTTTTTGCAGATTTGCATTTCCCTGATGCCTATGGATGTTGCAAATATCTGTAGGTTCTTATCAGACATTAGATGTTCCTCAGATGAGAATTATTGTTTAGCTCTGCACCCCATTTTAAAGAGACTTATTTAAATCTCTGGAGTGTAACTATTTGAGTTCTTTGAGTCTTTTGGATATAGGGCATCTATTGCATGTAGGATTGGTAAAGATCTTCTCCCAAACTGTTGGCTGCTGTTTGGTCTTAATGACAGTGTCCTTTGCTTGCAGAGACTTTGAAATGATATGAGGTCCCATTGGTCTATTCTTGATCATAGAGCAGAAGCCATTGGTCTTTTATTCAGTATACTTTCCCTGTGTCCATGTATTCGACCCTCCCCACAGTTTTTCTTCCATTCCTTTGATTCAATCTGGTCTTATGTGTATGACCTTGACCTACTTAGACTGCCACTTTGAACAAGGCTCTAGGAATGCATCTATTTGCATATTGGACCAGTCAGTAACTGACGTAGTGAGGAGGAGGTGTGGCCCAGGTTCCACCTGCCAGCCTCAGGTATAAAATGGCAAACCAAAGAGAGGAAAGGAGCACTAGGCGGTTGGCCTCTCTCTGAACTTGTGGTCTGCTCAGGACAGCACCCAGCTCACTAGAGGCAGGGCACGGACGAGTTGGGTCGAGTGTGCTGATCGAACCAAGAGTGTCCCTTCGTGTCCTTGGCTGTGGACATGGAACCAGGCTCTCAGGCAGGCGCCCTGCAGGAGATCCTGGACTGTCTGTGTCGAGAGAGCGACCCAGGAAAGATCTACAAAACACTGAAGAAACTGTCTTCTGTGCCTATCCTGTGCGACAGCCTGGCAGAGATTGGCTTCAGAAAGACCATAAAGACATTGAAGAATCAGCAGCTCCTGCTCCCCTTTGTTAAGGACCTAGTAGACAAGTGGTCACCGGGGTTCGTGCTGGGACCCCAACAAGAGCAAGACTCCCTGGACTTTGGATTGCTGAGGAGCCACAGGACAGCGCATCAGAGCACTGGTCTAGAACAGACAAACCAGAAGCAAATATTCCAGGTAAGCCGAGTTGCTGGGGGACAGGTATTTTTTGGGCTCAGCAAATGCAACCCAGGCTGGATCCATTGCCTGAGCCCTAGCTGCAAGTCCAACAGAGATTTTCACCCACAGACGCCCAGGAGTCCAAGCCTGGATCCAGCAGAAAACAGGAGCTCTGAGCAGCAGCCAGCTGTCCAGGACCCAGGGCAGGTAGGAATCCAGGGTGCGAGCTTTGAGGAGCCTTTGAGCATGAGGGGCCTTTGATCATGAGGGAGCCAAGCCTCTCTCCAGAAAGCCAGGGCCTGTGTCAGAGAAACACAAGTGGCTTGTGATTGGGGGGCACAGAAACAACACTCATCAGGGCCCCGGGAGTGGGAGGAAGCCACTGGGACAGGTTGGGTGTTGGATTGCCTCAATTCTGAATGCTGATCTCCTTCTACAGGTCCCACCACCATGCAAGAGGAAGAGTGAACTCCTCTGGCTTGAGGAAGCTCGGGAGCCTCCCGCAAAGATTCCTCGAGGTGATTCTCAAATATCCAGGGAGCAGAATCCCACGGCTGACTGTGCTAGCCCAGATTCTCAGGGCTGTGGTCAAACCTGCCTTGCTGTGGATGGTGTCCCGCAGCCTTCTTCCTCTCAGCTGGATCGAGAAGCGTCACCTAGGGGCTGGTATCTCAGAAAGAACAACAAAACGCCAGTCTATTCAGGGCGTCTTCCAGCAGACCCTTGTCCTCAGGAATCCCACCCAGGGCTCCTGGGTAAGCCCCCGGCTGTCATCAGGAATGCTACTGTCGGACAATCGGTCAAAGAAGAAACTGAGCCTGGGCAGTCCAAGGAGAAGACACAGTGCCAGACGCAGACTAGCAAGCAAAGACAGAGCTTGACTAAGCCCTCTGCACACCTGTGTCTTCAGGAGTCCCAAGAGGAGAGGCTTCAGGCCGTCAGAGCCCGCATCCAAAACTCAATGGCCAAGAGGCTGCAAGCAAGACAGACAACCATGACCTCCTTCCATACCCAGCACAAGAGCCCTGGTCAACAAGGGGAGCTTGGACCCAGAAGGGCTGATACTGTACCAACTTCCCACAGTCTTCCTGAGGCTCCTACCCATCCAGGATCCCAGAAGCTTTCCTGCCTGCCCTCTCGAGCAATAGGCCCAAAAAAGGCGCCACCTAAGAGACCTGCTCCACTCATGGCCAAGGCATTCAGAGACTACAGCCGTAGGTTCTACACAAAGTGACTTGCTGATGCTCTCCACAGTCACAGTACCTGCCACTCCTGGGACTTCGAAGGACTGGGCATACACTCTTTCTCTTGGAAGAACTGGCACAGAACACACTGTGGTTGTCAAGCTCCAGACACACTCCACAGCACCCTTTTCTGGAGTTTTCACTGTGCCTCTGGACAAGATTTTCCAACCTACACCCTTGTCCCATGGCAAGTTGTAAATCATGCTCCAAAGTAAATAAATATCTACCTCCCCCTTTATTCAGTGTGTTGGTGTTTACATGTCTTGAGAATGATGGATACAGATTAATGTAGATATTGCATTTCAGTTGGATAAATGGACTCACTCTGTACAGAGAGTTCCACAAAGGTACATTCATGTGATCATACCATCCAATATGTCTTAGAGTCATACTTAGTCATGTATGTAAATACGAGTTGAAATCTCCGTGGAAGACTAGCCCTCAATTCCCACAATCTAGATGATTTAGTGAATCTGAGAGATATTAAAGGTAAAAACAAAACAAAATAAAATAAAACCTGTCTAAATCGAGTGATTGTGCCTGTGTGTTACTGTGTGTTTGTGTGTGTGTGTGTGTGTGTGTGTGTGTGTGTGTGTGTGCGTGTGTCTTGTTAGGTGTGGGTTTGTGTTCGTGTATATGTTAGAGTTATGATTATTTTAGTGATAATGCAGAAGAGGCATTAAAACACACACAGATGAGAGTAAGAAGAAAGAAGGTACAGAGAGAGATAACCTGCATGTCCAGATGAGGAGCAAAGTGGGCCAAAGTTTGCCGATTTTCTCTCCTATTAGGGGAAGTGCACTGGTACACGGACACCCAGCCTTAGTCCATACCTGTGATAGTGCTTTGGGTCTAAGGTCATGTGAACAAAAGCCATGGAGAAAACCAGGTACGTGTCTACCTATTTAGAAAAGAAGTATGGAGTAGTCACACAGAGTTTCAAAAAGGAGATAAACATTGATAGTAAAGAAAAAAGAGACAGACCTAAAGTGGCAGAGAGGCAAGCAGAAGGAGATTCAATCAAAATGAAGGGCAATCTCCTGACAACCCAGCAAGTGGAGACACAGGTGGCCAATGTCAAAATGGAAATGCAAAGGTCTGGCTTGGCTTTTGGTCTTTGTACCTGTGGGGAAAGCCATGGCCAGGAGATGTGGGGAGAAGGAAGGTATTAGAAGAAAAGAGAGGCTTGCAGCACTTTGTTGCTTAAGAAAGTTGGCCTACACAGGAAAAATCCTTGCCCTATGAAGGCTCAAATAGCTTAGTCAAAATGCTGCCATGACGTTTTGCATTGTGCAGAAAACTGTGAGGAGAGTAGACTGCATCCTGTTGTGGTTTTGTTTGTTATTCTAGTTGTTCCTTTCTAACCTTTTCCTTCTTTTATTCCACCCTTCCTTTGTAACTTCTTTCTTCATTCCATCTGTCTTTTCTTCTTTTAATGCTCTCTTTCTGTTCCCTTTTTTTTACTTATTTCTATCATTTTTCTTTCCTTCTGTTTTTATTTCTTTTTCTATCTTGTGTTGGTTCGTTTTATTTAATCATTTTTATTGGACATATTATATATACATTTCAAATATTATCCAGTTCTGCCTTTTTTTTTCAAATAAGACCCCTATCCATTTTGTCTTCCTCTAGTTCTAGCGAGGTGAGTGCCTGCCCATCCAACCATGTTTTCCCATTTCCCTACACTGAGTTTTCCAATTTTCCCATCTTACTTAGGGTTTTTATTCCCACACAAACATCATGACCAAGAAGAGAGTTGGGGAGGAAAGGGTTTATTCAGCACCAAAGGAAGTCAAGACTCGAACTCAGGCAGGTCAGAAAGCAGAAGATGATACTGTGGCCCTGGCGGCAGGTTTGTTACTGACTTATGTCCCCTACCTTACTCAGCTTGCTCTCTTAGGGAAGCCAAGACTAACACCCCAGCGATGTTACCACTCACACTGAGCTGTGTCCTCCTTTGTTGTTCCTAGTTGTTGAAATGCCTTACACCTGTGTCTCCTGAGGCATTTCCTCAACTGGGTCTCTGTTCTCTGGGATAACGCCAGCTTATGTCAGTTTGACACACACAATTTTTCACTACACCTCCTAATAAATTATTGGTTCCCCCTTCTAAAAGCACTGAAACATCCTCACTTTGGAAGTCCTTCCTCTTAAGGTTCTGATATTGTATGGACTATATCCTGGCTACTCCAAGCTTGGTCTACTATCCATTTCTAAGGGAGTGAAGACTATGTTTTGTTGTGGTTGTTATTGAGGTTATTGTTGGTTTGTTTCTATTGGTTTTTGCTTTTGTTTTGTTTTGTTTTGTTTTCTTTGTGTGTTTTTGCGTGTGTTTGGTTTACCTCCCTGAGGATAATTTCTTGTTCCATCCATTTGCACTAGAATGTCATGATTTGCTTTTTGTTAGTAGCATAGTAATTATTCAATTTTTAATATGCCCCACGTTTTCTTTATCCCTTCCTCTGTTGATGGACACCTGATATCTTTCCAGCTTCTGGGTATTCTAATCAATGCTGCTATGAACATAGTGGATCAAATGTCCATTGCAAAGTTTGGAGCATCTTCTCGGTGTATTCTAGGATTGGTATAGCTTGGGCCTCCGGTAACTCAATCTCTAATTTTCTGAGGAAACTCCCAACTGATTTCCAGAGTGGTTGTTCCAGCTTAGAGAGCCACTTATTTTAGAGGTGTGTCTAGGCTTCTCCACATCCTCACCAGCAACTGTTATAATCTGAGTTTGTGATCTCAGCCATTCTGACTGCCCTCCTACGGAATCTCTGTGGTCTTTTCTTTTCTTTTTTTTTTTTCTAGTTTTTTTTGTTTTTTTTTTATATTATTTTATTTTTTTGCAGATTTGCATTTCCCTGATGCCTATGGATGTTGCAAATATCTGTAGGTTCTTATCAGACATTAGATGTTCCTCAGATGAGAATTCTTGTTTAGATATGCACCCCATTTTAAAGAGAGTTATTTAATTCTCTGGAGTTTAACTATTTGAGTTCTTTGAGTCTTTTGGATATAGGGCATCTATTGTATGTAGGATTGGTAAAGATCTTCTCCCAAACTGTTGGCTGCTGTTTGGTCTTAATGACAGTGTCCTTTGCTTGCAGAGACTTTGAAATGATATGAGGTCCCATTGGTCTATTCTTGATCATAGAGCAGAAGCCATTGGTCTTTTATTCAGTATACTTTCCCTGTGTCCATGTATTCGACCCTCCCCACAGTTTTTCTTCCATTCCTTTGATTCAATCTGGTCTTATGTGTATGACCTTGACCTACTTAGACTGTCACTTTGAACAAGGCTCTAGGAATGCATCTATTTGCATATTGGACCAGTCAGTAACTGACGTAGTGAGGAGGAGGTGTGGCCCAGGTTCCACCTGCCAGCCTCAGGTATAAAATGGCAAACCAAAGAGAGGAAAGGAGCACTAGGCGGTTGGCCTCTCTCTGAACTTGTGGTCTGCTCAGGACAGCACCCAGCTCACTAGAGGCAGGGCACAGACGAGTAGGGTCGAGTGTGCTGATCGAACCAAGAGTGTCCCTTCGTGTCCTTGGCTGTGGACATGGAACCAGGCTCTCAGGCAGGCGCCCTGCAGGAGATCCTGGACTGTCTGTGTCGAGAGAGCGACCCAGGAAAGATCTACAAAACACTGAAGAAACTGTCTTCTGTGCCTATCCTGTGCGACAGCCTGGCAGAGATTGGCTTCAGAAAGACCATAAAGACGTTGAAGAATCAGCAGCTCCTGCTCCCCTTTGTTAAGGACCTAGTAGACAAGTGGTCACCGGGGTTCGTGCTGGGACCCCAACAAGAGCAAGACTCCCTGGACTTTGGATTGCTGAGGAGCCACAGGACAGCGCATCAGAGCACTGGTCTAGAAGAGACAAACCAGGAGCAAATATTCCAGGTAAGCCGAGTTGCTGGGGGACAGGTATTTTTTGGGCTCAGCAAATGCAACCCAGGCTGGATCCATTGCCTGAGCCCTAGCTGCAAGTCCAACAGAGATTTTCACCCACAGACGCCCAGGAGTCCAAGCATGGATCCAGCAGAAAACAGGAGCTCTGAGCAGCAGCCAGCTGTCCAGGACCCAGGGCAGGTAGGAATCCAGGGTGCGAGCTTTGAGGAGCCTTTGAGCATGAGGGGCCTTTGATCATGAGGGAGCCAAGCCTCTCTCCAGAAAGCCAGGGCCTGTGTCAGAGAAACACAAGTGGCTTGTGATTGGGGGGCACAGAAACAACACTCATCAGGGCCCCGGGAGTGGGAGGAAGCCACTGGGACAGGTTGGGTGTTGGATTGCCTCAATTCTGAATGCTGATCTCCTTCTACAGGTCCCACCACCATGCAAGAGGAAGAGTGAACTCCCCTGTCTTGAGGAAGCTCGGGAGCCTCCCGCAAAGATTCCTCGAGGTGATTCTCAAATATCCAGGGAGCAGAATCCCACGGCTGACTGTGCTAGCCCAGATTCTCAGGGCTGTGGTCAAACCTGCCTTGCTGTGGATGGTGTCCCGCAGCCTTCTTCCTCTCAGCTGGATCGAGAAGCGTCACCTAGGGGCTGATATCTCAGAAAGAACAACAAAACGCCAGTCTATTCAGGGCGTCTTCCAGCAGACCCTTGTCCTCAGGAATCCCACCCAGGGCTCCTGGGTAAGCCCCCGGCTGTCATCAGGAATGCTACTGTCGGACAATCGGTCAAAGAAGAAACTGAGCCTGGGCAGTCCAAGGAGAAGACACAGTGCCAGACGCAGACTAGCAAGCAAAGACAGAGCTTGACTAAGCCCTCTGCACACCTGTGTCTTCAGGAGTCCCAAGAGGAGAGGCTTCAGGCCGTCAGAGCCCGCATCCAAAACTCAATGGCCAAGAGGCTGCAAGCAAGACAGACAACCATGACCTCCTTCCATACCCAGCACAAGAGCCCTGGTCAACAAGGGGAGCTTGGACCCAGAAGGGCTGATACTGTACCAACTTCCCACAGTCTTCCTGAGGCTCCTACCCATCCAGGATCCCAGAAGCTTTCCTGCCTGCCCTCTCGAGCAATAGGCCCAAAAAAGGCGCCACCTAAGAGACCTGCTCCACTCATGGCCAAGGCATTCAGGGACTACAGCCGTAGGTTCTACACAAAGTGACTTGCTGATGCTCTCCACAGTCACAGTACCTGCCACTCCTGGGACTTCGAAGGACTGGGCATACACTCTTTCTCCTGGAAGAACTGGCACAAAACACACTGTGGTTGTCAAGCTCCAGACACACTCCACAGCACCCTTTTCTGGAGTTTTCACTGTGCCTCTGGACAAGATTTTCCAACCTACACCCTTGTCCCATGGCAAGTTGTAAATCATGCTCCAAAGTAAATAAATATCTACCTCCCCATTTATTCAGTGTGTTGGTGTTTACATGTCTTGAGAATGATGGATACAGATTAATGTAGATATTGCATTTCAGTTGGATAAATGGACTCACTCTGTACAGAGAGTTCCACAAAGGTACATTCATGTGATCATACCATCCAATATGTCTTAGAGTCATACTTAGTCATGTATGTAAATACGAGTTGAAATCTCCGTGGAAGAATAGCCCTCAATTCCCACAATCTAGATGATTTAGTGAATCTGAGAGATATTAAAGGTAAAAACAAAACAAAATAAAATAAAACCTGTCTAAATCGAGTGATTGTGCCTGTGTGTTACTGTGTGTGTGTGAGTGTGTGTGTGTGTGTGTGTGTGTGTGTGTGTGTGTGTGTGTGTGTCTTGTTAGGTGTGGGTTTGTGTTCGTGTATATGTTAGAGTTATGATTATTTTAGTGATAATGCAGAAGAGGCATTAAAACACACACAGATGCGAGTAAGAAGAAAGAAGATACAGAAAGAGATAACCTGCATGTCCAGATGAGGAGCAAAGTGGGCCAAAGTTTGCCGATTTTCTCTCCTATTAGGGGAAGTGCACTGGTACACGGACACCCAGCCTTAGTCCATACCTGTGATAGTGCTTTGGGTCCAAGGTCATGTGAACAAAAGCCATGGAGAAAACCAAGTACGTGTCTACCTATTTAGAAAAGAAGTATTGAGTAGTCACACAGAGTTTCAAAAAGGAGATAAACATTGATAGTAAAGAAAAAAGAGACAGACCTAAAGTGGCAGAGAGGCAAGCAGAAGGAGATTCAATCAAAATGAAGGGCAATCTCCTGACAACCCAGCAAGTGGAGACACAGGTGGCCAATGTCAAAATGGAAATGCAAAGGTCTGGCTTGGCTTTTGGTCTTTGTACCTGTGGGGAAAGCCATGGCCAGGAGATGTGGGGAGAAGGAAGGTATTAGAAGACAAGAGAGGCTTGCAGCACTTTGTTGCTTAAGAAAGTTGGCCTACACAGGAAAAATCCTTGCCCTATGAAGGCTCAAATAGCTTAGTCAAAATGCTGCCATGACGTTTTGCATTGTGCAGAAAACTGTGAGGAGAGTAGACTGCATCCTGTTGTTGTTTTGTTTGTTATTCTAGTTGTTCCTTTCTAACCTTTTCCTTCTTTTATTCCACCCTTCCTTTGTAACTTCTTTCTTCATTCCATCTGTCTTTTCTTCTTTTAATGCTCTCTTTCTGTTCCTTTTTTTTTTTACTTATTTCTATCATTTCTTCTTTCCTTCCGTTTTTATTTCTTTTTCTATCTTGTGTTGGTTCATTTTATTTAATCATTTTTATTGGATATATTATATATACATTTCAAATATTATCCAGTTCTGCCTTTTTTTTTTTCAAATAAGACCCCTATCCATTTTGTCTTCCTCTTGTTCTAGCGAGGTGAGTGCCTGCCCATCCAACCATGCTTTCCCATTTCCCTACACTGAGTTTTCCAGTTTTCCCATCTTAGTTAGGGTTTTTATTCCCACACAAACATCATGACCAAGAAAAGAGTTGGGGAGGAAAGGGTTTATTCAGCACCAAAGGAAGTCAAGACTCGAACTCAAGCAGGTCAGAAAGCAGAAGCTGATACTGTGGCCCTGGTGACAGGTTTGTTTCTGACTTATGTTCCCTAACTTACTCAGTTTGCTCTCTTAGGGAAGCCAAGACTAACACCCCAGAGATGATACCACTCACACTGAGCTGTGTCCTCCTTTGTTGTTCCTAGTTGTTGAAATGCCTTACACCTGTGTCTCCTGAGGCACTTCCTCAACTGGGTCTCTGATCTCTGGGATAACGCAAGCTTATGTCACTTTGACACACAGAATTTTTCACTACACCTCCTAATAAATTGTTGGTTCCCCCTTCTAAAAGCACTGAAACATCCTCACTTTGGTAGTCCTTCCTCTTAAGGTTCTGGTATTGTATGGACTATATCCTGGCTACTCCAAGCTTGGTCTACTATCCATTTCTAAGGGAGTGAAGAGTATGTTTTGTTATGGTTGTTATTGAGGTTATTGTTGGTTTGTTTCTATTGGTTTTTGCTTTTGTTTTGTTTTGTTTTGTTTTGTTTTCTTTGTGTGTTTGTGGGTGTGTTTGGTTTACCTCCCTGAGGATAATTTCTTGTTCCATCCATTTGCACTAGAATGTCATGATTTGCTTTTTGTTAGTAGCATAGTAATTATTCAATTCTGAATATGTCCCACATTTTCTTTATCCCTTCCTCTGTTGATGGACACCTGATGTCTTTCCAGCTTCTGGGTATTCTAATCAATGCTGTTAAGAACATAGAGGATCAAATGTCCATTGCAAAGTTTGGAGCATCATCTCGGTGTATTCTAGGATTGGTATAGCTTGGGCCTCAGGTAATTCAATCTCTAATTTTCTGAGGAAACTCCCAACTGATTTCCAGAGTGGTTGTTCCAGCTTAGAGAGCCACTTATTTTAGAGGGTGTGTCTAGGCTTCTCCACATCCTCACCAGCAACTGTTATAATCTGAGTTTGTGATCTCAGCCATTCTGACTGCCCTCTTACGGAATCTCTGTGGTCTTTTCTTTTCTTTTTTTTTTTTTCTAGTTTTTTTTTTGTTTTTTTTTATATTATTTTATTTTTTTGCAGATTTGCATTTCCCTTATGCCTATGGATGTTGCAAATATCTGTAGGTTCTTATCAGACATTAGATGTTCCTCAGATGAGAATTATTGTTTAGATCTGCACCCCATTTTAAAGAGAGTTATTTAAATCTCTGGAGTGTAACTATTTGAGTTCTTTGAGTCTTTTGGATATAGGGCATCTATTGTATGTAGGATTGGTAAAGATCTTCTCCCAAACTGTTGGCTGCTGTTTGGTCTTAATGACAGTGTCCTTTGCTTGCAGAGACTTTGAAATGATATGAGGTCCCATTGGTCTATTCTTGATCATAGAGCAGAAGCCATTGGTCTTTTATTCAGTATACTTTCCCTGTGTCCATGTATTCGACCCTCCCCACAGTTTTTCTTCCATTACTTTGATTCAATCTGGTCTTATGTGTATGACCTTGACCTACTTAGACTGCCACTTTGAACAAGGCTCTAGGAATGCATCTATTTGCATATTGGACCAGTCAGTAACTGACGTAGTGAGGAGGAGGTGTGGCCCAGGTTCCACCTGCCAGCCTCAGGTATAAAATGGCAAACCAAAGAGAGGAAAGGAGCACTAGGCGGTTGGCCTCTCTCTGAACTTGTGGTCTGCTCAGGACAGCACCCAGCTCACTAGAGGCAGGGCACGGACGAGTTGGGTCGAGTGTGCTGATCGAACCAAGAGTGTCCCTTCGTGTCCTTGGCTGTGGACATGGAACCAGGCTCTCAGGCAGGCGCCCTGCAGGAGATCCTGGACTGTCTGTGTCGAGAGAGCGACCCAGGAAAGATCTACAAAACACTGAAGAAACTGTCTTCTGTGCCTATCCTGTGCGACAGCCTGGCAGAGATTGGCTTCAGAAAGACCATAAAGACGTTGAAGAATCAGCAGCTCCTGCTCCCCTTTGTTAAGGACCTAGTAGACAAGTGGTCACCGGGGTTCGTGCTGGGACCCCAACAAGAGCAAGACTCCCTGGACTTTGGATTGCTGAGGAGCCACAGGACAGCGCATCAGAGCACTGGTCTAGAACAGACAAACCAGGAGCAAATATTCCAGGTAAGCCGAGTTGCTGGGGGACAGGTATTTTTTGGGCTCAGCAAATGCAACCCAGGCTGGATCCATTGCCTGAGCCCTAGCTGCAAGTCCAACAGAGATTTTCACCCACAGACGCCCAGGAGTCCAAGCCTGGATCCAGCAGAAAACAGGAGCTCTGAGCAGCAGCCAGCTGTCCAGGACCCAGGGCAGGTAGGAATCCAGGGTGCGAGCTTTGAGGAGCCTTTGAGCATGAGGGGCCTTTGATCATGAGGGAGCCAAGCCTCTCTCCAGAAAGCCAGGGCCTGTGTCAGAGAAACACAAGTGGCTTGTGATTGGGGGGCACAGAAACAACACTCATCAGGGCCCCGGGAGTGGGAGGAAGCCACTGGGACAGGTTGGGTGTTGGATTGCCTCAATTCTGAATGCTGATCTCCTTCTACAGGTCCCACCACCATGCAAGAGGAAGAGTGAACTCCCCTGGCTTGAGGAAGCTCGGGAGCCTCCCGCAAAGATTCCTCGAGGTGATTCTCAAATATCCAAGGAGCAGAATCCCACGGCTGACTGTGCTAGCCCAGATTCTCAGGGCTGTGGTCAAACCTGCCTTGCTGTGGATGGTGTCCCGCAGCCTTCTTCCTCTCAGCTGGATCGAGAAGCGTCACCTAGGGGCTGGTATCTCAGAAAGAACAACAAAACGCCAGTCTATTCAGGGCGTCTTCCAGCAGACCCTTGTCCTCAGGAATCCCACCCAGGGCTCCTGGGTAAGCCCCCGGCTGTCATCAGGAATGCTACTGTCGGACAATCGGTCAAAGAAGAAACTGAGCCTGGGCAGTCCAAGGAGAAGACACAGTGCCAGACGCAGACTAGCAAGCAAAGACAGAGCTCGACTAAGCCCTCTGCACACCTGTGTCTTCAGGAGTCCCAAGAGGAGAGGCTTCAGGCCGTCAGAGCCCGCATCCAAAACTCAATGGCCAAGAGGCTGCAAGCAAGACAGACAACCATGACCTCCTTCCATACCCAGCACAAGAGCCCTGGTCAACAAGGGGAGCTTGGACCCAGAAGGGCTGATACTGTACCAACTTCCCACTGTCTTCCTGAGGCTCCTACCCATCCAGGATCCCAGAAGCTTTCCTGCCTGCCCTCTCGAGCAATAGGCCCAAAAAAGGCGCCACCTAAGAGACCTGCTCCACTCATGGCCAAGGCATTCAGGGACTACAGCCGTAGGTTCTACACAAAGTGACTTGCTGATGCTCTCCACAGTCACAGTACCTGCCACTCCTGGGACTTCGAAGGACTGGGCATACACTCTTTCTCCTGGAAGAACTGGCACAGAACACACTGTGGTTGTCAAGCTCCAGACACACTCCACAGCACCCATTTCTGGAGTTTTCACTGTGCCTCTGGACAAGATTTTCCAACCTACACCCTTGTCCCATGGCAAGTTGTAAATCATGCTCCAAAGTAAATAAATATCTACCTCCCCATTTATTCAGTGTGTTGGTGTTTACATGTCTTGAGAATGATGGATACAGATTAATGTAGATATTGCATTTCAGTTGGATAAATGGACTCACTCTGTACAGAGAGTTCCACAAAGGTACATTCATGTGATCATACCATCCAATATGTCTTAGAGTCATACTTAGTCATGTATGTAAATACGAGTTGAAATCTCCGTGGAAGAATAGCCCTCAATTCCCACAATCTAGATGATTTAGTGAATCTGAGAGATATTAAAGGTAAAAACAAAACAAAATAAAATAAAACCTGTCTAAATCGAGTGATTGTGCCTGTGTGTTACTGTGTGTGTGTGTGTGTGTGTGTGTGTGTGTGTGTGTGCGTGTGTCTTGTTAGGTGTGGGTTTGTGTTCGTGTATATGTTAGAGTTATGATTATTTTAGTGATAATGCAGAAGAGGCATTAAAACACACACAGATGAGAGTAAGAAGAAAGAAGATACAGAAAGAGATAACCTGCATGTCCAGATGAGGAGCAAAGTGGGCCAAAGTTTGCCGATTTTCTCTCCTATTAGGGGAAGTGCACTGGTACACGGACACCCAGCCTTAGTCCATACCTGTGATAGTGCTTTGGGTCCAAGGTCATGTGAACAAAAGCCATGGAGAAAACCAGGTACGTGTCTACCTATTTAGAAAAGAAGTATGGAGTAGTCACACAGAGTTTCAAAAAGGAGATAAACATTGATAGTAAAGAAAAAAGAGACAGACCTAAAGTGGCAGAGAGGCAAGCAGAAGGAGATTCAATCAAAATGAAGGGCAATCTCCTGACAACCCAGCAAGTGGAGACACAGGTGGCCAATGTCAAAATGGAAATGCAAAGGTCTGGCTTGGCTTTTGGTCTTTGTACCTGTGGGGAAAGCCATGGCCAGGAGATGTGGGGAGAAGGAAGGTATTAGAAGACAAGAGAGGCTTGCAGCACTTTGTTGCTTAAGAAAGTTGGCCTACACAGGAAAAATCCTTGCCCTATGAAGGCTCAAATAGCTTAGTCAAAATGCTGCCATGACGTTTTGCATTGTGCAGAAAACTGTGAGGAGAGTAGACTGCATCCTGTTGTTGTTTTGTTTGTTATTCTAGTTGTTCCTTTCTAACCTTTTCCTTCTTTTATTCCACCCTTCCTTTGTAACTTCTTTCTTCATTCCATCTGTCTTTTCTTCTTTTAATGCTCTCTTTCTGTTCCTTTTTTTTTACTTATTTCTATCATTTCTTCTTTCCTTCTGTTTTTATTTCTTTTTCTATCTTGTGTTGGTTCGTTTTATTTAATCATTTTTATTGGATATATTATATATACATTTCAAATATTATCCAGTTCTGCCTTTTTTTTTTCAAATAAGACCCCTATCCATTTTGTCTTCCTCTTGTTCTAGCGAGGTGAGTGCCTGCCCATCCAACCATGCTTTCCCATTTCCCTACACTGAGTTTTCCAGTTTTCCCATCTTAGTTAGGGTTTTTATTCCCACACAAACATCATGACCAAGAAAAGAGTTGGGGAGGAAAGGGTTTATTCAGCACCAAAGGAAGTCAAGACTCGAACTCAAGCAGGTCAGAAAGCAGAAGCTGATACTGTGGCCCTGGTGACAGGTTTGTTTCTGACTTATGTTCCCTAACTTACTCAGTTTGCTCTCTTAGGGAAGCCAAGACTAACACCCCAGAGATGATACCACTCACACTGAGCTGTGTCCTCCTTTGTTGTTCCTAGTTGTTGAAATGCCTTACACCTGTGTCTCCTGAGGCATTTCCTCAACTGGGTCTCTGTTCTCTGGGATAACGCAAGCTTATGTCACTTTGACACACAGAATTTTTCACTACACCTCCTAATAAATTGTTGGTTCCCCCTTCTAAAAGCACTGAAACATCCTCACTTTGGAAGTCCTTCCTCTTAAGGTTCTGGTATTGTATGGACTATATCCTGGCTACTCCAAGCTTGGTCTGCTATCCATTTCTAAGGGAGTGAAGACTATGTTTTGTTGTGGTTGTTATTGAGGTTATTGTTGGTTTGTTTCTATTGGTTTTTGCTTTTGTTTTGTTTTGTTTTATTTTGTTTTCTTTGTGTGTTTGTGGGTGTGTTTGGTTTACCTCCCTGAGGATAATTTCTTGTTCCATCCATTTGCACTAGAATGTCATGATTTGCTTTTTGTTAGTAGCATAGTAATTATTCAATTCTGAATATGTCCCACGTTTTCTTTATCCCTTCCTCTGTTGATGGACACCTGATATCTTTCCAGCTTCTGGGTATTCTAATCAATGCTGCTATGAACATAGTGGATCAAATGTCCATTGCAAAGTTTGGAGCATCTTCTCGGTGTATTCTAGGATTGGTATAGCTTGGGCCTCAGGTAATTCAATCTCTAATTTTCTGAGGAAACTCCCAAGTGATTTCCAGAGTGGTTGTTCCAGCTTAGAGAGCCACTTATTTTAGAGGGTGTGTCTAGGCTTCTCCACATCCTCACCAGCAACTGCTATAATCTGAGTTTGTGATCTCAGCCATTCTGATTGCCCTCTTACGGAATCTCCGTGGTCTTTTCTTTTCTTTTTTTTTTTTCTAGTTTTTTTTGTTTTTTTTTATATTATTTTATTTTTTTGCAGATTTGCATTTCCCTGATGCCTATGGATGTTGCAAATATCTGTAGGTTCTTATCAGACATTAGATGTTTCTCAGATGAGAATTCTTGTTTAGATCTGCACCCCATTTTAAAGAGAGTTATTTAAATCTCTGGAGTGTAACTATTTGAGTTCTTTGAGTCTTTTGGATATAGGGCATCTATTGTATGTAGGATTGGTAAAGATCTTCTCCCAAACTGTTGGCTGCTGTTTGGTCTTAATGACAGTGTCCTTTGCTTGCAGAGACTTTGAAATGATATGAGGTCCCATTGGTCTATTCTTGATCATAGAGCAGAAGCCATTGGTCTTTTATTCAGTATACTTTCCCTGTGTCCATGTATTCGACCCTCCCCACAGTTTTTCTTCCATTACTTTGATTCAATCTGGTCTTATGTGTATGACCTTGACCTACTTAGACTGCCACTTTGAACAAGGCTCTAGGAATGCATCTATTTGCATATTGGACCAGTCAGTAACTGACGTAGTGAGGAGGAGGTGTGGCCCAGGTTCCACCTGCCAGCCTCAGGTATAAAATGGCAAACCAAAGAGAGGAAAGGAGCACTAGGCGGTTGGCCTCTCTCTGAACTTGTGGTCTGCTCAGGACAGCACCCAGCTCACTAGAGGCAGGGCACGGACGAGTTGGGTCGAGTGTGCTGATCGAACCAAGAGTGTCCCTTCGTGTCCTTGGCTGTGGACATGGAACCAGGCTCTCAGGCAGGCGCCCTGCAGGAGATCCTGGACTGTCTGTGTCGAGAGAGCGACCCAGGAAAGATCTACAAAACACTGAAGAAACTGTCTTCTGTGCCTATCCTGTGCGACAGCCTGGCAGAGATTGGCTTCAGAAAGACCATAAAGACGTTGAAGAATCAGCAGCTCCTGCTCCCCTTTGTTAAGGACCTAGTAGACAAGTGGTCACCGGGGTTCGTGCTGGGACCCCAACAAGAGCAAGACTCCCTGGACTTTGGATTGCTGAGGAGCCACAGGACAGCGCATCAGAGCACTGGTCTAGAACAGACAAACCAGGAGCAAATATTCCAGGTAAGCCGAGTTGCTGGGGGACAGGTATTTTTTGGGCTCAGCAAATGCAACCCAGGCTGGATCCATTGCCTGAGCCCTAGCTGCAAGTCCAACAGAGATTTTCACCCACAGACGCCCAGGAGTCCAAGCCTGGATCCAGCAGAAAACAGGAGCTCTGAGCAGCAGCCAGCTGTCCAGGACCCAGGGCAGGTAGGAATCCAGGGTGCGAGCTTTGAGGAGCCTTTGAGCATGAGGGGCCTTTGATCATGAGGGAGCCAAGCCTCTCTCCAGAAAGCCAGGGCCTGTGTCAGAGAAACACAAGTGGCTTGTGATTGGGGGGCACAGAAACAACACTCATCAGGGCCCCGGGAGTGGGAGGAAGCCACTGGGACAGGTTGGGTGTTGGATTGCCTCAATTCTGAATGCTGATCTCCTTCTACAGGTCCCACCACCATGCAAGAGGAAGAGTGAACTCCCCTGGCTTGAGGAAGCTCGGGAGCCTCCCGCAAAGATTCCTCGAGGTGATTCTCAAATATCCAAGGAGCAGAATCCCACGGCTGACTGTGCTAGCCCAGATTCTCAGGGCTGTGGTCAAACCTGCCTTGCTGTGGATGGTGTCCCGCAGCCTTCTTCCTCTCAGCTGGATCGAGAAGCGTCACCTAGGGGCTGGTATCTCAGAAAGAACAACAAAACGCCAGTCTATTCAGGGCGTCTTCCAGCAGACCCTTGTCCTCAGGAATCCCACCCAGGGCTCCTGGGTAAGCCCCCGGCTGTCATCAGGAATGCTACTGTCGGACAATCGGTCAAAGAAGAAACTGAGCCTGGGCAGTCCAAGGAGAAGACACAGTGCCAGACGCAGACTAGCAAGCAAAGACAGAGCTCGACTAAGCCCTCTGCACACCTGTGTCTTCAGGAGTCCCAAGAGGAGAGGCTTCAGGCCGTCAGAGCCCGCATCCAAAACTCAATGGCCAAGAGGCTGCAAGCAAGACAGACAACCATGACCTCCTTCCATACCCAGCACAAGAGCCCTGGTCAACAAGGGGAGCTTGGACCCAGAAGGGCTGATACTGTACCAACTTCCCACTGTCTTCCTGAGGCTCCTACCCATCCAGGATCCCAGAAGCTTTCCTGCCTGCCCTCTCGAGCAATAGGCCCAAAAAAGGCACCACCTAAGAGACCTGCTCCACTCATGGCCAAGGCATTCAGGGACTACAGCCGTAGGTTCTACACAAAGTGACTTGCTGATGCTCTCCACAGTCACAGTACCTGCCACTCCTGGGACTTCGAAGGACTGGGCATACACTCTTTCTCCTGGAAGAACTGGCACAGAACACACTGTGGTTGTCAAGCTCCAGACACACTCCACAGCACCCATTTCTGGAGTTTTCACTGTGCCTCTGGACAAGATTTTCCAACCTACACCCTTGTCCCATGGCAAGTTGTAAATCATGCTCCAAAGTAAATAAATATCTACCTCCCCATTTATTCAGTGTGTTGGTGTTTACATGTCTTGAGAATGATGGATACAGATTAATGTAGATATTGCATTTCAGTTGGATAAATGGACTCACTCTGTACAGAGAGTTCCACAAAGGTACATTCATGTGATCATACCATCCAATATGTCTTAGAGTCATACTTAGTCATGTATGTAAATACGAGTTGAAATCTCCGTGGAAGAATAGCCCTCAATTCCCACAATCTAGATGATTTAGTGAATCTGAGAGATATTAAAGGTAAAAACAAAACAAAATAAAATAAAACCTGTCTAAATCGAGTGATTGTGCCTGTGTGTTACTGTGTGTGTGTGTGTGTGTGTGTGTGTGTGTGTGTGTGTGTGTGTGCGTGTGTCTTGTTAGGTGTGGGTTTGTGTTCGTGTATATGTTAGAGTTATGATTATTTTAGTGATAATGCAGAAGAGGCATTAAAACACACACAGATGAGAGTAAGAAGAAAGAAGATACAGAAAGAGATAACCTGCATGTCCAGATGAGGAGCAAAGTGGGCCAAAGTTTGCCGATTTTCTCTCCTATTAGGGGAAGTGCACTGGTACACGGACACCCAGCCTTAGTCCATACCTGTGATAGTGCTTTGGGTCCAAGGTCATGTGAACAAAAGCCATGGAGAAAACCAGGTACGTGTCTACCTATTTAGAAAAGAAGTATGGAGTAGTCACACAGAGTTTCAAAAAGGAGATAAACATTGATAGTAAAGAAAAAAGAGACAGACCTAAAGTGGCAGAGAGGCAAGCAGAAGGAGATTCAATCAAAATGAAGGGCAATCTCCTGACAACCCAGCAAGTGGAGACACAGGTGGCCAATGTCAAAATGGAAATGCAAAGGTCTGGCTTGGCTTTTGGTCTTTGTACCTGTGGGGAAAGCCATGGCCAGGAGATGTGGGGAGAAGGAAGGTATTAGAAGACAAGAGAGGCTTGCAGCACTTTGTTGCTTAAGAAAGTTGGCCTACACAGGAAAAATCCTTGCCCTATGAAGGCTCAAATAGCTTAGTCAAAATGCTGCCATGACGTTTTGCATTGTGCAGAAAACTGTGAGGAGAGTAGACTGCATCCTGTTGTTGTTTTGTTTGTTATTCTAGTTGTTCCTTTCTAACCTTTTCCTTCTTTTATTCCACCCTTCCTTTGTAACTTCTTTCTTCATTCCATCTGTCTTTTCTTCTTTTAATGCTCTCTTTCTGTTCCTTTTTTTTTACTTATTTCTATCATTTCTTCTTTCCTTCTGTTTTTATTTCTTTTTCTATCTTGTGTTGGTTCGTTTTATTTAATCATTTTTATTGGATATATTATATATACATTTCAAATATTATCCAGTTCTGCCTTTTTTTTTTCAAATAAGACCCCTATCCATTTTGTCTTCCTCTTGTTCTAGCGAGGTGAGTGCCTGCCCATCCAACCATGCTTTCCCATTTCCCTACACTGAGTTTTCCAGTTTTCCCATCTTAGTTAGGGTTTTTATTCCCACACAAACATCATGACCAAGAAAAGAGTTGGGGAGGAAAGGGTTTATTCAGCACCAAAGGAAGTCAAGACTCGAACTCAAGCAGGTCAGAAAGCAGAAGCTGATACTGTGGCCCTGGTGACAGGTTTGTTTCTGACTTATGTTCCCTAACTTACTCAGTTTGCTCTCTTAGGGAAGCCAAGACTAACACCCCAGAGATGATACCACTCACACTGAGCTGTGTCCTCCTTTGTTGTTCCTAGTTGTTGAAATGCCTTACACCTGTGTCTCCTGAGGCATTTCCTCAACTGGGTCTCTGTTCTCTGGGATAACGCAAGCTTATGTCACTTTGACACACAGAATTTTTCACTACACCTCCTAATAAATTGTTGGTTCCCCCTTCTAAAAGCACTGAAACATCCTCACTTTGGTAGTCCTTCCTCTTAAGGTTCTGGTATTGTATGGACTATATCCTGGCTACTCCAAGCTTGGTCTGCTATCCATTTCTAAGGGAGTGAAGACTATGTTTTGTTGTGGTTGTTATTGAGGTTATTGTTGGTTTGTTTCTATTGGTTTTTGCTTTTGTTTTGTTTTGTTTTATTTTGTTTTCTTTGTGTGTTTGTGGGTGTGTTTGGTTTACCTCCCTGAGGATAATTTCTTGTTCCATCCATTTGCACTAGAATGTCATGATTTGCTTTTTGTTAGTAGCATAGTAATTATTCAATTCTGAATATGTCCCACGTTTTCTTTATCCCTTCCTCTGTTGATGGACACCTGATATCTTTCCAGCTTCTGGGTATTCTAATCAATGCTGCAATGAACAAAGTGGATCAAATGTCCATTGCAAAGTTTGGAGCATCTTCTCGGTGTATTCTAGGATTGGTATAGCTTGGGCCTCAGGTAATTCAATCTCTAATTTTCTGAGGAAACTCCCAACTGATTTCCAGAGTGGTTGTTCCAGCTTAGAGAGCCACTTATTTTAGAGGGTGTGTCTAGGCTTCTCCACATCCTCACCAGCAACTGCTATAATCTGAGTTTTTGATCTCAGCCATTCTGACTGCCCTCTTACGGAATCTCTGTGGTCTTTTCTTTTCTTTTTTTTTTTTTCTAGTTTTTTTTTTTTATATTATTTTATTTTTTTGCAGATTTGCATTTCCCTGATGCCTATGGATGTTGCAAATATCTGTAGGTTCTTATCAGACATTAGATGTTCCTCAGATGAGAATTCTTGTTTAGCTCTGCACCCCATTTTAAAGAGAGTTATTTAAATCTCTGGAGTGTAACTATTTGAGTTCTTTGAATCTTTTGGATATAGGGCATCTATTGTATGTAGGATTGGTAAAGATCTTCTCCCAAACTGTTGGCTGCTGTTTGGTCTTAATGACAGTGTCCTTTGCTTGCAGAGACTTTGAAATGATATGAGGTCCCATTGGTCTATTCTTGATCATAGAGCAGAAGCCATTGGTCTTTTATTCAGTATACTTTCCCTGTGTCCATGTATTCGACCCTCCCCACAGTTTTTCTTCCATTACTTTGATTCAATCTGGTCTTATGTGTATGACCTTGACCTACTTAGACTGCCACTTTGAACAAGGCTCTAGGAATGCATCTATTTGCATATTGGACCAGTCAGTAACTGACATAGTGAGGAGGAGGTGTGGCCCAGGTTCCACCTGCCAGCCTCAGGTATAAAATGGCAAACCAAA
Organism: Rattus norvegicus; assembly: GCF_021556685.1. Classification (NCBI taxonomy): domain Eukaryota; kingdom Metazoa; phylum Chordata; class Mammalia; order Rodentia; family Muridae; genus Rattus; species Rattus norvegicus. Next base: position 13,672,268 of record NC_141549.1, on the reverse strand, counting down.
GAGAGGAAAGGAGCACTAGGCGGTTGGCCTCTCTCTGAACTTGTGGTCTGCTCAGGACAGCACCCAGCTCACTAGAGGCAGGGCACGGACGAGTTGGGTCGAGTGTGCTGATCGAACCAAGAGTGTCCCTTCGTGTCCTTGGCTGTGGACATGGAACCAGGCTCTCAGGCAGGCGCCCTGCAGGAGATCCTGGACTGTCTGTGTCGAGAGAGCGACCCAGGAAAGATCTACAAAACACTGAAGAAACTGTCTTCTGTGCCTATCCTGTGCGACAGCCTGGCAGAGATTGGCTTCAGAAAGACCATAAAGACGTTGAAGAATCAGCAGCTCCTGCTCCCCTTTGTTAAGGACCTAGTAGACAAGTGGTCACCGGGGTTCGTGCTGGGACCCCAACAAGAGCAAGACTCCCTGGACTTTGGATTGCTGAGGAGCCACAGGACAGCGCATCAGAGCACTGGTCTAGAACAGACAAACCAGGAGCAAATATTCCAGGTAAGCCGAGTTGCTGGGGGACAGGTATTTTTTGGGCTCAGCAAATGCAACCCAGGCTGGATCCATTGCCTGAGCCCTAGCTGCAAGTCCAACAGAGATTTTCACCCACAGACGCCCAGGAGTCCAAGCCTGGATCCAGCAGAAAACAGGAGCTCTGAGCAGCAGCCAGCTGTCCAGGACCCAGGGCAGGTAGGAATCCAGGGTGCGAGCTTTGAGGAGCCTTTGAGCATGAGGGGCCTTTGATCATGAGGGAGCCAAGCCTCTCTCCAGAAAGCCAGGGCCTGTGTCAGAGAAACACAAGTGGCTTGTGATTGGGGGGCACAGAAACAACACTCATCAGGGCCCCGGGAGTGGGAGGAAGCCACTGGGACAGGTTGGGTGTTGGATTGCCTCAATTCTGAATGCTGATCTCCTTCTACAGGTCCCACCACCATGCAAGAGGAAGAGTGAACTCCCCTGGCTTGAGGAAGCTCGGGAGCCTCCCGCAAAGATTCCTCGAGGTGATTCTCAAATATCCAAGGAGCAGAATCCCACGGCTGACTGTGCTAGCCCAGATTCTCAGGGCTGTGGTCAAACCTGCCTTGCTGTGGATGGTGTCCCGCAGCCTTCTTCCTCTCAGCTGGATCGAGAAGCGTCACCTAGGGGCTGGTATCTCAGAAAGAACAACAAAACGCCAGTCTATTCAGGGCGTCTTCCAGCAGACCCTTGTCCTCAGGAATCCCACCCAGGGCTCCTGGGTAAGCCCCCGGCTGTCATCAGGAATGCTACTGTCGGACAATCGGTCAAAGAAGAAACTGAGCCTGGGCAGTCCAAGGAGAAGACACAGTGCCAGACGCAGACTAGCAAGCAAAGACAGAGCTCGACTAAGCCCTCTGCACACCTGTGTCTTCAGGAGTCCCAAGAGGAGAGGCTTCAGGCCGTCAGAGCCCGCATCCAAAACTCAATGGCCAAGAGGCTGCAAGCAAGACAGACAACCATGACCTCCTTCCATACCCAGCACAAGAGCCCTGGTCAACAAGGGGAGCTTGGACCCAGAAGGGCTGATACTGTACCAACTTCCCACTGTCTTCCTGAGGCTCCTACCCATCCAGGATCCCAGAAGCTTTCCTGCCTGCCCTCTCGAGCAATAGGCCCAAAAAAGGCGCCACCTAAGAGACCTGCTCCACTCATGGCCAAGGCATTCAGGGACTACAGCCGTAGGTTCTACACAAAGTGACTTGCTGATGCTCTCCACAGTCACAGTACCTGCCACTCCTGGGACTTCGAAGGACTGGGCATACACTCTTTCTCCTGGAAGAACTGGCACAGAACACACTGTGGTTGTCAAGCTCCAGACACACTCCACAGCACCCATTTCTGGAGTTTTCACTGTGCCTCTGGACAAGATTTTCCAACCTACACCCTTGTCCCATGGCAAGTTGTAAATCATGCTCCAAAGTAAATAAATATCTACCTCCCCATTTATTCAGTGTGTTGGTGTTTACATGTCTTGAGAATGATGGATACAGATTAATGTAGATATTGCATTTCAGTTGGATAAATGGACTCACTCTGTACAGAGAGTTCCACAAAGGTACATTCATGTGATCATACCATCCAATATGTCTTAGAGTCATACTTAGTCATGTATGTAAATACGAGTTGAAATCTCCGTGGAAGAATAGCCCTCAATTCCCACAATCTAGATGATTTAGTGAATCTGAGAGATATTAAAGGTAAAAACAAAACAAAATAAAATAAAACCTGTCTAAATCGAGTGATTGTGCCTGTGTGTTACTGTGTGTGTGTGTGTGTGTGTGTGTGTGTGTGTGTGTGTGTGTGTGCGTGTGTCTTGTTAGGTGTGGGTTTGTGTTCGTGTATATGTTAGAGTTATGATTATTTTAGTGATAATGCAGAAGAGGCATTAAAACACACACAGATGAGAGTAAGAAGAAAGAAGATACAGAAAGAGATAACCTGCATGTCCAGATGAGGAGCAAAGTGGGCCAAAGTTTGCCGATTTTCTCTCCTATTAGGGGAAGTGCACTGGTACACGGACACCCAGCCTTAGTCCATACCTGTGATAGTGCTTTGGGTCCAAGGTCATGTGAACAAAAGCCATGGAGAAAACCAGGTACGTGTCTACCTATTTAGAAAAGAAGTATGGAGTAGTCACACAGAGTTTCAAAAAGGAGATAAACATTGATAGTAAAGAAAAAAGAGACAGACCTAAAGTGGCAGAGAGGCAAGCAGAAGGAGATTCAATCAAAATGAAGGGCAATCTCCTGACAACCCAGCAAGTGGAGACACAGGTGGCCAATGTCAAAATGGAAATGCAAAGGTCTGGCTTGGCTTTTGGTCTTTGTACCTGTGGGGAAAGCCATGGCCAGGAGATGTGGGGAGAAGGAAGGTATTAGAAGACAAGAGAGGCTTGCAGCACTTTGTTGCTTAAGAAAGTTGGCCTACACAGGAAAAATCCTTGCCCTATGAAGGCTCAAATAGCTTAGTCAAAATGCTGCCATGACGTTTTGCATTGTGCAGAAAACTGTGAGGAGAGTAGACTGCATCCTGTTGTTGTTTTGTTTGTTATTCTAGTTGTTCCTTTCTAACCTTTTCCTTCTTTTATTCCACCCTTCCTTTGTAACTTCTTTCTTCATTCCATCTGTCTTTTCTTCTTTTAATGCTCTCTTTCTGTTCCTTTTTTTTTACTTATTTCTATCATTTCTTCTTTCCTTCTGTTTTTATTTCTTTTTCTATCTTGTGTTGGTTCGTTTTATTTAATCATTTTTATTGGATATATTATATATACATTTCAAATATTATCCAGTTCTGCCTTTTTTTTTTCAAATAAGACCCCTATCCATTTTGTCTTCCTCTTGTTCTAGCGAGGTGAGTGCCTGCCCATCCAACCATGCTTTCCCATTTCCCTACACTGAGTTTTCCAGTTTTCCCATCTTAGTTAGGGTTTTTATTCCCACACAAACATCATGACCAAGAAAAGAGTTGGGGAGGAAAGGGTTTATTCAGCACCAAAGGAAGTCAAGACTCGAACTCAAGCAGGTCAGAAAGCAGAAGCTGATACTGTGGCCCTGGTGACAGGTTTGTTTCTGACTTATGTTCCCTAACTTACTCAGTTTGCTCTCTTAGGGAAGCCAAGACTAACACCCCAGAGATGATACCACTCACACTGAGCTGTGTCCTCCTTTGTTGTTCCTAGTTGTTGAAATGCCTTACACCTGTGTCTCCTGAGGCATTTCCTCAACTGGGTCTCTGTTCTCTGGGATAACGCAAGCTTATGTCACTTTGACACACAGAATTTTTCACTACACCTCCTAATAAATTGTTGGTTCCCCCTTCTAAAAGCACTGAAACATCCTCACTTTGGTAGTCCTTCCTCTTAAGGTTCTGGTATTGTATGGACTATATCCTGGCTACTCCAAGCTTGGTCTACTATCCATTTCTAAGGGAGTGAAGACTATGTTTTGTTGTGGTTGTTATTGAGGTTATTGTTGGTTTGTTTCTATTGGTTTTTGCTTTTGTTTTGTTTTGTTTTATTTTGTTTTCTTTGTGTGTTTGTGGGTGTGTTTGGTTTACCTCCCTGAGGATAATTTCTTGTTCCATCCATTTGCACTAGAATGTCATGATTTGCTTTTTGTTAGTAGCATAGTAATTATTCAATTCTGAATATGTCCCACATTTTCTTTATCCCTTCCTCTGTTGATGGACACCTGATGTCTTTCCAGCTTCTGGGTATTCTAATCAATGCTGCTAAGAACATAGAGGATCAAATGTCCATTGCAAAGTTTGGAGCATCTTCTCGGTGTATTCTAGGATTGGTATAGCTTGGGCCTCAGGTAATTCAATCTCTAATTTTCTGAGGAAACTCCCAACTGATTTCCAGAGTGGTTGTTCCAGCTTAGAGAGCCACTTATTTTAGAGGTGTGTCTAGGCTTCTCCACATCCTCACCAGCAACTGTTATACTCTGAGTTTTTGATCTCAGCCATTCTGACTGCCCTCTTACGGAATCTCCGTGGTATTTTCTTTCTTTTTTTTTTCCTTGTTTTTTTTTTTTTGTTTTTTTGTTTTTATTTTATTTAATTTTTTTTGCAGATTTGCATTTCCCTGATGCCTATGGATGTTGCAAATATCTGTAGGTTCTTATCAGACATTAGATGTTCCTCAGATGAGAATTATTGTTTAGCTCTGCACCCCATTTTAAAGAGACTTATTTAAATCTCTGGAGTGTAACTATTTGAGTTCTTTGAGTCTTTTGGATATAGGGCATCTATTGCATGTAGGATTGGTAAAGATCTTCTCCCAAACTGTTGGCTGCTGTTTGGTCTTAATGACAGTGTCCTTTGCTTGCAGAGACTTTGAAATGATATGAGGTCCCATTGGTCTATTCTTGATCATAGAGCAGAAGCCATTGGTCTTTTATTCAGTATACTTTCCCTGTGTCCATGTATTCGACCCTCCCCACAGTTTTTCTTCCATTCCTTTGATTCAATCTGGTCTTATGTGTATGACCTTGACCTACTTAGACTGCCACTTTGAACAAGGCTCTAGGAATGCATCTATTTGCATATTGGACCAGTCAGTAACTGACGTAGTGAGGAGGAGGTGTGGCCCAGGTTCCACCTGCCAGCCTCAGGTATAAAATGGCAAACCAAAGAGAGGAAAGGAGCACTAGGCGGTTGGCCTCTCTCTGAACTTGTGGTCTGCTCAGGACAGCACCCAGCTCACTAGAGGCAGGGCACGGACGAGTTGGGTCGAGTGTGCTGATCGAACCAAGAGTGTCCCTTCGTGTCCTTGGCTGTGGACATGGAACCAGGCTCTCAGGCAGGCGCCCTGCAGGAGATCCTGGACTGTCTGTGTCGAGAGAGCGACCCAGGAAAGATCTACAAAACACTGAAGAAACTGTCTTCTGTGCCTATCCTGTGCGACAGCCTGGCAGAGATTGGCTTCAGAAAGACCATAAAGACATTGAAGAATCAGCAGCTCCTGCTCCCCTTTGTTAAGGACCTAGTAGACAAGTGGTCACCGGGGTTCGTGCTGGGACCCCAACAAGAGCAAGACTCCCTGGACTTTGGATTGCTGAGGAGCCACAGGACAGCGCATCAGAGCACTGGTCTAGAACAGACAAACCAGAAGCAAATATTCCAGGTAAGCCGAGTTGCTGGGGGACAGGTATTTTTTGGGCTCAGCAAATGCAACCCAGGCTGGATCCATTGCCTGAGCCCTAGCTGCAAGTCCAACAGAGATTTTCACCCACAGACGCCCAGGAGTCCAAGCCTGGATCCAGCAGAAAACAGGAGCTCTGAGCAGCAGCCAGCTGTCCAGGACCCAGGGCAGGTAGGAATCCAGGGTGCGAGCTTTGAGGAGCCTTTGAGCATGAGGGGCCTTTGATCATGAGGGAGCCAAGCCTCTCTCCAGAAAGCCAGGGCCTGTGTCAGAGAAACACAAGTGGCTTGTGATTGGGGGGCACAGAAACAACACTCATCAGGGCCCCGGGAGTGGGAGGAAGCCACTGGGACAGGTTGGGTGTTGGATTGCCTCAATTCTGAATGCTGATCTCCTTCTACAGGTCCCACCACCATGCAAGAGGAAGAGTGAACTCCTCTGGCTTGAGGAAGCTCGGGAGCCTCCCGCAAAGATTCCTCGAGGTGATTCTCAAATATCCAGGGAGCAGAATCCCACGGCTGACTGTGCTAGCCCAGATTCTCAGGGCTGTGGTCAAACCTGCCTTGCTGTGGATGGTGTCCCGCAGCCTTCTTCCTCTCAGCTGGATCGAGAAGCGTCACCTAGGGGCTGGTATCTCAGAAAGAACAACAAAACGCCAGTCTATTCAGGGCGTCTTCCAGCAGACCCTTGTCCTCAGGAATCCCACCCAGGGCTCCTGGGTAAGCCCCCGGCTGTCATCAGGAATGCTACTGTCGGACAATCGGTCAAAGAAGAAACTGAGCCTGGGCAGTCCAAGGAGAAGACACAGTGCCAGACGCAGACTAGCAAGCAAAGACAGAGCTTGACTAAGCCCTCTGCACACCTGTGTCTTCAGGAGTCCCAAGAGGAGAGGCTTCAGGCCGTCAGAGCCCGCATCCAAAACTCAATGGCCAAGAGGCTGCAAGCAAGACAGACAACCATGACCTCCTTCCATACCCAGCACAAGAGCCCTGGTCAACAAGGGGAGCTTGGACCCAGAAGGGCTGATACTGTACCAACTTCCCACAGTCTTCCTGAGGCTCCTACCCATCCAGGATCCCAGAAGCTTTCCTGCCTGCCCTCTCGAGCAATAGGCCCAAAAAAGGCGCCACCTAAGAGACCTGCTCCACTCATGGCCAAGGCATTCAGAGACTACAGCCGTAGGTTCTACACAAAGTGACTTGCTGATGCTCTCCACAGTCACAGTACCTGCCACTCCTGGGACTTCGAAGGACTGGGCATACACTCTTTCTCTTGGAAGAACTGGCACAGAACACACTGTGGTTGTCAAGCTCCAGACACACTCCACAGCACCCTTTTCTGGAGTTTTCACTGTGCCTCTGGACAAGATTTTCCAACCTACACCCTTGTCCCATGGCAAGTTGTAAATCATGCTCCAAAGTAAATAAATATCTACCTCCCCCTTTATTCAGTGTGTTGGTGTTTACATGTCTTGAGAATGATGGATACAGATTAATGTAGATATTGCATTTCAGTTGGATAAATGGACTCACTCTGTACAGAGAGTTCCACAAAGGTACATTCATGTGATCATACCATCCAATATGTCTTAGAGTCATACTTAGTCATGTATGTAAATACGAGTTGAAATCTCCGTGGAAGACTAGCCCTCAATTCCCACAATCTAGATGATTTAGTGAATCTGAGAGATATTAAAGGTAAAAACAAAACAAAATAAAATAAAACCTGTCTAAATCGAGTGATTGTGCCTGTGTGTTACTGTGTGTTTGTGTGTGTGTGTGTGTGTGTGTGTGTGTGTGTGTGTGTGCGTGTGTCTTGTTAGGTGTGGGTTTGTGTTCGTGTATATGTTAGAGTTATGATTATTTTAGTGATAATGCAGAAGAGGCATTAAAACACACACAGATGAGAGTAAGAAGAAAGAAGGTACAGAGAGAGATAACCTGCATGTCCAGATGAGGAGCAAAGTGGGCCAAAGTTTGCCGATTTTCTCTCCTATTAGGGGAAGTGCACTGGTACACGGACACCCAGCCTTAGTCCATACCTGTGATAGTGCTTTGGGTCTAAGGTCATGTGAACAAAAGCCATGGAGAAAACCAGGTACGTGTCTACCTATTTAGAAAAGAAGTATGGAGTAGTCACACAGAGTTTCAAAAAGGAGATAAACATTGATAGTAAAGAAAAAAGAGACAGACCTAAAGTGGCAGAGAGGCAAGCAGAAGGAGATTCAATCAAAATGAAGGGCAATCTCCTGACAACCCAGCAAGTGGAGACACAGGTGGCCAATGTCAAAATGGAAATGCAAAGGTCTGGCTTGGCTTTTGGTCTTTGTACCTGTGGGGAAAGCCATGGCCAGGAGATGTGGGGAGAAGGAAGGTATTAGAAGAAAAGAGAGGCTTGCAGCACTTTGTTGCTTAAGAAAGTTGGCCTACACAGGAAAAATCCTTGCCCTATGAAGGCTCAAATAGCTTAGTCAAAATGCTGCCATGACGTTTTGCATTGTGCAGAAAACTGTGAGGAGAGTAGACTGCATCCTGTTGTGGTTTTGTTTGTTATTCTAGTTGTTCCTTTCTAACCTTTTCCTTCTTTTATTCCACCCTTCCTTTGTAACTTCTTTCTTCATTCCATCTGTCTTTTCTTCTTTTAATGCTCTCTTTCTGTTCCCTTTTTTTTACTTATTTCTATCATTTTTCTTTCCTTCTGTTTTTATTTCTTTTTCTATCTTGTGTTGGTTCGTTTTATTTAATCATTTTTATTGGACATATTATATATACATTTCAAATATTATCCAGTTCTGCCTTTTTTTTTCAAATAAGACCCCTATCCATTTTGTCTTCCTCTAGTTCTAGCGAGGTGAGTGCCTGCCCATCCAACCATGTTTTCCCATTTCCCTACACTGAGTTTTCCAATTTTCCCATCTTACTTAGGGTTTTTATTCCCACACAAACATCATGACCAAGAAGAGAGTTGGGGAGGAAAGGGTTTATTCAGCACCAAAGGAAGTCAAGACTCGAACTCAGGCAGGTCAGAAAGCAGAAGATGATACTGTGGCCCTGGCGGCAGGTTTGTTACTGACTTATGTCCCCTACCTTACTCAGCTTGCTCTCTTAGGGAAGCCAAGACTAACACCCCAGCGATGTTACCACTCACACTGAGCTGTGTCCTCCTTTGTTGTTCCTAGTTGTTGAAATGCCTTACACCTGTGTCTCCTGAGGCATTTCCTCAACTGGGTCTCTGTTCTCTGGGATAACGCCAGCTTATGTCAGTTTGACACACACAATTTTTCACTACACCTCCTAATAAATTATTGGTTCCCCCTTCTAAAAGCACTGAAACATCCTCACTTTGGAAGTCCTTCCTCTTAAGGTTCTGATATTGTATGGACTATATCCTGGCTACTCCAAGCTTGGTCTACTATCCATTTCTAAGGGAGTGAAGACTATGTTTTGTTGTGGTTGTTATTGAGGTTATTGTTGGTTTGTTTCTATTGGTTTTTGCTTTTGTTTTGTTTTGTTTTGTTTTCTTTGTGTGTTTTTGCGTGTGTTTGGTTTACCTCCCTGAGGATAATTTCTTGTTCCATCCATTTGCACTAGAATGTCATGATTTGCTTTTTGTTAGTAGCATAGTAATTATTCAATTTTTAATATGCCCCACGTTTTCTTTATCCCTTCCTCTGTTGATGGACACCTGATATCTTTCCAGCTTCTGGGTATTCTAATCAATGCTGCTATGAACATAGTGGATCAAATGTCCATTGCAAAGTTTGGAGCATCTTCTCGGTGTATTCTAGGATTGGTATAGCTTGGGCCTCCGGTAACTCAATCTCTAATTTTCTGAGGAAACTCCCAACTGATTTCCAGAGTGGTTGTTCCAGCTTAGAGAGCCACTTATTTTAGAGGTGTGTCTAGGCTTCTCCACATCCTCACCAGCAACTGTTATAATCTGAGTTTGTGATCTCAGCCATTCTGACTGCCCTCCTACGGAATCTCTGTGGTCTTTTCTTTTCTTTTTTTTTTTTCTAGTTTTTTTTGTTTTTTTTTTATATTATTTTATTTTTTTGCAGATTTGCATTTCCCTGATGCCTATGGATGTTGCAAATATCTGTAGGTTCTTATCAGACATTAGATGTTCCTCAGATGAGAATTCTTGTTTAGATATGCACCCCATTTTAAAGAGAGTTATTTAATTCTCTGGAGTTTAACTATTTGAGTTCTTTGAGTCTTTTGGATATAGGGCATCTATTGTATGTAGGATTGGTAAAGATCTTCTCCCAAACTGTTGGCTGCTGTTTGGTCTTAATGACAGTGTCCTTTGCTTGCAGAGACTTTGAAATGATATGAGGTCCCATTGGTCTATTCTTGATCATAGAGCAGAAGCCATTGGTCTTTTATTCAGTATACTTTCCCTGTGTCCATGTATTCGACCCTCCCCACAGTTTTTCTTCCATTCCTTTGATTCAATCTGGTCTTATGTGTATGACCTTGACCTACTTAGACTGTCACTTTGAACAAGGCTCTAGGAATGCATCTATTTGCATATTGGACCAGTCAGTAACTGACGTAGTGAGGAGGAGGTGTGGCCCAGGTTCCACCTGCCAGCCTCAGGTATAAAATGGCAAACCAAAGAGAGGAAAGGAGCACTAGGCGGTTGGCCTCTCTCTGAACTTGTGGTCTGCTCAGGACAGCACCCAGCTCACTAGAGGCAGGGCACAGACGAGTAGGGTCGAGTGTGCTGATCGAACCAAGAGTGTCCCTTCGTGTCCTTGGCTGTGGACATGGAACCAGGCTCTCAGGCAGGCGCCCTGCAGGAGATCCTGGACTGTCTGTGTCGAGAGAGCGACCCAGGAAAGATCTACAAAACACTGAAGAAACTGTCTTCTGTGCCTATCCTGTGCGACAGCCTGGCAGAGATTGGCTTCAGAAAGACCATAAAGACGTTGAAGAATCAGCAGCTCCTGCTCCCCTTTGTTAAGGACCTAGTAGACAAGTGGTCACCGGGGTTCGTGCTGGGACCCCAACAAGAGCAAGACTCCCTGGACTTTGGATTGCTGAGGAGCCACAGGACAGCGCATCAGAGCACTGGTCTAGAAGAGACAAACCAGGAGCAAATATTCCAGGTAAGCCGAGTTGCTGGGGGACAGGTATTTTTTGGGCTCAGCAAATGCAACCCAGGCTGGATCCATTGCCTGAGCCCTAGCTGCAAGTCCAACAGAGATTTTCACCCACAGACGCCCAGGAGTCCAAGCATGGATCCAGCAGAAAACAGGAGCTCTGAGCAGCAGCCAGCTGTCCAGGACCCAGGGCAGGTAGGAATCCAGGGTGCGAGCTTTGAGGAGCCTTTGAGCATGAGGGGCCTTTGATCATGAGGGAGCCAAGCCTCTCTCCAGAAAGCCAGGGCCTGTGTCAGAGAAACACAAGTGGCTTGTGATTGGGGGGCACAGAAACAACACTCATCAGGGCCCCGGGAGTGGGAGGAAGCCACTGGGACAGGTTGGGTGTTGGATTGCCTCAATTCTGAATGCTGATCTCCTTCTACAGGTCCCACCACCATGCAAGAGGAAGAGTGAACTCCCCTGTCTTGAGGAAGCTCGGGAGCCTCCCGCAAAGATTCCTCGAGGTGATTCTCAAATATCCAGGGAGCAGAATCCCACGGCTGACTGTGCTAGCCCAGATTCTCAGGGCTGTGGTCAAACCTGCCTTGCTGTGGATGGTGTCCCGCAGCCTTCTTCCTCTCAGCTGGATCGAGAAGCGTCACCTAGGGGCTGATATCTCAGAAAGAACAACAAAACGCCAGTCTATTCAGGGCGTCTTCCAGCAGACCCTTGTCCTCAGGAATCCCACCCAGGGCTCCTGGGTAAGCCCCCGGCTGTCATCAGGAATGCTACTGTCGGACAATCGGTCAAAGAAGAAACTGAGCCTGGGCAGTCCAAGGAGAAGACACAGTGCCAGACGCAGACTAGCAAGCAAAGACAGAGCTTGACTAAGCCCTCTGCACACCTGTGTCTTCAGGAGTCCCAAGAGGAGAGGCTTCAGGCCGTCAGAGCCCGCATCCAAAACTCAATGGCCAAGAGGCTGCAAGCAAGACAGACAACCATGACCTCCTTCCATACCCAGCACAAGAGCCCTGGTCAACAAGGGGAGCTTGGACCCAGAAGGGCTGATACTGTACCAACTTCCCACAGTCTTCCTGAGGCTCCTACCCATCCAGGATCCCAGAAGCTTTCCTGCCTGCCCTCTCGAGCAATAGGCCCAAAAAAGGCGCCACCTAAGAGACCTGCTCCACTCATGGCCAAGGCATTCAGGGACTACAGCCGTAGGTTCTACACAAAGTGACTTGCTGATGCTCTCCACAGTCACAGTACCTGCCACTCCTGGGACTTCGAAGGACTGGGCATACACTCTTTCTCCTGGAAGAACTGGCACAAAACACACTGTGGTTGTCAAGCTCCAGACACACTCCACAGCACCCTTTTCTGGAGTTTTCACTGTGCCTCTGGACAAGATTTTCCAACCTACACCCTTGTCCCATGGCAAGTTGTAAATCATGCTCCAAAGTAAATAAATATCTACCTCCCCATTTATTCAGTGTGTTGGTGTTTACATGTCTTGAGAATGATGGATACAGATTAATGTAGATATTGCATTTCAGTTGGATAAATGGACTCACTCTGTACAGAGAGTTCCACAAAGGTACATTCATGTGATCATACCATCCAATATGTCTTAGAGTCATACTTAGTCATGTATGTAAATACGAGTTGAAATCTCCGTGGAAGAATAGCCCTCAATTCCCACAATCTAGATGATTTAGTGAATCTGAGAGATATTAAAGGTAAAAACAAAACAAAATAAAATAAAACCTGTCTAAATCGAGTGATTGTGCCTGTGTGTTACTGTGTGTGTGTGAGTGTGTGTGTGTGTGTGTGTGTGTGTGTGTGTGTGTGTGTGTGTGTCTTGTTAGGTGTGGGTTTGTGTTCGTGTATATGTTAGAGTTATGATTATTTTAGTGATAATGCAGAAGAGGCATTAAAACACACACAGATGCGAGTAAGAAGAAAGAAGATACAGAAAGAGATAACCTGCATGTCCAGATGAGGAGCAAAGTGGGCCAAAGTTTGCCGATTTTCTCTCCTATTAGGGGAAGTGCACTGGTACACGGACACCCAGCCTTAGTCCATACCTGTGATAGTGCTTTGGGTCCAAGGTCATGTGAACAAAAGCCATGGAGAAAACCAAGTACGTGTCTACCTATTTAGAAAAGAAGTATTGAGTAGTCACACAGAGTTTCAAAAAGGAGATAAACATTGATAGTAAAGAAAAAAGAGACAGACCTAAAGTGGCAGAGAGGCAAGCAGAAGGAGATTCAATCAAAATGAAGGGCAATCTCCTGACAACCCAGCAAGTGGAGACACAGGTGGCCAATGTCAAAATGGAAATGCAAAGGTCTGGCTTGGCTTTTGGTCTTTGTACCTGTGGGGAAAGCCATGGCCAGGAGATGTGGGGAGAAGGAAGGTATTAGAAGACAAGAGAGGCTTGCAGCACTTTGTTGCTTAAGAAAGTTGGCCTACACAGGAAAAATCCTTGCCCTATGAAGGCTCAAATAGCTTAGTCAAAATGCTGCCATGACGTTTTGCATTGTGCAGAAAACTGTGAGGAGAGTAGACTGCATCCTGTTGTTGTTTTGTTTGTTATTCTAGTTGTTCCTTTCTAACCTTTTCCTTCTTTTATTCCACCCTTCCTTTGTAACTTCTTTCTTCATTCCATCTGTCTTTTCTTCTTTTAATGCTCTCTTTCTGTTCCTTTTTTTTTTTACTTATTTCTATCATTTCTTCTTTCCTTCCGTTTTTATTTCTTTTTCTATCTTGTGTTGGTTCATTTTATTTAATCATTTTTATTGGATATATTATATATACATTTCAAATATTATCCAGTTCTGCCTTTTTTTTTTTCAAATAAGACCCCTATCCATTTTGTCTTCCTCTTGTTCTAGCGAGGTGAGTGCCTGCCCATCCAACCATGCTTTCCCATTTCCCTACACTGAGTTTTCCAGTTTTCCCATCTTAGTTAGGGTTTTTATTCCCACACAAACATCATGACCAAGAAAAGAGTTGGGGAGGAAAGGGTTTATTCAGCACCAAAGGAAGTCAAGACTCGAACTCAAGCAGGTCAGAAAGCAGAAGCTGATACTGTGGCCCTGGTGACAGGTTTGTTTCTGACTTATGTTCCCTAACTTACTCAGTTTGCTCTCTTAGGGAAGCCAAGACTAACACCCCAGAGATGATACCACTCACACTGAGCTGTGTCCTCCTTTGTTGTTCCTAGTTGTTGAAATGCCTTACACCTGTGTCTCCTGAGGCACTTCCTCAACTGGGTCTCTGATCTCTGGGATAACGCAAGCTTATGTCACTTTGACACACAGAATTTTTCACTACACCTCCTAATAAATTGTTGGTTCCCCCTTCTAAAAGCACTGAAACATCCTCACTTTGGTAGTCCTTCCTCTTAAGGTTCTGGTATTGTATGGACTATATCCTGGCTACTCCAAGCTTGGTCTACTATCCATTTCTAAGGGAGTGAAGAGTATGTTTTGTTATGGTTGTTATTGAGGTTATTGTTGGTTTGTTTCTATTGGTTTTTGCTTTTGTTTTGTTTTGTTTTGTTTTGTTTTCTTTGTGTGTTTGTGGGTGTGTTTGGTTTACCTCCCTGAGGATAATTTCTTGTTCCATCCATTTGCACTAGAATGTCATGATTTGCTTTTTGTTAGTAGCATAGTAATTATTCAATTCTGAATATGTCCCACATTTTCTTTATCCCTTCCTCTGTTGATGGACACCTGATGTCTTTCCAGCTTCTGGGTATTCTAATCAATGCTGTTAAGAACATAGAGGATCAAATGTCCATTGCAAAGTTTGGAGCATCATCTCGGTGTATTCTAGGATTGGTATAGCTTGGGCCTCAGGTAATTCAATCTCTAATTTTCTGAGGAAACTCCCAACTGATTTCCAGAGTGGTTGTTCCAGCTTAGAGAGCCACTTATTTTAGAGGGTGTGTCTAGGCTTCTCCACATCCTCACCAGCAACTGTTATAATCTGAGTTTGTGATCTCAGCCATTCTGACTGCCCTCTTACGGAATCTCTGTGGTCTTTTCTTTTCTTTTTTTTTTTTTCTAGTTTTTTTTTTGTTTTTTTTTATATTATTTTATTTTTTTGCAGATTTGCATTTCCCTTATGCCTATGGATGTTGCAAATATCTGTAGGTTCTTATCAGACATTAGATGTTCCTCAGATGAGAATTATTGTTTAGATCTGCACCCCATTTTAAAGAGAGTTATTTAAATCTCTGGAGTGTAACTATTTGAGTTCTTTGAGTCTTTTGGATATAGGGCATCTATTGTATGTAGGATTGGTAAAGATCTTCTCCCAAACTGTTGGCTGCTGTTTGGTCTTAATGACAGTGTCCTTTGCTTGCAGAGACTTTGAAATGATATGAGGTCCCATTGGTCTATTCTTGATCATAGAGCAGAAGCCATTGGTCTTTTATTCAGTATACTTTCCCTGTGTCCATGTATTCGACCCTCCCCACAGTTTTTCTTCCATTACTTTGATTCAATCTGGTCTTATGTGTATGACCTTGACCTACTTAGACTGCCACTTTGAACAAGGCTCTAGGAATGCATCTATTTGCATATTGGACCAGTCAGTAACTGACGTAGTGAGGAGGAGGTGTGGCCCAGGTTCCACCTGCCAGCCTCAGGTATAAAATGGCAAACCAAAGAGAGGAAAGGAGCACTAGGCGGTTGGCCTCTCTCTGAACTTGTGGTCTGCTCAGGACAGCACCCAGCTCACTAGAGGCAGGGCACGGACGAGTTGGGTCGAGTGTGCTGATCGAACCAAGAGTGTCCCTTCGTGTCCTTGGCTGTGGACATGGAACCAGGCTCTCAGGCAGGCGCCCTGCAGGAGATCCTGGACTGTCTGTGTCGAGAGAGCGACCCAGGAAAGATCTACAAAACACTGAAGAAACTGTCTTCTGTGCCTATCCTGTGCGACAGCCTGGCAGAGATTGGCTTCAGAAAGACCATAAAGACGTTGAAGAATCAGCAGCTCCTGCTCCCCTTTGTTAAGGACCTAGTAGACAAGTGGTCACCGGGGTTCGTGCTGGGACCCCAACAAGAGCAAGACTCCCTGGACTTTGGATTGCTGAGGAGCCACAGGACAGCGCATCAGAGCACTGGTCTAGAACAGACAAACCAGGAGCAAATATTCCAGGTAAGCCGAGTTGCTGGGGGACAGGTATTTTTTGGGCTCAGCAAATGCAACCCAGGCTGGATCCATTGCCTGAGCCCTAGCTGCAAGTCCAACAGAGATTTTCACCCACAGACGCCCAGGAGTCCAAGCCTGGATCCAGCAGAAAACAGGAGCTCTGAGCAGCAGCCAGCTGTCCAGGACCCAGGGCAGGTAGGAATCCAGGGTGCGAGCTTTGAGGAGCCTTTGAGCATGAGGGGCCTTTGATCATGAGGGAGCCAAGCCTCTCTCCAGAAAGCCAGGGCCTGTGTCAGAGAAACACAAGTGGCTTGTGATTGGGGGGCACAGAAACAACACTCATCAGGGCCCCGGGAGTGGGAGGAAGCCACTGGGACAGGTTGGGTGTTGGATTGCCTCAATTCTGAATGCTGATCTCCTTCTACAGGTCCCACCACCATGCAAGAGGAAGAGTGAACTCCCCTGGCTTGAGGAAGCTCGGGAGCCTCCCGCAAAGATTCCTCGAGGTGATTCTCAAATATCCAAGGAGCAGAATCCCACGGCTGACTGTGCTAGCCCAGATTCTCAGGGCTGTGGTCAAACCTGCCTTGCTGTGGATGGTGTCCCGCAGCCTTCTTCCTCTCAGCTGGATCGAGAAGCGTCACCTAGGGGCTGGTATCTCAGAAAGAACAACAAAACGCCAGTCTATTCAGGGCGTCTTCCAGCAGACCCTTGTCCTCAGGAATCCCACCCAGGGCTCCTGGGTAAGCCCCCGGCTGTCATCAGGAATGCTACTGTCGGACAATCGGTCAAAGAAGAAACTGAGCCTGGGCAGTCCAAGGAGAAGACACAGTGCCAGACGCAGACTAGCAAGCAAAGACAGAGCTCGACTAAGCCCTCTGCACACCTGTGTCTTCAGGAGTCCCAAGAGGAGAGGCTTCAGGCCGTCAGAGCCCGCATCCAAAACTCAATGGCCAAGAGGCTGCAAGCAAGACAGACAACCATGACCTCCTTCCATACCCAGCACAAGAGCCCTGGTCAACAAGGGGAGCTTGGACCCAGAAGGGCTGATACTGTACCAACTTCCCACTGTCTTCCTGAGGCTCCTACCCATCCAGGATCCCAGAAGCTTTCCTGCCTGCCCTCTCGAGCAATAGGCCCAAAAAAGGCGCCACCTAAGAGACCTGCTCCACTCATGGCCAAGGCATTCAGGGACTACAGCCGTAGGTTCTACACAAAGTGACTTGCTGATGCTCTCCACAGTCACAGTACCTGCCACTCCTGGGACTTCGAAGGACTGGGCATACACTCTTTCTCCTGGAAGAACTGGCACAGAACACACTGTGGTTGTCAAGCTCCAGACACACTCCACAGCACCCATTTCTGGAGTTTTCACTGTGCCTCTGGACAAGATTTTCCAACCTACACCCTTGTCCCATGGCAAGTTGTAAATCATGCTCCAAAGTAAATAAATATCTACCTCCCCATTTATTCAGTGTGTTGGTGTTTACATGTCTTGAGAATGATGGATACAGATTAATGTAGATATTGCATTTCAGTTGGATAAATGGACTCACTCTGTACAGAGAGTTCCACAAAGGTACATTCATGTGATCATACCATCCAATATGTCTTAGAGTCATACTTAGTCATGTATGTAAATACGAGTTGAAATCTCCGTGGAAGAATAGCCCTCAATTCCCACAATCTAGATGATTTAGTGAATCTGAGAGATATTAAAGGTAAAAACAAAACAAAATAAAATAAAACCTGTCTAAATCGAGTGATTGTGCCTGTGTGTTACTGTGTGTGTGTGTGTGTGTGTGTGTGTGTGTGTGTGTGCGTGTGTCTTGTTAGGTGTGGGTTTGTGTTCGTGTATATGTTAGAGTTATGATTATTTTAGTGATAATGCAGAAGAGGCATTAAAACACACACAGATGAGAGTAAGAAGAAAGAAGATACAGAAAGAGATAACCTGCATGTCCAGATGAGGAGCAAAGTGGGCCAAAGTTTGCCGATTTTCTCTCCTATTAGGGGAAGTGCACTGGTACACGGACACCCAGCCTTAGTCCATACCTGTGATAGTGCTTTGGGTCCAAGGTCATGTGAACAAAAGCCATGGAGAAAACCAGGTACGTGTCTACCTATTTAGAAAAGAAGTATGGAGTAGTCACACAGAGTTTCAAAAAGGAGATAAACATTGATAGTAAAGAAAAAAGAGACAGACCTAAAGTGGCAGAGAGGCAAGCAGAAGGAGATTCAATCAAAATGAAGGGCAATCTCCTGACAACCCAGCAAGTGGAGACACAGGTGGCCAATGTCAAAATGGAAATGCAAAGGTCTGGCTTGGCTTTTGGTCTTTGTACCTGTGGGGAAAGCCATGGCCAGGAGATGTGGGGAGAAGGAAGGTATTAGAAGACAAGAGAGGCTTGCAGCACTTTGTTGCTTAAGAAAGTTGGCCTACACAGGAAAAATCCTTGCCCTATGAAGGCTCAAATAGCTTAGTCAAAATGCTGCCATGACGTTTTGCATTGTGCAGAAAACTGTGAGGAGAGTAGACTGCATCCTGTTGTTGTTTTGTTTGTTATTCTAGTTGTTCCTTTCTAACCTTTTCCTTCT
Source organism: Rattus norvegicus (assembly GCF_021556685.1). NCBI lineage: Eukaryota > Metazoa > Chordata > Mammalia > Rodentia > Muridae > Rattus > Rattus norvegicus. The sequence continues at coordinate 13,653,762 of NC_141549.1, read as the reverse complement.
TTTATTCCACCCTTCCTTTGTAACTTCTTTCTTCATTCCATCTGTCTTTTCTTCTTTTAATGCTCTCTTTCTGTTCCTTTTTTTTTACTTATTTCTATCATTTCTTCTTTCCTTCTGTTTTTATTTCTTTTTCTATCTTGTGTTGGTTCGTTTTATTTAATCATTTTTATTGGATATATTATATATACATTTCAAATATTATCCAGTTCTGCCTTTTTTTTTTCAAATAAGACCCCTATCCATTTTGTCTTCCTCTTGTTCTAGCGAGGTGAGTGCCTGCCCATCCAACCATGCTTTCCCATTTCCCTACACTGAGTTTTCCAGTTTTCCCATCTTAGTTAGGGTTTTTATTCCCACACAAACATCATGACCAAGAAAAGAGTTGGGGAGGAAAGGGTTTATTCAGCACCAAAGGAAGTCAAGACTCGAACTCAAGCAGGTCAGAAAGCAGAAGCTGATACTGTGGCCCTGGTGACAGGTTTGTTTCTGACTTATGTTCCCTAACTTACTCAGTTTGCTCTCTTAGGGAAGCCAAGACTAACACCCCAGAGATGATACCACTCACACTGAGCTGTGTCCTCCTTTGTTGTTCCTAGTTGTTGAAATGCCTTACACCTGTGTCTCCTGAGGCATTTCCTCAACTGGGTCTCTGTTCTCTGGGATAACGCAAGCTTATGTCACTTTGACACACAGAATTTTTCACTACACCTCCTAATAAATTGTTGGTTCCCCCTTCTAAAAGCACTGAAACATCCTCACTTTGGAAGTCCTTCCTCTTAAGGTTCTGGTATTGTATGGACTATATCCTGGCTACTCCAAGCTTGGTCTGCTATCCATTTCTAAGGGAGTGAAGACTATGTTTTGTTGTGGTTGTTATTGAGGTTATTGTTGGTTTGTTTCTATTGGTTTTTGCTTTTGTTTTGTTTTGTTTTATTTTGTTTTCTTTGTGTGTTTGTGGGTGTGTTTGGTTTACCTCCCTGAGGATAATTTCTTGTTCCATCCATTTGCACTAGAATGTCATGATTTGCTTTTTGTTAGTAGCATAGTAATTATTCAATTCTGAATATGTCCCACGTTTTCTTTATCCCTTCCTCTGTTGATGGACACCTGATATCTTTCCAGCTTCTGGGTATTCTAATCAATGCTGCTATGAACATAGTGGATCAAATGTCCATTGCAAAGTTTGGAGCATCTTCTCGGTGTATTCTAGGATTGGTATAGCTTGGGCCTCAGGTAATTCAATCTCTAATTTTCTGAGGAAACTCCCAACTGATTTCCAGAGTGGTTGTTCCAGCTTAGAGAGCCACTTATTTTAGAGGGTGTGTCTAGGCTTCTCCACATCCTCACCAGCAACTGCTATAATCTGAGTTTGTGATCTCAGCCATTCTGATTGCCCTCTTACGGAATCTCCGTGGTCTTTTCTTTTCTTTTTTTTTTTTCTAGTTTTTTTTGTTTTTTTTTATATTATTTTATTTTTTTGCAGATTTGCATTTCCCTGATGCCTATGGATGTTGCAAATATCTGTAGGTTCTTATCAGACATTAGATGTTTCTCAGATGAGAATTCTTGTTTAGATCTGCACCCCATTTTAAAGAGAGTTATTTAAATCTCTGGAGTGTAACTATTTGAGTTCTTTGAGTCTTTTGGATATAGGGCATCTATTGTATGTAGGATTGGTAAAGATCTTCTCCCAAACTGTTGGCTGCTGTTTGGTCTTAATGACAGTGTCCTTTGCTTGCAGAGACTTTGAAATGATATGAGGTCCCATTGGTCTATTCTTGATCATAGAGCAGAAGCCATTGGTCTTTTATTCAGTATACTTTCCCTGTGTCCATGTATTCGACCCTCCCCACAGTTTTTCTTCCATTACTTTGATTCAATCTGGTCTTATGTGTATGACCTTGACCTACTTAGACTGCCACTTTGAACAAGGCTCTAGGAATGCATCTATTTGCATATTGGACCAGTCAGTAACTGACGTAGTGAGGAGGAGGTGTGGCCCAGGTTCCACCTGCCAGCCTCAGGTATAAAATGGCAAACCAAAGAGAGGAAAGGAGCACTAGGCGGTTGGCCTCTCTCTGAACTTGTGGTCTGCTCAGGACAGCACCCAGCTCACTAGAGGCAGGGCACGGACGAGTTGGGTCGAGTGTGCTGATCGAACCAAGAGTGTCCCTTCGTGTCCTTGGCTGTGGACATGGAACCAGGCTCTCAGGCAGGCGCCCTGCAGGAGATCCTGGACTGTCTGTGTCGAGAGAGCGACCCAGGAAAGATCTACAAAACACTGAAGAAACTGTCTTCTGTGCCTATCCTGTGCGACAGCCTGGCAGAGATTGGCTTCAGAAAGACCATAAAGACGTTGAAGAATCAGCAGCTCCTGCTCCCCTTTGTTAAGGACCTAGTAGACAAGTGGTCACCGGGGTTCGTGCTGGGACCCCAACAAGAGCAAGACTCCCTGGACTTTGGATTGCTGAGGAGCCACAGGACAGCGCATCAGAGCACTGGTCTAGAACAGACAAACCAGGAGCAAATATTCCAGGTAAGCCGAGTTGCTGGGGGACAGGTATTTTTTGGGCTCAGCAAATGCAACCCAGGCTGGATCCATTGCCTGAGCCCTAGCTGCAAGTCCAACAGAGATTTTCACCCACAGACGCCCAGGAGTCCAAGCCTGGATCCAGCAGAAAACAGGAGCTCTGAGCAGCAGCCAGCTGTCCAGGACCCAGGGCAGGTAGGAATCCAGGGTGCGAGCTTTGAGGAGCCTTTGAGCATGAGGGGCCTTTGATCATGAGGGAGCCAAGCCTCTCTCCAGAAAGCCAGGGCCTGTGTCAGAGAAACACAAGTGGCTTGTGATTGGGGGGCACAGAAACAACACTCATCAGGGCCCCGGGAGTGGGAGGAAGCCACTGGGACAGGTTGGGTGTTGGATTGCCTCAATTCTGAATGCTGATCTCCTTCTACAGGTCCCACCACCATGCAAGAGGAAGAGTGAACTCCCCTGGCTTGAGGAAGCTCGGGAGCCTCCCGCAAAGATTCCTCGAGGTGATTCTCAAATATCCAAGGAGCAGAATCCCACGGCTGACTGTGCTAGCCCAGATTCTCAGGGCTGTGGTCAAACCTGCCTTGCTGTGGATGGTGTCCCGCAGCCTTCTTCCTCTCAGCTGGATCGAGAAGCGTCACCTAGGGGCTGGTATCTCAGAAAGAACAACAAAACGCCAGTCTATTCAGGGCGTCTTCCAGCAGACCCTTGTCCTCAGGAATCCCACCCAGGGCTCCTGGGTAAGCCCCCGGCTGTCATCAGGAATGCTACTGTCGGACAATCGGTCAAAGAAGAAACTGAGCCTGGGCAGTCCAAGGAGAAGACACAGTGCCAGACGCAGACTAGCAAGCAAAGACAGAGCTCGACTAAGCCCTCTGCACACCTGTGTCTTCAGGAGTCCCAAGAGGAGAGGCTTCAGGCCGTCAGAGCCCGCATCCAAAACTCAATGGCCAAGAGGCTGCAAGCAAGACAGACAACCATGACCTCCTTCCATACCCAGCACAAGAGCCCTGGTCAACAAGGGGAGCTTGGACCCAGAAGGGCTGATACTGTACCAACTTCCCACTGTCTTCCTGAGGCTCCTACCCATCCAGGATCCCAGAAGCTTTCCTGCCTGCCCTCTCGAGCAATAGGCCCAAAAAAGGCACCACCTAAGAGACCTGCTCCACTCATGGCCAAGGCATTCAGGGACTACAGCCGTAGGTTCTACACAAAGTGACTTGCTGATGCTCTCCACAGTCACAGTACCTGCCACTCCTGGGACTTCGAAGGACTGGGCATACACTCTTTCTCCTGGAAGAACTGGCACAGAACACACTGTGGTTGTCAAGCTCCAGACACACTCCACAGCACCCATTTCTGGAGTTTTCACTGTGCCTCTGGACAAGATTTTCCAACCTACACCCTTGTCCCATGGCAAGTTGTAAATCATGCTCCAAAGTAAATAAATATCTACCTCCCCATTTATTCAGTGTGTTGGTGTTTACATGTCTTGAGAATGATGGATACAGATTAATGTAGATATTGCATTTCAGTTGGATAAATGGACTCACTCTGTACAGAGAGTTCCACAAAGGTACATTCATGTGATCATACCATCCAATATGTCTTAGAGTCATACTTAGTCATGTATGTAAATACGAGTTGAAATCTCCGTGGAAGAATAGCCCTCAATTCCCACAATCTAGATGATTTAGTGAATCTGAGAGATATTAAAGGTAAAAACAAAACAAAATAAAATAAAACCTGTCTAAATCGAGTGATTGTGCCTGTGTGTTACTGTGTGTGTGTGTGTGTGTGTGTGTGTGTGTGTGTGTGTGTGTGTGTGCGTGTGTCTTGTTAGGTGTGGGTTTGTGTTCGTGTATATGTTAGAGTTATGATTATTTTAGTGATAATGCAGAAGAGGCATTAAAACACACACAGATGAGAGTAAGAAGAAAGAAGATACAGAAAGAGATAACCTGCATGTCCAGATGAGGAGCAAAGTGGGCCAAAGTTTGCCGATTTTCTCTCCTATTAGGGGAAGTGCACTGGTACACGGACACCCAGCCTTAGTCCATACCTGTGATAGTGCTTTGGGTCCAAGGTCATGTGAACAAAAGCCATGGAGAAAACCAGGTACGTGTCTACCTATTTAGAAAAGAAGTATGGAGTAGTCACACAGAGTTTCAAAAAGGAGATAAACATTGATAGTAAAGAAAAAAGAGACAGACCTAAAGTGGCAGAGAGGCAAGCAGAAGGAGATTCAATCAAAATGAAGGGCAATCTCCTGACAACCCAGCAAGTGGAGACACAGGTGGCCAATGTCAAAATGGAAATGCAAAGGTCTGGCTTGGCTTTTGGTCTTTGTACCTGTGGGGAAAGCCATGGCCAGGAGATGTGGGGAGAAGGAAGGTATTAGAAGACAAGAGAGGCTTGCAGCACTTTGTTGCTTAAGAAAGTTGGCCTACACAGGAAAAATCCTTGCCCTATGAAGGCTCAAATAGCTTAGTCAAAATGCTGCCATGACGTTTTGCATTGTGCAGAAAACTGTGAGGAGAGTAGACTGCATCCTGTTGTTGTTTTGTTTGTTATTCTAGTTGTTCCTTTCTAACCTTTTCCTTCTTTTATTCCACCCTTCCTTTGTAACTTCTTTCTTCATTCCATCTGTCTTTTCTTCTTTTAATGCTCTCTTTCTGTTCCTTTTTTTTTACTTATTTCTATCATTTCTTCTTTCCTTCTGTTTTTATTTCTTTTTCTATCTTGTGTTGGTTCGTTTTATTTAATCATTTTTATTGGATATATTATATATACATTTCAAATATTATCCAGTTCTGCCTTTTTTTTTTCAAATAAGACCCCTATCCATTTTGTCTTCCTCTTGTTCTAGCGAGGTGAGTGCCTGCCCATCCAACCATGCTTTCCCATTTCCCTACACTGAGTTTTCCAGTTTTCCCATCTTAGTTAGGGTTTTTATTCCCACACAAACATCATGACCAAGAAAAGAGTTGGGGAGGAAAGGGTTTATTCAGCACCAAAGGAAGTCAAGACTCGAACTCAAGCAGGTCAGAAAGCAGAAGCTGATACTGTGGCCCTGGTGACAGGTTTGTTTCTGACTTATGTTCCCTAACTTACTCAGTTTGCTCTCTTAGGGAAGCCAAGACTAACACCCCAGAGATGATACCACTCACACTGAGCTGTGTCCTCCTTTGTTGTTCCTAGTTGTTGAAATGCCTTACACCTGTGTCTCCTGAGGCATTTCCTCAACTGGGTCTCTGTTCTCTGGGATAACGCAAGCTTATGTCACTTTGACACACAGAATTTTTCACTACACCTCCTAATAAATTGTTGGTTCCCCCTTCTAAAAGCACTGAAACATCCTCACTTTGGTAGTCCTTCCTCTTAAGGTTCTGGTATTGTATGGACTATATCCTGGCTACTCCAAGCTTGGTCTGCTATCCATTTCTAAGGGAGTGAAGACTATGTTTTGTTGTGGTTGTTATTGAGGTTATTGTTGGTTTGTTTCTATTGGTTTTTGCTTTTGTTTTGTTTTGTTTTATTTTGTTTTCTTTGTGTGTTTGTGGGTGTGTTTGGTTTACCTCCCTGAGGATAATTTCTTGTTCCATCCATTTGCACTAGAATGTCATGATTTGCTTTTTGTTAGTAGCATAGTAATTATTCAATTCTGAATATGTCCCACGTTTTCTTTATCCCTTCCTCTGTTGATGGACACCTGATATCTTTCCAGCTTCTGGGTATTCTAATCAATGCTGCAATGAACAAAGTGGATCAAATGTCCATTGCAAAGTTTGGAGCATCTTCTCGGTGTATTCTAGGATTGGTATAGCTTGGGCCTCAGGTAATTCAATCTCTAATTTTCTGAGGAAACTCCCAACTGATTTCCAGAGTGGTTGTTCCAGCTTAGAGAGCCACTTATTTTAGAGGGTGTGTCTAGGCTTCTCCACATCCTCACCAGCAACTGCTATAATCTGAGTTTTTGATCTCAGCCATTCTGACTGCCCTCTTACGGAATCTCTGTGGTCTTTTCTTTTCTTTTTTTTTTTTTCTAGTTTTTTTTTTTTATATTATTTTATTTTTTTGCAGATTTGCATTTCCCTGATGCCTATGGATGTTGCAAATATCTGTAGGTTCTTATCAGACATTAGATGTTCCTCAGATGAGAATTCTTGTTTAGCTCTGCACCCCATTTTAAAGAGAGTTATTTAAATCTCTGGAGTGTAACTATTTGAGTTCTTTGAATCTTTTGGATATAGGGCATCTATTGTATGTAGGATTGGTAAAGATCTTCTCCCAAACTGTTGGCTGCTGTTTGGTCTTAATGACAGTGTCCTTTGCTTGCAGAGACTTTGAAATGATATGAGGTCCCATTGGTCTATTCTTGATCATAGAGCAGAAGCCATTGGTCTTTTATTCAGTATACTTTCCCTGTGTCCATGTATTCGACCCTCCCCACAGTTTTTCTTCCATTACTTTGATTCAATCTGGTCTTATGTGTATGACCTTGACCTACTTAGACTGCCACTTTGAACAAGGCTCTAGGAATGCATCTATTTGCATATTGGACCAGTCAGTAACTGACATAGTGAGGAGGAGGTGTGGCCCAGGTTCCACCTGCCAGCCTCAGGTATAAAATGGCAAACCAAAGAGAGGAAAGGAGCACTAGGCGGTTGGCCTCTCTCTGAACTTGTGGTCTGCTCAGGACAGCACCCAGCTCACTAGAGGCAGGGCACGGACGAGTTGGGTCGAGTGTGCTGATCGAACCAAGAGTGTCCCTTCGTGTCCTTGGCTGTGGACATGGAACCAGGCTCTCAGGCAGGCGCCCTGCAGGAGATCCTGGACTGTCTGTGTCGAGAGAGCGACCCAGGAAAGATCTACAAAACACTGAAGAAACTGTCTTCTGTGCCTATCCTGTGCGACAGCCTGGCAGAGATTGGCTTCAGAAAGACCATAAAGACGTTGAAGAATCAGCAGCTCCTGCTCCCCTTTGTTAAGGACCTAGTAGACAAGTGGTCACCGGGGTTCGTGCTGGGACCCCAACAAGAGCAAGACTCCCTGGACTTTGGATTGCTGAGGAGCCACAGGACAGCGCATCAGAGCACTGGTCTAGAACAGACAAACCAGGAGCAAATATTCCAGGTAAGCCGAGTTGCTGGGGGACAGGTATTTTTTGGGCTCAGCAAATGCAACCCAGGCTGGATCCATTGCCTGAGCCCTAGCTGCAAGTCCAACAGAGATTTTCACCCACAGACGCCCAGGAGTCCAAGCCTGGATCCAGCAGAAAACAGGAGCTCTGAGCAGCAGCCAGCTGTCCAGGACCCAGGGCAGGTAGGAATCCAGGGTGCGAGCTTTGAGGAGCCTTTGAGCATGAGGGGCCTTTGATCATGAGGGAGCCAAGCCTCTCTCCAGAAAGCCAGGGCCTGTGTCAGAGAAACACAAGTGGCTTGTGATTGGGGGGCACAGAAACAACACTCATCAGGGCCCCGGGAGTGGGAGGAAGCCACTGGGACAGGTTGGGTGTTGGATTGCCTCAATTCTGAATGCTGATCTCCTTCTACAGGTCCCACCACCATGCAAGAGGAAGAGTGAACTCCCCTGGCTTGAGGAAGCTCGGGAGCCTCCCGCAAAGATTCCTCGAGGTGATTCTCAAATATCCAAGGAGCAGAATCCCACGGCTGACTGTGCTAGCCCAGATTCTCAGGGCTGTGGTCAAACCTGCCTTGCTGTGGATGGTGTCCCGCAGCCTTCTTCCTCTCAGCTGGATCGAGAAGCGTCACCTAGGGGCTGGTATCTCAGAAAGAACAACAAAACGCCAGTCTATTCAGGGCGTCTTCCAGCAGACCCTTGTCCTCAGGAATCCCACCCAGGGCTCCTGGGTAAGCCCCCGGCTGTCATCAGGAATGCTACTGTCGGACAATCGGTCAAAGAAGAAACTGAGCCTGGGCAGTCCAAGGAGAAGACACAGTGCCAGACGCAGACTAGCAAGCAAAGACAGAGCTCGACTAAGCCCTCTGCACACCTGTGTCTTCAGGAGTCCCAAGAGGAGAGGCTTCAGGCCGTCAGAGCCCGCATCCAAAACTCAATGGCCAAGAGGCTGCAAGCAAGACAGACAACCATGACCTCCTTCCATACCCAGCACAAGAGCCCTGGTCAACAAGGGGAGCTTGGACCCAGAAGGGCTGATACTGTACCAACTTCCCACTGTCTTCCTGAGGCTCCTACCCATCCAGGATCCCAGAAGCTTTCCTGCCTGCCCTCTCGAGCAATAGGCCCAAAAAAGGCGCCACCTAAGAGACCTGCTCCACTCATGGCCAAGGCATTCAGGGACTACAGCCGTAGGTTCTACACAAAGTGACTTGCTGATGCTCTCCACAGTCACAGTACCTGCCACTCCTGGGACTTCGAAGGACTGGGCATACACTCTTTCTCCTGGAAGAACTGGCACAGAACACACTGTGGTTGTCAAGCTCCAGACACACTCCACAGCACCCATTTCTGGAGTTTTCACTGTGCCTCTGGACAAGATTTTCCAACCTACACCCTTGTCCCATGGCAAGTTGTAAATCATGCTCCAAAGTAAATAAATATCTACCTCCCCATTTATTCAGTGTGTTGGTGTTTACATGTCTTGAGAATGATGGATACAGATTAATGTAGATATTGCATTTCAGTTGGATAAATGGACTCACTCTGTACAGAGAGTTCCACAAAGGTACATTCATGTGATCATACCATCCAATATGTCTTAGAGTCATACTTAGTCATGTATGTAAATACGAGTTGAAATCTCCGTGGAAGAATAGCCCTCAATTCCCACAATCTAGATGATTTAGTGAATCTGAGAGATATTAAAGGTAAAAACAAAACAAAATAAAATAAAACCTGTCTAAATCGAGTGATTGTGCCTGTGTGTTACTGTGTGTGTGTGTGTGTGTGTGTGTGTGTGTGTGTGTGTGTGTGTGCGTGTGTCTTGTTAGGTGTGGGTTTGTGTTCGTGTATATGTTAGAGTTATGATTATTTTAGTGATAATGCAGAAGAGGCATTAAAACACACACAGATGAGAGTAAGAAGAAAGAAGATACAGAAAGAGATAACCTGCATGTCCAGATGAGGAGCAAAGTGGGCCAAAGTTTGCCGATTTTCTCTCCTATTAGGGGAAGTGCACTGGTACACGGACACCCAGCCTTAGTCCATACCTGTGATAGTGCTTTGGGTCCAAGGTCATGTGAACAAAAGCCATGGAGAAAACCAGGTACGTGTCTACCTATTTAGAAAAGAAGTATGGAGTAGTCACACAGAGTTTCAAAAAGGAGATAAACATTGATAGTAAAGAAAAAAGAGACAGACCTAAAGTGGCAGAGAGGCAAGCAGAAGGAGATTCAATCAAAATGAAGGGCAATCTCCTGACAACCCAGCAAGTGGAGACACAGGTGGCCAATGTCAAAATGGAAATGCAAAGGTCTGGCTTGGCTTTTGGTCTTTGTACCTGTGGGGAAAGCCATGGCCAGGAGATGTGGGGAGAAGGAAGGTATTAGAAGACAAGAGAGGCTTGCAGCACTTTGTTGCTTAAGAAAGTTGGCCTACACAGGAAAAATCCTTGCCCTATGAAGGCTCAAATAGCTTAGTCAAAATGCTGCCATGACGTTTTGCATTGTGCAGAAAACTGTGAGGAGAGTAGACTGCATCCTGTTGTTGTTTTGTTTGTTATTCTAGTTGTTCCTTTCTAACCTTTTCCTTCTTTTATTCCACCCTTCCTTTGTAACTTCTTTCTTCATTCCATCTGTCTTTTCTTCTTTTAATGCTCTCTTTCTGTTCCTTTTTTTTTACTTATTTCTATCATTTCTTCTTTCCTTCTGTTTTTATTTCTTTTTCTATCTTGTGTTGGTTCGTTTTATTTAATCATTTTTATTGGATATATTATATATACATTTCAAATATTATCCAGTTCTGCCTTTTTTTTTTCAAATAAGACCCCTATCCATTTTGTCTTCCTCTTGTTCTAGCGAGGTGAGTGCCTGCCCATCCAACCATGCTTTCCCATTTCCCTACACTGAGTTTTCCAGTTTTCCCATCTTAGTTAGGGTTTTTATTCCCACACAAACATCATGACCAAGAAAAGAGTTGGGGAGGAAAGGGTTTATTCAGCACCAAAGGAAGTCAAGACTCGAACTCAAGCAGGTCAGAAAGCAGAAGCTGATACTGTGGCCCTGGTGACAGGTTTGTTTCTGACTTATGTTCCCTAACTTACTCAGTTTGCTCTCTTAGGGAAGCCAAGACTAACACCCCAGAGATGATACCACTCACACTGAGCTGTGTCCTCCTTTGTTGTTCCTAGTTGTTGAAATGCCTTACACCTGTGTCTCCTGAGGCATTTCCTCAACTGGGTCTCTGTTCTCTGGGATAACGCAAGCTTATGTCACTTTGACACACAGAATTTTTCACTACACCTCCTAATAAATTGTTGGTTCCCCCTTCTAAAAGCACTGAAACATCCTCACTTTGGTAGTCCTTCCTCTTAAGGTTCTGGTATTGTATGGACTATATCCTGGCTACTCCAAGCTTGGTCTACTATCCATTTCTAAGGGAGTGAAGACTATGTTTTGTTGTGGTTGTTATTGAGGTTATTGTTGGTTTGTTTCTATTGGTTTTTGCTTTTGTTTTGTTTTGTTTTATTTTGTTTTCTTTGTGTGTTTGTGGGTGTGTTTGGTTTACCTCCCTGAGGATAATTTCTTGTTCCATCCATTTGCACTAGAATGTCATGATTTGCTTTTTGTTAGTAGCATAGTAATTATTCAATTCTGAATATGTCCCACATTTTCTTTATCCCTTCCTCTGTTGATGGACACCTGATGTCTTTCCAGCTTCTGGGTATTCTAGTCAATGCTGCTATGAACATAGTGGATCAAATGTCCATTGCAAAGTTTGGAGCATCTTCTCGGTGTATTCTAGGATTGGTATAGCTTGGGCCTCAGGTAATTCAATCTCTAATTTTCTGAGGAAACTCCCAAGTGATTTCCAGAGTGGTTGTTCCAGCTTAGAGAGCCACTTATTTTAGAGGTGTGTCTAGGCTTCTCCACATCCTCACCAGCAACTGCTATAATCTGAGTTTTTGATCTCAGCCATTCTGACTGCCCTCTTACGGAATCTCTGTGGTCTTTTCTTTTCTTTTTTTTTTTTTCTAGTTTTTTTTGTTTTTTTTTATATTATTTTATTTTTTTGCAGATTTGCATTTCCCTGATGCCTATGGATGTTGCAAATATCTGTAGGTTCTTATCAGACATTAGATGTTTCTCAGATGAGAATTCTTGTTTAGATCTGCACCCCATTTTAAAGAGAGTTATTTAAATCTCTGGAGTGTAACTATTTGAGTTCTTTGAGTCTTTTGGATATAGGGCATCTATTGTATGTAGGATTGGTAAAGATCTTCTCCCAAACTGTTGGCTGCTGTTTGGTCTTAATGACAGTGTCCTTTGCTTGCAGAGACTTTGAAATGATATGAGGTCCCATTGGTCTATTCTTGATCATAGAGCAGAAGCCATTGGTCTTTTATTCAGTATACTTTCCCTGTGTCCATGTATTCGACCCTCCCCACAGTTTTTCTTCCATTACTTTGATTCAATCTGGTCTTATGTGTATGACCTTGACCTACTTAGACTGCCACTTTGAACAAGGCTCTAGGAATGCATCTATTTGCATATTGGACCAGTCAGTAACTGACGTAGTGAGGAGGAGGTGTGGCCCAGGTTCCACCTGCCAGCCTCAGGTATAAAATGGCAAACCAAAGAGAGGAAAGGAGCACTAGGCGGTTGGCCTCTCTCTGAACTTGTGGTCTGCTCAGGACAGCACCCAGCTCACTAGAGGCAGGGCACGGACGAGTTGGGTCGAGTGTGCTGATCGAACCAAGAGTGTCCCTTCGTGTCCTTGGCTGTGGACATGGAACCAGGCTCTCAGGCAGGCGCCCTGCAGGAGATCCTGGACTGTCTGTGTCGAGAGAGCGACCCAGGAAAGATCTACAAAACACTGAAGAAACTGTCTTCTGTGCCTATCCTGTGCGACAGCCTGGCAGAGATTGGCTTCAGAAAGACCATAAAGACGTTGAAGAATCAGCAGCTCCTGCTCCCCTTTGTTAAGGACCTAGTAGACAAGTGGTCACCGGGGTTCGTGCTGGGACCCCAACAAGAGCAAGACTCCCTGGACTTTGGATTGCTGAGGAGCCACAGGACAGCGCATCAGAGCACTGGTCTAGAACAGACAAACCAGGAGCAAATATTCCAGGTAAGCCGAGTTGCTGGGGGACAGGTATTTTTTGGGCTCAGCAAATGCAACCCAGGCTGGATCCATTGCCTGAGCCCTAGCTGCAAGTCCAACAGAGATTTTCACCCACAGACGCCCAGGAGTCCAAGCCTGGATCCAGCAGAAAACAGGAGCTCTGAGCAGCAGCCAGCTGTCCAGGACCCAGGGCAGGTAGGAATCCAGGGTGCGAGCTTTGAGGAGCCTTTGAGCATGAGGGGCCTTTGATCATGAGGGAGCCAAGCCTCTCTCCAGAAAGCCAGGGCCTGTGTCAGAGAAACACAAGTGGCTTGTGATTGGGGGGCACAGAAACAACACTCATCAGGGCCCCGGGAGTGGGAGGAAGCCACTGGGACAGGTTGGGTGTTGGATTGCCTCAATTCTGAATGCTGATCTCCTTCTACAGGTCCCACCACCATGCAAGAGGAAGAGTGAACTCCCCTGGCTTGAGGAAGCTCGGGAGCCTCCCGCAAAGATTCCTCGAGGTGATTCTCAAATATCCAAGGAGCAGAATCCCACGGCTGACTGTGCTAGCCCAGATTCTCAGGGCTGTGGTCAAACCTGCCTTGCTGTGGATGGTGTCCCGCAGCCTTCTTCCTCTCAGCTGGATCGAGAAGCGTCACCTAGGGGCTGGTATCTCAGAAAGAACAACAAAACGCCAGTCTATTCAGGGCGTCTTCCAGCAGACCCTTGTCCTCAGGAATCCCACCCAGGGCTCCTGGGTAAGCCCCCGGCTGTCATCAGGAATGCTACTGTCGGACAATCGGTCAAAGAAGAAACTGAGCCTGGGCAGTCCAAGGAGAAGACACAGTGCCAGACGCAGACTAGCAAGCAAAGACAGAGCTCGACTAAGCCCTCTGCACACCTGTGTCTTCAGGAGTCCCAAGAGGAGAGGCTTCAGGCCGTCAGAGCCCGCATCCAAAACTCAATGGCCAAGAGGCTGCAAGCAAGACAGACAACCATGACCTCCTTCCATACCCAGCACAAGAGCCCTGGTCAACAAGGGGAGCTTGGACCCAGAAGGGCTGATACTGTACCAACTTCCCACAGTCTTCCTGAGGCTCCTACCCATCCAGGATCCCAGAAGCTTTCCTGCCTGCCCTCTCGAGCAATAGGCCCAAAAAAGGCGCCACCTAAGAGACCTGCTCCACTCATGGCCAAGGCATTCAGGGACTACAGCCGTAGGTTCTACACAAAGTGACTTGCTGATGCTCTCCACAGTCACAGTACCTGCCACTCCTGGGACTTCGAAGGACTGGGCATACACTCTTTCTCCTGGAAGAACTGGCACAGAACACACTGTGGTTGTCAAGCTCCAGACACACTCCACAGCACCCTTTTCTGGAGTTTTCACTGTGCCTCTGGACAAGATTTTCCAACCTACACCCTTGTCCCATGGCAAGTTGTAAATCATGCTCCAAAGTAAATAAATATCTACCTCCCCATTTATTCAGTGTGTTGGTGTTTACATGTCTTGAGAATGATGGATACAGATTAATGTAGATATTGCATTTCAGTTGGATAAATGGACTCACTCTGTACAGAGAGTTCCACAAAGGTACATTCATGTGATCATACCATCCAATATGTCTTAGAGTCATACTTAGTCATGTATGTAAATACGAGTTGAAATCTCCGTGGAAGAATAGCCCTCAATTCCCACAATCTAGATGATTTAGTGAATCTGAGAGATATTAAAGGTAAAAACAAAACAAAATAAAATAAAACCTGTCTAAATCGAGTGATTGTGCCTGTGTGTTACTGTGTGTGTGTGTGTGTGTGTGTGTGCGTGCGTGTGTCTTGTGAGTTGTGGGTTTGTGTTCGTGTATATGTTAGAGTTATGATTATTTTAGTGATAATGCAGAAGAGGCATTAAAACACACACAGATGCGAGTAAGAAGAAAGAAGATACAGAAAGAGATAACCTGCATGTCCAGATGAGGAGCAAAGTGGGCCAAAGTTTGCCGATTTTCTCTCCTATTAGGGGAAGTGCACTGGTACACGGACACCCAGCCTTAGTCCATACCTGTGATAGTGCTTTGGGTCCAAGGTCATGTGAACAAAAGCCATGGAGAAAACCAGGTACGTGTCTACCTATTTAGAAAAGAAGTATGGAGTAGTCACACAGAGTTTCAAAAAGGAGATAAACATTGATAGTAAAGAAAAAAGAGACAGACCTAAAGTGGCAGAGAGGCAAGCAGAAGGAGATTCAATCAAAATGAAGGGCAATCTCCTGACAACCCAGCAAGTGGAGACACAGGTGGCCAATGTCAAAATGGAAATGCAAAGGTCTGGCTTGGCTTTTGGTCTTTGTACCTGTGGGGAAAGCCATGGCCAGGAGATGTGGGGAGAAGGAAGGTATTAGAAGACAAGAGAGGCTTGCAGCACTTTGTTGCTTAAGAAAGTTGGCCTACACAGGAAAAATCCTTGCCCTATGAAGGCTCAAATAGCTTAGTCAAAATGCTGCCATGACGTTTTGCATTGTGCAGAAAACTGTGAGGAGAGTAGACTGCATCCTGTTGTTGTTTTGTTTGTTATTCTAGTTGTTCCTTTCTAACCTTTTCCTTCTTTTATTCCACCCTTCCTTTGTAACTTCTTTCTTCATTCCATCTGTCTTTTCTTCTTTTAATGCTCTCTTTCTGTTCCTTTTTTTTTACTTATTTCTATCATTTCTTCTTTCCTTCTGTTTTTATTTCTTTTTCTATCTTGTGTTGGTTCGTTTTATTTAATCATTTTTATTGGATATATTATATATACATTTCAAATATTATCCAGTTCTGCCTTTTTTTTTCAAATAAGACCCCTATCCATTTTGTCTTCCTCTTGTTCTAGCGAGGTGAGTGCCTGCCCATCCAACCATGCTTTCCCATTTCCCTACACTGAGTTTTCCAGTTTTCCCATCTTAGTTAGGGTTTTTATTCCCACACAAACATCATGACCAAGAAAAGAGTTGGGGAGGAAAGTGTTTATTCAGCACCAAAGGAAGTCAAGACTCGAACTCAAGCAGGTCAGAAAGCAGAAGCTGATACTGTGGCCCTGGTGACAGGTTTGTTTCTGACTTATGTTCCCTAACTTACTCAGTTTGCTCTCTTAGGGAAGCCAAGACTAACACCCCAGAGATGATACCACTCACACTGAGCTGTGTCCTCCTTTGTTGTTCCTAGTTGTTGAAATGCCTTACACCTGTGTCTCCTGAGGCATTTCCTCAACTGGGTCTCTGTTCTCTGGGATAACGCAAGCTTATGTCACTTTGACACACAGAATTTTTCACTACACCTCCTAATAAATTGTTGGTTCCCCCTTCTAAAAGCACTGAAACATCCTCACTTTGGTAGTCCTTCCTCTTAAGGTTCTGGTATTGTATGGACTATATCCTGGCTACTCCAAGCTTGGTCTACTATCCATTTCTAAGGGAGTGAAGACTATGTTTTGTTGTGGTTGTTATTGAGGTTATTGTTGGTTTGTTTCTATTGGTTTTTGCTTTTGTTTTGTTTTGTTTTGTTTTGTTTTCTTTGTGTGTTTGTGGGTGTGTTTGGTTTACTTCCCTGAGGATAATTTCTTGTTCCATCCATTTGCACTAGAATGTCATGATTTGCTTTTTGTTAGTAGCATAGTAATTATTCAATTTTGAATATGTCCCACGTTTTCTTTATCCCTTCCTCTGTTGATGGACACCTGATATCTTTCCAGCTTCTGGGTATTCTAATCAATGCTGCTAAGAACATAGTGGATCAAATGTCCATTGCAAAGTTTGGAACATCATCTCGGTGTATTCTAGGATTGGTATAGCTTGGGCCTCAGGTAATTCAATCTCTAATTTTCTGAGGAAACTCCCAACTGATTTCCAGAGTGGTTGTTCCAGCTTAGAGAGCCACTTATTTTAGAGGGTGTGTCTAGGCTTCTCCACATCCTCACCAGCAACTGTTATAATCTGAGTTTTTGATCTCAGCCATTCTGACTGCCCTCTTACGGAATCTCTATGGTCTTTTCTTTTCTTTTTTTTTTTCTAGTTTTTTTTTGTTTTTTTTTTATATTATTTTATTTTTTAGCAGATTTGCATTTCCCTGATGCCTATGGATGTTGCAAATATCTGTAGGTCCTTATCAGACATTAGATGTTCCTCAGATGAGAATTCTTGTTTAGATCTGCACCCCATTTTAAAGAGAGTTATTTAAATCTCTGGAGTGTAGCTATTTGAGTTCTTTGAGTCTTTTGGATATAGGGCATCTATTGCATGTAGGATTGGTAAAGATCTTCTCCCAAACTGTTGGCTGCTGTTTGGTCTTAATGACAGTGTCCTTTGCTTGCAGAGACTTTGAAATGATATGAGGTCCCATTGGTCTATTTCATACCCAGCACAAGAGCCCTGGACCCAGAAGGGCTGATACTGTACCAACTTCCCACAGTCTTCCTGAGGCTCCTCCCCATCCAGGATCCCAGAAGCTTTCCTGCCTGCCCTCTCGAGCAATAGGCTCAAAAAAGGCGCCACCTAAGAGACCTGCTCCACTCATGGCCAAGGCATTCAGGGACTACAGCCGTAGGTTCTACACAAAGTGACTTGCTGATGCTCTCCACAGTCACAGTACCTGCCACTCCTGGGACTTTGAAGGACTGGGCATACACTCTTTCTCCTGGAAGAACTGGCACAGTACACACTGTGGTTGTCAAGCTCCAGACACACTCCACAGCACCCTTTTCTGGAGTTTTCACCTTGCCTCTGGAGAAGATTTTCCAACCTTAACCCTTGTCCCATGTCAAGTTGTAAATCATGCCTCAATTCAATAAATATCTACTTCCCACTTTATTCAGTGTGTTGGTGTTTACATTTCTTGAGAATGATGGATACTGATTAATGTACATATTGCATATCAGTTGGATAAGTGGACCAACACTGTACAGACTGATCCACAAAGGTACATTTATGTTTTCATACCAAAGAATAGGTACATAGAGTCATACTTACTCATGTATGTAAACACGAGTTGAAATCTCCGTGCAAGACTAGCCCTAAGTTCTCACAATCTACATGATTTTCTGAATCTGAGAGATATTAGAGGTAAAAACAAACAAACAATAAAATAAAACCAGTCTAAATTGTGTGAATGTATCTCTGTGTTAGTTTGTGTGTGTGTGTGTGTGTGTATGTGTGTTTTGCTTGTTCATGTGTGTGTTTCTGGGTTTGTGTGTTTGTGTTTGAGTATATGATAGAGTTATGATTATGTTAGTGATAATGCACCAGAGGCATAGAAACACACACAGGTAAGAGCAAGAAGAAAGAAGAGATAGAAAGAGACAAAGAGAGATAATATGCGTGTCCAGATGAGGAGCAAAGTGGGTCAAAGTTCGTAGAATTTCTCTCTATAAGGGGAAGTACACTGGTACATGGACACCCAGCCTTAGTCTATAACTGTGATAGTGCTTTGGATCCAAGGTCATATGAACAAAAGCCATGGAGAAAACCAGGTACGTGTCTACCTATTTAGAAAAGAAGTATTGAGTAGTCACACGGAGATTCAAAAAGGAGACAAACATTGATAGTGAAGAAAAAAGAGACAGACCTAAAGTGGCAGAGAGGCAAACAGGAGATTCAGTCAAAATGAAAGGCAATCTCCTGACAACCCAGCAAGTGGAGACACAGATGGCCAATGTCAAAATGGAAATGCAAAGGTGTGTCTCGGCTTTTGGTCGTTATACCTGTGTGTCCCACGCTATCGTCTTGCCAACAAGAACGCACGCGGACACCAGGATCCTTCTGCAGCAAAGCGTTTACTGTACAGCTCTCTTAAACAGGGACAGGGGGACCTCAAGTGCTCGCCTTATATAGACAGCAGGTTGAGGCTATGCTAATTGTCCTTCAGGGATTGGCGGAGCATGAGTTATCTTATTAGCATGGTACTGCTCCCTCATTAGCATATTACTTGCCAACTGATGCCAGGTGCAAAGCCTGTGCATGAGCAGTACCGTTGTTCACCACAGGAGGGCGCCCTACATTCTCCCCCTTTTTTGTTTAATAAAATGACTGGTCTAGATCTGGGTGTCATGTCAATCTTGTCATTGCTCCTGTCTTAGGTCGTTCTCATCCAAACTCGGCCTTTTCCATTATAGAGTTACCCTATCGCCTCCGGAACCCATGTCTTAGGTTGGTCCGAGCTCGAGGAAACTTGCCCATCTCTGGATACAATGACTCCACATGACAGTGACAAAAATGATCTAGGGTAAACTCTTAATCTTTCAAAGAGGCCAGTCATATGTTGGGAGAAGCACCCCTTTAATGATGGTCATAGCCTGGTAAACAACCACTTTGTGTCTGGCATGTTCTCTTTTTTAAATGTCCAATAAGCCAGAGACCTACTCCGCATCCGAGGAGGACAATAGCTTCCCAGGCAAACATGCCTGCCCACTCCTTAAAAAGGGGAGAAAGTATTGGTGATCCATGAGGTCAAATCTTCAACTGTTTTGGGATCCAACTTAGTGCTGTTGAGGACAGCAAGTGTCTTGATAGTTGCTCTGCTTTCATGGACCAGTTTCCCTTCAGGTAATTCAAGATTTCTTTGCTCTGTTGAAAATGCTCAGAAAAGTTAGCTTGCAAAGGAATAATGCATAAATTCTAAAGGAGGAAACACAGGACAGCTGCATCATATGACACAGTGTTTCAATTTGTTCCTGAACTAAATCTATCCTTTGATTATCTAACAGAAAGCCAGGTGCCAAATGGGTACATTGCTCACATTAGTGCTTATATTATATTGAATATTGAAATGTGGCTCTACGCAACCAAACGCAGGGCAGGGAAGAGTTCCCAACAGCAAAACATAAGGTATGCGACAGAGAAAAGTCAATGGTGGCATACCGTTGGGGCATCTCTCCATCTGGCACTATACAGGCAACATCACGCAAACAGGAGGAAGTGGAAAAGGTTAGCAAAACAGTAGAATTGCCATGAACTGGCATGGATACCGGCCAGGATCTGGCAATAGCCCACAAGATGAGTGAATCAACCTGGATTACCATTCCCAGTAATAGTAGGGTTCGTAGTTTCATCTCCAGGAAGAGCATAAGGCAATTTTCGAGTCAAGTGCTCAGGTACCCAAATTGGATTTTCCTGATTCTGCGGAAAAACACAAACAGCTCCCCTGGATCTTATTAATATAGGATCCGGGCCTTTCCAAACATCCTTCCATTTTACCATCTCTTTTGGTCTATCAGGCTCTGAACAGTGACGTTCGGCCGCAGTATGGCCTTGGGCATCAAGATTTAAAAAATTAAGGGTGAAGAGTGCCATGGAAACAGCCACTCTTGGTACTGAGGGTAGAGCCTCCTCGACTCCCCCTTTTTGTTTAATTAAATAGGATTTGAGAGTGCAATGGGCACGTTCTACAATGCCCTGCCCTTGAGGATTATACAGGAGACCAGTCAAGTGAGTCACATCCATCTGGTGGCAGAATTGTTGAAATTTTTGAGAAGTATAAGCTGGTCCGTTGTCTGTCTTAAGGAGTTTGGGTTTACCCCAAGCACTCCACGCCTCAAGGCAATGTTGAATTACATGCGAGGCCTTTTCCCCTGTTAGAGGTGTAGCAAACATGATGCCAGAGCATGTATCAATAGAAACATGCAGATACTTAAGTCTTCCAAAAGTAGGGATATAAGTAACATCCATTTGCCAGACCTGCAGTGGTCTGATTCCTCGTGGATTAACTCCCACATGGGGTACAGGCAGGAATTGACAACAATTTTGACATTGGGTAACTATCTCCCTAGCTTCTTTTCTAGTCAAAGCAAATTGGCGGTGTAAAGTTTCAGCTGTCACATGAAATTGTCTGTGAAATTCTCTTGCTACCTCTAATCAGGGGGACAAGGCGACTGCAATCACTCTTGTAGCTCGGTCTGCTAGGTCATTTCCGCGGGACATTGGACCAGGAAGGCCCGAGTGAGCTCTAATATGTGTTATAAATGCAGGGGATCTCCTGCCAAGAAGGGTAGATTGAATTTGTTGGAAAATTTGAGCAAGTTTGCTGGAAGGCCTAATTACTCCAGCCACCTCAAGAATCTTAACCGCATTAACCACATAGGAGGAATCTGATACAATGTTAAGTGGGCTCGGGAAGGCCTCGGGGACTTCTAGCACCACTAAACATTCTACAACTTGGGGTGAGGTTTCATTATATTGTTTAGATACTACCTTATTATTGACCACATAAGCACCTACACCAGTTTTTGACCCGTCTGTATACAGTACAGTCCCATCAATGAGTGGTTCCTGTGACATTATGTGTGGGAACACAATGGCTTGGCTTAAGGCAAATTGTAGGATCGGGTGTTTTGGATAATGATTATCAATCTGTCCAGCAAAGGAAGTGACTAACACTGCCCAAACATTTGAGGTAGCAGCTAATGTTTGAACCTGAATAGCTGTGTATGGCACTATCAAAATTTGGGGTTCTTTTCCAAAATGAGTAGTAGCTGCCTTTAAACCGCGGAGTGCAAGCTGAGCAACCACATTGGGATACCAGTCAATAATCTTAGCAGGAGATGCACTGGGATGGATACACAATAAAGGCCCATTTTGCCACAAGACAGCTGTTGGTAATTGCATAGTTTTGAAAACACATAAATCAAAGGGCTTGGTTTCATCAATGCGCTGTAATTGAGCATCCTGTAAGGCACTTTCTACAACTTGTAAGGCCTGGTTTGCTGCTGGCGTCAATGCTCTCGGAGAGGAGATATGAGGGTCCCCTTCCAAAATGTCAAATAAAGGTTTTAACTCAGCAGAGGGAATCTTCAAGAACGGTCTCAGCCAATTTATATCTCCCAATAATTTTTGGAAATCATTTAAGGTATGTAAATGGTCTCTACGAATCTCTAATTTCTGAGGAACTATTTTTTCAGGATAAATGGCTGATCCCAGAAATAAGCCAATTTCTGCAATTTGAACCTTTTCTGTAGCGACTTGTATTCCCCATTGCCCCAATGTTTCGATTAGGATTGGATATGAGGTCTGTAAGATTGCTAAATCTCCATGGCACATAAGAATGTCATCCATGTAATGGATCAAAAGCAAAGATGGAAACTGCTTCCTTATAGGTTCAAGGGCTAGTTGTACATATAGTTGGCAAATAGTAGGGCTATTGGCCATGCCTTGAGGCAGAGCTTTCCAATGAAATCTTCTATCAGGTTCAAGATGATTAATAGCTGGTATAGTAAATGCAAACCTCTGTCTGTCTTGTGGGCATAAGGGGATGGAAAAGAAGCAATCCTTGATATCTATAATTATTATCTTCCATTGTTTAGGTAAGGCGGAGGTTGGATCTAGCCAAATAAATGCATCTGTGCATTAATGGCCCTCAAATCATGGAGAAGTCTCCCCTTTCCTGATTTTTTCTTAATTACAAAAATAGGAGTATTCCATGGTGAAATAGAGGGTTCTAAATGACCAAGCTGTAATTGTTCATTAACCAGCTTCCAATTTTTCAGAGGATAGAGGCCATTGAGGAACCCATATGGCTTCTTCTGCGAGCCAGGGTATGGGCATAGAACCCTCAATGGCCCCTAGGAAAAACCCAGGCCCTGTCTTCCTATATTACCTTCTTGTGGGTCCGGTTCTAATTTTCTTTGTTCTTTTCTTCCTAGTCCCCTCCCTTCCTTGTAACCCATTCTCTTCATAATCCCAACAGCTTGTTGAGAATACTCATTGGTCAATGTTAGTCCCAGACCCTGTAAGATATCCCTCCCCAAAAGGTTAACAGGAAGAGGGAGGACATGTAGAGGGCCGCAATAACATTCGCCACCGCTAGATGGCGCTGGCTTCCTCTGCGCCCCACGTGGAAGGCCAGGATAGCCTCCGCCATTACAAGATGGCGCCAGCCTTCGCCGCGCCAGCCGACTTCCTTTCAGGAAGTTAACTGTGTGCGCATGTGCAAGAGTGCCTTCGTGCCAGGTCTTTGCCCACTCTGGGGCGTGCCTATGAGATCATCGGTAAGCAACCAATCAGGCGTGGACACACCACATTAGGGTGTATATAAGCAGCGCCATTCTGGGGCTTGCTCTCTCCTCTTCAAGATGTAATAAACGCTTTGCTGCAGAAGGATCCTGGTGTCCGCGCGTCGTTCTTGCTGGCGAGACGTTGGGCGCGCGACATTTGATGCCGAAACCCGGAACAAATGCCACACCATCGCCGGCGCTGAGGAGAGCCTCTGCTCACAGAGAGGGTCCAGAACTGCAGGTCGAGAGGTAAGCTCTGAGAGGCATGTTTGGTCTTGACACAGCATGTCAGAAACAGAGTGGGATGAAAGATTAAAGAGCTCAAAGAGAAAAGGTGCACATAAGAAAAAAGGCCCTTCCAAGGATTTTAGATCCAAGGAAGCGAGAGATAGGGGAAAGGACGCCCCGGGAGAGAAACAGGGAAAGGAGGAGAAAGCCCCGAAAAGGAAAAACCTTTATCCGGTAAAGGAGTTAGAGGCTTTGGGGCTTGATAGTTCAGAAACAGAAGAGCTTAGCCCCTCTGAGGAAGAGGATTTAGAAGATGAGGCAGCTCGCTATGAAGAAGAAAGATATGGGCCTAGGTGGAGAGCCACTGTGAAGAAACTGAAAGTTATGGATCCTTCATGGACAAGGCTGATAATTTTGTTTATTTTTTTCTTTGTGTGGGAAGCCATTACAGCCGTTAGGACAGGTCAGAGGGTCCTTACAGAACAACAAGAAAGTACGTCGGAGGGAGAAAAGGTCTCTAAAGAAAAAACGAAAAGAAAAGGAGATAAAAGGAACACAGTATTTTGGGAGAAAAATTTTGTCTTTGTGCCTGTAAACGGCGTGCTTAAGCTCCGGCGCCGGCTCTCGGGACGCCTCAGTGTCCGTGCGCTGACGCGACAGCTTTACAGAGTCATACTGATCAGATTTGATAGAAGCAGACCGCCTGAAAATTTATTCAGGAGAATCAAACAAAAGGATATCTCAATGCCCATGCACAGCTTGATGGAGTTAATGTAATTGGGTCGTGAGTGAAAATACTCAGGACTGTGTTTCACTTCCATACCATTGGCGAATGTCAGTCGTGCTGCTCATATAATATATCTCAGTATCTTACAGGAATTGGGTTTCAACACGTTGATGGACTAGTCCAGGAGTTGAGACAATCCATCGTCCATATCGACTCCACTCGAGTGGATAGTCACCGTGAACACCATCTGGTTTCTTCCCTCTTTGTCTATTGTCTGTCCCTGGTGCACCAGGATGTCCCCATGTCTGTCAGTTTATGTCTGTGGTTCTTGCTCCTCGTTGTTTAAATGTTTTATGTTTCATGTTCAAAAGAAAAAAAAATGGTAAAAACTTTATCTGCTGGTCGTTCACACCTTGACTTGGTTTTAACTCGTTTCAAAAGGGAACAAATGAATAAAAAACAGTTTCAATCAAGTCTTTGGACCCCTGTGCCTGGAGCCAGGTGTCTAGATTAGCTGGAGAAGCTGCCCAGAGGCTAAGTGTCTACACGAGCTGATCTTAAAGGCGCCAACAGCTTCTCAGCTTCTTCGATACAAGAGTTGATAGCTGTTTCTCTTAGAAAAATCCCTGACTTATTATTTGACTCAACAGGTGACAAGGTGCTTCTCTTAAAATCATAGCTAAAAAGGTAAAAATGGTGCTTGGTCTAAATATTAAAGATATGTGTAGCCACTTCAATTTTGTTTCTCATTGGTTTTAAATGTGTAAATATGCTCTACTTGCCTTGGTTATGGACTATTGGCTTTCAAGTTATTGGATATGGTTAAAAAGGTATAATATTGGTAACAGAAAGTTGACATAAACCTGGTAATTTGGATGGAGTTATTTCTAGACAACATGTGGCATGAGCCAACCCAGGGAAACAGGTCTAAATTGAGATAATATTTTTATGGAATTCTTATCCTAGAAACCAGGCTTCTAAAAGAATTTAGGACAATGTCTCTTTGTTGAGGTTCTAGAGACTACGCCATCGTGCGTTCATATATAGGAATTGGCAGTCAAACTTTGTACTAGTTTGTTGGAGGTCGAGTTTTGCTTTCCTAGTTGTGGTTTGCCCTGAGGCTATCTGTATTTTAATGCTAATTCCACTGCCCCAAGGACAGCTGCCTAGAACTCAGGTGACCTTGTAGTTGTGCTCTGGTGTTACAAGAAGAACTTAAAGATTGTGATTAAGGATTGCCAGTGTTACATTGACTAACTCAAACTTATTTTTAATTAAGAAAAAATCAAACAGGTAGAGATTGTTACAAGATTTACGAAGGATTGATGAGGTTTTAGAACTTGTGAGAACATTACAGCCAGTTTACTTACTCCAACTGCCATTTCAAGATAGATTTAGAGGATTGATTTTGAGTTTTCATTTCGTGAGCCTGCTTATAATTTTAGAGAGCCCATAGAGTGATATCATTAAGAATGGCTAATAGCCTTATATTATGTAATTTTGTTGCTTCTTCAATGTAAGAAGTTAGAACTTAAATCTTTCAGTGTATATGGAAATTTTTACTACAAACCTTTGCTCTCAATATGAGCTTTAATATTTGGGGAGTAGCTGTTAGACTACTCCAGAAAAGAATGTTTGAAGCTAATTTCAAGCTTCTAAGGATATGTTAATTGTGTAAGTACCTCACCCTACCAGAGGACTTAGGTCTTTGTTATGCACATTGGAGATAAAGCTTCAGCTGTGTTAATACAGAATTGTAGACTAGAGTCATGGAAGTATATTAAAAAGAAACCTGGTGAAACATATCTTATTCCAAACAACAGTTAATTGGTTATTGCAAAACACTGATATTTGGCCTATTACATATACAAATTTTTCAGGCAAAATTGATAATTTTACTCTTTACATGCTTTTGTACTTCCTGTATATTTGTGCATACAACCCATAGAAAATGTGCTTAGTGGTTCATCTAATGAAAAGGCTACGTATATGATTGGATCACTTGTTTATTCTCTTGAGTTTCTGTTGCTTCAACACAGATTATTAATTTCCGTGGTTTAGCCACTGTTTTTAAATCAAACTTTCAATTCACATACTGATAGCCAATGTGTGGCTTGTGGTTTACAATTGATTTCAATAACTTAATGCTTTATTAGAGACAGGTTTTCTACTTAAAATCAGTGAGTGATTTCAGTGTAAATTGTCTGACAACTCACTGTCCTTTCAGTGCTCTGGCTCAGACAACTAAACAAAACCATAGACCCAGCTCTTTGAAAATGATAATGGAGTTGATATAAAAAGAGGAAGACTTCATTTGCTTACTTTAAATTCTCAGCCTCGCCCTGCCAGCTCAGAGATTTCTAGTAAGACTGAAATTGGACAATATTTACAAGATTTGACATTTCTAATTAATGCTTATGTTTAGGTAAATAAAGTTTGTGAGGTGCTAGAGAAATGGCTTAGTGGTTAAGAGCACTAAGTACTGTTCCTTTATAGGACATTTAAGAACTCAAACTGGATTGCCTGGGCTCCTTAACAAGGGAGGACAATGATACCAGACAGATTGTAGGCTTTACATAGGAACAATTAGTCAAAAAATCTCATTCTTTATATATCCAAAACAATAATGCTGGAGACAATAATTTGGTATACAAGTCAATTTATAAATACAAGTGCTCAGTGTCCTCAATTTAATCCTCGAGGACTTACCTTAATAAATAATATCTTTACTATATCTTAATAAATAAAAAGGGGGAGTTATCCCTGTATGCTAAATAATGCTCCTTTTATTTCAATTTTAAAATTTGGATCCCAAAGTTTATGGCACCCTACAACTAGGCATACTTCTGCTTAGATGAAATAGAAAGATCCATATATTGACATGATCCTGTCCAGTTATTTTATATGGGGAAGAGGGAATGTTTGTGTTTTTTCTACAGGATGCTACAAGAGTGTGCCAGCTGCCTGAGTGGTTGCTGAGACTTGCTGATCCTGGTTACATGAAGATTCAGCTCTCGCGGTTCGGGTCCCTGGAGTCATTCCTCTGCCCTGAGAGGAAGATAGAAGATTCCCCCTCACCTTTTGTCATCACAGAGATTTTGGCATTGCTGCAGTCAGTGTTACCGCTGTGTGTGTCCCGTCCCACTATGGCCCGCTCTCTGACCCTCTGTGCACTGCTGCTTGCTGGAGAAGACTGGACTCCAGCCGTTGCTGCCGCCCTCATTTTCCATGGTGACTCTTGCTGCCTTAACTGGTCATTTTACAGACTGTAGCTTCACAGGAATGCCACCTGCGTAAAGCTGCTGTGGACTGGGGAACTCTGCCCTGGTTGTACAGATCTCAGAAATGGTTCCATTGTCTGCTGGTTGTTCCAGAGAAAAAATGACTGATCCTGAACTGTCCTGGAAAAGACCTTGACACTTTCGCTGCTATTGTAGCAGCCATTACTGCTGCAGACATTGTGTCTGCAGTGTCTGGAGTTATCCTCCCCCAATCTATTGTTAGACAAGCACAGTGGGTGAACTTTCTGGAGTAGTTGCTAACAATTGGGAATTCTAAACTCTATTATAGGAGTGGCTTGACTACGGCCCTTGGTGGTAACAGCTGAGGAGGACCAAATGAGGTGCCCATTACTTATCGGGAGTAGCTCTGTTTGGTGCAGCCCTATGCTGTGGATCAGTGTTCATACTATGGTTGGTTTGCAAACTCAGATCTCAACAGAAATGTGACAAGGCCGTTATCACTCAAGCATTTGTGGCCATTGTACAAGGGGCCTCCCCTGGAATTTGGTTATCTATGCTCAGGAATTAGTCGGTATCTGAGTTCTCTGCTCCTGCACCCCATGGATCTGTGGATCCATTGCACTGGGAGGAGAGAGACTCTCTCTCGGTATCTGAGTTCTCTGCTCTTACACCCCATGGATCTGTGGATCCATTGCACTGGGATGAGAGAGACTCAGTGATCCTTTGATCAGCCCTTGCACATCGCTGAGGTTTCCTCATTGCACGCAATAGGGTGATCATGATTTGTTATAAAATAATTGATCTGTTATAAAATAAATAAATCGGGGGAGATGTAGAGGGCCGCAATAACATTCGCCACCGCTAGATGGCACTGGCTTCCACTGCGCCCCACGTGGAAGGCCAGGATAGCCTCCGCCATTACAAGATGGTGCCAGCCTTCCGCCGCGCCAGCCGACTTCCTTTCAGGAAGTTAACTGTGTGCGCATGTGCAAGAGTGCCTTCGTGCCAGGTCTTTGCCCACTCCGGGGCATGCCTATGAGATCATCGGTAAGCAACCAATCAGGCGTGGACACACCACATTAGGGTGTATATAAGCAGCGCCATTCTGGGGCTTGCTCTCTCCTCTTCAAGATGTAATAAACGCTTTGCTGCAGAAGGATCCTGGTGTCCGCGCGTCGTTCTTGGCTGGCGAGACGTTAGGCGCGCGACAAGGACATGGAATGAACCTTCCTGATTGGCCCTCTGGAGCATGCCACATCAAGGAATGTGAACTGATAGTGGGGCTGGCCTCACCCTAGTCCTTGTAAGGAATGGGATGATTGAATGACAGGCCATGTCTTAGGCCACCAGCTGGAGGAGATAATACTCTTATCAGCCCCTGTATCTAAAATTCCTGTAAAAGTCTTTCCTTCTATATTCAACTCTAAAGAGGGTCTGGAACTAAGGTCCATTATTAAATAGGCAGAATCAGTCCCGGAGGAGCCAAGCCTCGGGCGGTGTCTCTAGGGACTCCAGAAGAAAGAAAATGATCATGTGAACTTGGAAGGATAATCAACTGAGCAATCCTGTCACCTGTGGAGATGGAAAAAACGCCTTGAGGGCAAGAGCAGAGAACCTGAAGCTCTCCCGAGTAATCTTGATCTATTATTCCAGGGTGAACAATAAGTCCCTTTAAGGTTAAGGAGGATCGACCCAAAATAAGGCCGACACTTCCCACGGGTAGGGGGCCTTTGTAGTCGGTAGGGACAGGTTTTACATCCATCTGTGGCATTAGCATGAATTGGGTGGTGGAACGGAGGTCCACTCCTGCTGAGCCTTCTGTAGCTCTGTGGACCGTGGTGTCCGCTTGTTGTGAGCTGGGGTCCCATATGTTTTGGGGCCCTGAGACTTGGGGCCCGGATAACCGTTTTTTGGAGCATTTTCGCCTTCTTCTGCCTGGGGAGGTCCGGGCTGAATAAGCCAGCCTCTGATATCTCTAACTGAGCAACATTCACTGGCCCAATGATAGCCTTTCCCACACTTAGTACAAAGTCCTGGTGCTCTCCTCTTTGTGAGGGCCTGGCACTCCCTTTTTAAATGTCTGGTTTGCCACAGTTATAGCAGACCTTGCGATCACCTGTACCTGAGCGCTTTTGGCCCTGTAGGATAGCAGCCGCGAGGCCGGCATTAATAAGCGGGCCTCCAAGTTCCCGGCAAACTCTCAGCCAGTCCTGTAACCCTTTGCTCTTTCTAGGTGTAATAGCTGCTCTGCATTCCTGTGTGGCTTGCTCATAGACCAACTGTTCCACTAAAGGCATTGCTTGTTCAGGGTCTCCAAAGATCCTGCCTGCTGCCTCTGTCATCCTAGTCTGAGAATGGCTCCTGGGGGCCTTGTATAATTTTTGTTAGGTGTCCCCCAGACTCTCCCTTCCTGGAAAGTGCCTTCCACGCCTTAATGGCAGCAGCGGAGATTTGAGCGTATGCTTCCCAATTGTAATTTGTTTGATTATTGGCATACTGCCCTTGTCCTGTTAGCAGATCAAGTGTCCAATTTCTTTGATCGCCTTCAGCAGTGGCATTGACCTTGCCCTGCGCTTGAGAGGCGTCATACCACAAGGCCTTCCATTCCATATATTGCCCCATATTAGGGAGCGCAGCCTTCACTGTTGTCTGCCAGTCTCCTGGAGTCATGGCCAGAGTGGCAAGCCTCTCGACTTGAGAAACAGTGAAATTGGCACTAACTCCGTAGTTACAGACCGACTCGGCAAGTTCTTTAATTTGGATATATTCTACTGGTGTGTGAACACAGCCTCCATCGACAGCCTCAAACACCGGAAATACCGGCCGTATCTTTTTTTGTTCATCTTTAGTGAGGAAGGAATCTGAGTGAAATCTTTCTATATAAGGTGGAGGGGCGCTGGGGCTTATAGGCCGGGAAACCGCATGGTTTCCACCTCCCACTTTCTTCTGTTTTTTACCCAAGCTGTTAGCTCGTCGTTCATCTGGGTGATATCTTCCTTCTTCATAGCGAGCTGCCTCATCTTCTAAATCCTCTTCCTCAGAGAGGCTAAGCTCGTCTGTTTCTGAACTATCAAGCCCCAAAGCCTCTAACTCCTCTACCAGATAAAGGCTTTTTTTCAGGGTTTTCTTCTCCTTCCCGTTTCTCTCCCAGGGCGTCCTTTCCCCTATCTCTTGCTTCCTCGGATCCAAGGTCCTTGGAAGGGGCTCTTTTCTTAGGTGCACCTTTCCTTCTTAAAGCTTGTAATCTTTCACCTCGCTCTGTTTCTGACATGCTGTCCTGTAACTCTTCTAACGCCCCTTGTCCTGCTATTACTGTTGGGCGGCATTTCTCATCTTCTAGGCACGATTTCTGACTGTACCTTGCGGCAGCTGCAAAATCACAAACCAAAAGAAAAAGAATGAGCGCTGCCAAAACAATAACAAAAGCTTCCACCGCACCTTCTAATGGGGGAGAGAGATGAGAGAGATCAAGACCAAACATGCCTCTCAGAGCTTACCTTCGTCCTGCAATTCTGAATCCTCTCCGAGAGCGGAGGGTCTCCTCGGCGCCGGCGACAATGAGGTGTTTTTTCCCAGCTTTCGGCACCAAATGTCCCGAGCTATCGTCTCGCCAGCAAGAACGCACGCAGACACCAGGATCCTTCTGCAGCAAAGAGTTTACTATACAGCTCTCTTGAACAGGGACAGGGGGACCTCAAGCGCTCGCCTTATAAAGACAGCAGGTTGAGGCTATGCTAATTGTCCTTCAGGGATTGGCGGAGCATGAGTTATCTTATTAGCATGGTGCTGCTCCCTCATTAGCATATTACCGGCCAACTGATGCCAGGTGTAAAGCCTGTGGATGCGCAGTACTGTTGTTCACCACAGGAGGGCTCACTACATTCTGTGGGGAAAGCCATGGCCAGGAGATGTGGGGAGAAGGAATGTATTAGAAGTCGAGAGAGGTTTGCAGCACGTTGTTGCTTCCAAAAGTTGGCCTACACAGGAAAAATCCTGGCCCTATGAAGGCTCAAATACCTTAGTCAAAACGCTGCCATGCCATTTTGCATTGTGCAGAAAACTGTGAGGAGAGTAGAGTGCATCCTGTTGTTGTGTTTGTTGCTCTGGTTGTTTCTTTCTAACCTTTTCTTTCTTTTCTTCCATCCTTCCTTTCTAACTACTTTCTTTATTCCATCAGTCTTTTTTTTCTTTCTGCCTTCTTTCTGGTTTTTTTTTTTTTTTTTTTTTTACTCATTTCTATTATTTCTTGTTTCCATCTGTGTTTATTTCTTTTTCTATCCTGTGTTGGTTCATTTTATTTAATTAATTTTTTTGGATATATTATATATACATTTCAAATATTATGCCCTTCTGTGTTTTTGCAAATAAAACCCCTATCCATTTTATCTTCCTCTTGTTCTAGCGAGGTGAGTGCCTGCCCATCCAACCATGTTTTCCCATTTCCCTACACCGAGTTTTTCGGTTTTCCCATCTTAGTTAGGGTTTTTATTCCCACACAAATATCATGACCAAAAAGGGAGTTGGGGAGGAAAGGGTTTATTTAGCACCAAAGGAAGTCAGGACTGGAACTCAAGCAGCTCAGGAAGCAGAAGCTGATACTGTGGCCCTGTCACCTATTTAGTACTGACTTGTTTCCCCTAACTTACTCAGCTTGCTCCTTTAGAGAAGCTGAGACTAACACCCCAGGGATGATACCACTCACATTAGGCTGTGTCCTCCTTTGTTGATCCTAGGAGAAAATGCCTTACACCTGTTTCTCATGAGGCATTTCCTCAACTGAGTCTCCTTTCTCAGGGATAATGCCCGCTTATGTCAAGTTGACACACAAAATTTTTCAGTACACCTCCTATTTATTTATTGGTTCCCCCATATAAAAGGACTGAAATATTCTCACTTTGGTAGTTCTTCTTCTTAAGGTTCTTGTATTATATGGACTATATCCTGGCTACTCCAAGCTTTGTTCTACTATCCATTTCTAAGGGAGTGAAGAGTATGTTTTGTTGTGGTTGTAGTTGTTGTAGTTATTGTTGGTTTGTTTCTATTGGATTGGTTTTTTTTTTGTTTGTTTGTGTGTTTGTGTGTGTGTTTGGTTTACCTCCCCCGGGATAATTTCTTGTTCCATCCATTTGTACTTGAATGTCATGAATTCCTTTTTTCTAGTAGCTTAGTATTTATTCAATTTTAAATATGTCCCACATTTTATTGATCCCTTCCTCTATTGATGGACACCTGATATCCTTCCAGCTTCTGGGTATTATAATCAATCCTGCTATGAACATGTCTTTGAAGCCGTGAAGATGTCTTTGTCCCATTGATATTGTGTAGAATGCTGCTGTAGATAACACCACTATGCTCATTGTTTTGTGTAGCTTGATTTGGATAAAATAATTTCTTAGCTTTGTTTATTTCCTCTATGGGGTGGATATACATTTGTTCATACCTCTCTATGAAAAGCCACCTAATCGATAAAAGGAAACAAAATATCTACACACGAAAGGCTATCATTTACTACCTATCATAAGTGGGATTAGACAAGAGTGTGTCATTCTGTATCCTAGGCTGGACTAAAATTTAGTATGTAATGTAAGCTAATCTCAAATTTCTTGTAATCCCCCAGCTATAGCCTCCCTAGGGTTTGAATTATAAATTATAAATTATATATTATGGGTATTATTCCATATTTTTATGGAGATATGAAACACTCTTCTTCTATTAAAATATGCAGTTTCTTTTAAACTATATTTGATGTAGTTAGTATATATTATAACTGAATATTCAGGATAGTTATGTAAAGATATGCTTATTCCGCTCTTGTCAGTGTAGGGAAATAGTCCAAACTTAATAATACATGGTGTGTGTATTTTATAGAGGGTCTTCATGGAGTTCTGGTGAATAGTGTTTCTCTAATCCTTGACACAACAGCAGTAATATCATAACAGCTTGGAAAAATTGAGCTAAAGAGCAGCTCTCAACAGCAGATTTACATGTAGTTAATAGTAGATTAATTGAGCATTTGCTAGTGGCATAGTGTGGGTGTCATTACACTATTTTATTGCTTCATACAGATGGCTTTAAATCAACAATTTGATTTGAAATATGAGCCTCATATTTATGTTTGAGTGGCAGGTTGTCATTTGTTCTTAACAATAATCTCATATTCTGCATTATTAAAAAGTGTCAACTCATACCATATACAGATGAATGCAATGTACCTCAAGGTTTCATTAAAATATTCACCAAGGATTTCAGAGCTAAGTTTAGCATCAGCTTAAAAAGAAACAAGATAGGGTTGGGGATTTAGCTCAGTGGTAGAGCACTTGCCTAGCAAGTGCAAGGCCCTGGGTTCGGTTCCCAGCTCCGAAAAAAAGAAAAAAGAAAAAAAAAGTAAAAAGAAACAAGACAAGGACTACAAAGCCTCACTCAAATTGGAAAAAAAATCACAACAAAACAATTTTGGCTACCGTGTCACTTAACAACTTTTCTAAGAGGGAAATTTTACCTGAATGCAATGTACCATATTTTAAAGATCACCTGAGTAGCAGTCATTGTGATACAAGGTGAACTGGGCATGAAGACATGCCTTGATGTCAAAGAAATGGACCTGTATCTCATAAAATACTTCTTACTTCAGATTCTCTTCACATGGGGCAAACTTCTGCTACAAATACCAATTGTAAGACAAAAAGGTGTATGATTTCCAAGGAAGAATATACAGTCCAGTCCTCTATATCTTCAGTAGTATGCCCATATGAACTCTTTAACTTTACAGACTCACTCTCAAATGCATTCAAAATCAATAGCTCTCCTAAGAAAACTCATTAGCTAAGAGCTATCACAAAACTCAGTTTCTTGTATTTACTGAAAAACCCTCTTATACAGACACAATGGAATCTTTAAAAGAAGGAGGATAAAAGTTATAATCAGAGTCCTATATATTGGTATTGGTTAAGAATAAGTGGAGAAGTTGCACTTATAAGAAGACACAAACATTCTTTTTCTGTTTATTTTTGCTTAAAAGAGCTACACATAGAAAGTCTGAAAGATGAGAAAAGAGTGGACTAATTAGAAACCTTTAAGTCAAAGAAAAACAAGGTAATGAATTTTGAGAAGTCTCTTTTAAACTGTATGTCTCAGACTTAGCATTATGTCAACAACTATTATTTAACAAAAGGGACAAGCCAAAACAGAGGAAGAAAATTAATCATACAAGAATCTGACAAACAAATGAACAAAAAAAGCTGTGACCAAACCCTCTCTACTTTCCAAGTTCATCCTAAGAAAACAGAAAATGTATAGGCAATAACCATTGTACTCAACCAAGCCCTATAGAAAACTGATACCCAAACCTATATTTACCACCAAATTTTAAGGAATAACCTAGATCCACTCTCCCCCTTATGTAAACTAATGAAGCATCACTGCCCCTTCTGACATACAAAAGAGGCCATAAAGAAGGGGACGGAAGAGTATTTTCATTACTAATGAATCACTACACCACACTGAAATATCAGGAGTGACATCCTGCAGACTTGAGGTATCCTCACATATTCTAAAGGTATCTGAAAAGGTAGTGGAAAACCAATACATTCACCATTGCCTTTGAAACCAAGTTCCTTGCGACATTATCTCTGTACTCCATATTAGAAGAGTCTAAGACAGGACCAAAAAGGGACTAGTAACAAGCAATGTGTCAATGTAGGGCTATTGGAGAACTGATACTGGCTCAAATGCAGAATCAATGAACCAAATTTAAGTTAACTAGGAGAAAAGTGGGGAGCCTTATGTGCATCTTCATCTGCCCATAACTAAAGGATGTTCTGTTTTCCAGTGGATTGGTTTCATAGTCAACTAAAACAAGACTTGAATAAGACCCATAGCCTCATCCTAACAAATATTTTCAAGTTTAAATTTTAAAATTCACTCATGCTAGGAACCAGTAAATTCTCAAACTGAATAAGTGACATGATTAATTCCAATATCAACATAAAAGAGATGCTAGAATTATTTGATGTTTTGCATCAACCATTGTAAAAAAATGTTTCAAAGAGCAATCATGAATGCTTATTTACAAAAATAAAAATAGAAAATCTTAGCAAACAGCAAAAGCTATGCAAATGGAAATTTTCATATTGAGAGCAGAAGGAAAAAGAAAATTCATTTCACAGTTGAAGTTTGGAGATTCCATATTCCTTTTCTCATCAAGTACTAGATATTAGCAGGAGGTCAATGAGTATATAGAAGAACTCAACCATTCTATAGACCTTAGAGTCCAATTATCATTTGAGTGTGCATAGTTGCACCAAACAATAGCAACGTATTTTTCAATGGAACAAAATTCATATCCTAAAATAAGCCTCAAATCAAATTTTTTAAAAATTGGTTTCAGTGGTAACAAACTGAGAACCAGCAACAGAAGCCTATGAGAGCACAGCGACACTTAGAAAATGATATCATTCTTCAGTTATCCACAAAGCAAAGAGAAAATATGAAGGATAAAATAAATCTACATCAACTAAATGAAATATACCAAAGGCCACAAAGTATCTGCCATTTGTAAAATAATATTTAGAATGCTGATTAACTGATTTCTCACGTTCAATGAATTTATTAGAAAAGATTAAAAGTCTCCTCAATATTCTGACCTCTTTTCTCAAGAAACTAGACTACAAACTAAACCCAAATACTAAGCAAGAATAAAGATAAGAATAACAACCATTAATATCAAAGGGAAAACTAACATGCAAAATCAATTATAAAGGACCATTTTTCTCTAAATAGGACAATAAAGTGGATAAAGTTCTGTCACGACGAAGAAACAGTGGAAAGGGTGAGCCTTTAGTATCTGCTGTTAAACAGAAGACTGTACAAATATTGAAATTAATATAAATGAAGTAATATTAAACTCACCACATATCAACTTGACAGCTTCACCGAAATGGACCAAACATCAACAATAACAACACACACACACACACACACACACACACACACACACACACACACACTCACACACACAACTACTTATACAAAATCATAATCACATGCATGATAATTCTCTCTATCCATCGTATTATCCTGTTATCTTTGATTTCCATATTGAGAGTCAGTCCCCAGGCACTATTTCCATGATTTATGTATATGAGACTCTGCATTGCTTCTCCATGCTCTTCTAGCTGATAAACTCAATCTCACAACTATGAGTTCCAGGAATTAGTCCTATGCTCCTTCCAAAATAACCCATCCTACAATGCTGTGAGAAGCTAATGTAGGCAATGCCCTGGACCTCATTAATAGCTTGAGTCTATAAGTAAGCTCATTTTTCTTCTTGCTGTAGTGCAGTAGTATCTTCATATGGTGTATACTCCTTCATGTTGCTCTCAGGAGCTGTGCTGGTCTCTTCTCTAAGGAATTGGTAGCAGCTCATCCCATGCTGTACCTGACTGCACAGAATCCGATGCAAACACCTTCCTTAAAAAACCACAATGCACATAGGTGTACACACAGAGAGAGATACACACACACAGAGACACACATACACAGACACAATGAAAGAGAGAGAGAGAGAGAGAGAGAGAGAGAGAGAGAGAGAGAGAGAGAGAGACTAATCCAGGGTGATGTACATAATTCTTATAGTCTAGTAACAACCATAAAATAAACTGCTAATTTATTAATTCCCTCAAAAGAATGTGCATTTCCAAATAACCTCATAAACAATTCTACAAAGTTATTTTTTAAGAAATACAAATTGTTTAAATATTTTACCAAAATGTCAGAAAATTTTCACAGTCAGAAATTTTAAGAAATCAATTATTGTAGTATTTTGAATACATTGATAATAAATTAAAAGTCACTGGTAATGCATTAGTGTCACATTAAGGAAGAAAGAGTACCTCACTTTCTTATCATTTAGCCAAGAATGAAATGAGATTAGAATAACTCTAAGTGGCATAATGGACAACCTGAATAGATTTCCAAAGTCTAATGATTAGTGGGGGTGGGGGTGATAAGCACAAAACTAAACAAGCAAAAATAAAGCTAAGGAAGAGATTTAACAAATGTATACAGGGTAGAATTCCATAGCATTGTTAAAACAACCATGGCTTAAACACAGAACACATCAAATATTATTAGTTATTAAATAAGACTTTGGGATGCGAAATGGGCAGAGACTATTCTAAAAGCATGTCATGATGAATAAATTTGTTGCTGGAAATATCCTATAAATGTTAATTCTTGTTTCTCTTTTTCATTCCATTCATTTACATTTCAAATGATATCTCGCTTCCCAGTTACCCCTCCACCAATTCCCATCCTACATTTGCCCTGCCCCCTCCCCTTTTCCCTTTGCCTGTATGAGGATGCTCCCCCAACCTACCCACAATTTTCTACCCCATTGCTCCAGCTTCCCCATACACTAAGGCATCAAACCTCCCAGGAACCAAGGGCTTTCCCTCCTACTGCTGTCAGGCAAGACCATCCTCTGCTACATATGTATCTGGAGTCATGGATCCCTCCAGGTACACTCCTTGGTTGGTGGTCTAGTCTCTGGGAGAATTAAGTTCTCAGGCCAGCCTATGCTGTTCTTCCAGTGGGGTTGAAATCCTCCTCTGCTCCTCCAGTCCTTCCATAAGCTCCCCAATCAGGTTTCCTAAGTTCAATCTAATTGTTGGCTCAAAATCTCCACATCTGCATTGGTCAGTTGCTGGCCAGACATCTCAAGGAGCCACCATACCAGGTTCCTGTCATTGAATGCCTCTTGTCTAGGGTAACAGTGTTAGGTTTGGTATTTGTAGACATGATGGATCCCCAGGTGGGCAGTCCCTGGTTGGTCCTTCAGTCTTTGTTCCATTTTTTTGGTTCCAGTTCTTCCCTTGGACAGGAAGATTTCTGGGTTAAAAATTTTGAGATGTGTGGGTGGCCCCATCCCTCAACCAGGGAGAGTACCTATCTACTAGAGGTGGTCTCTTCAGGTTCTATCTTCCCCCTTCTCTGCTAATGTCTTCCCTCTAGGGTCTTGAGAGCCTCTCATTTCCCTAGTGTCTGGGACACTCCAGTGGCTATCCCCAGTTCCTCATTCCCCCTGCTACATATTTTTTATTGATTTCCTGAACTTCTGCACCTCTCTCACATCTCCTCCAGTTCCTGATACTGCCCTCCTTATTTCCTCCACCTTCTCTTTCCCTCCAAGTTCCCCATCTCTCTCGACCTCCCATAACTATCCTGTTTCCCACTTAATGCAGGACTGAAGCATCCATAACCTGGTCTTCCTTCATCTATGCTCCACATGGTCTATGGGTTATATCATGAGCATTGTGAGCTTTTAGACTATTATCTGCTTATCAGTGTGTGTATACAATGTGTGTTCTTTTGTGTCTGGGTTACCACACTCAGGATGATATTTTCTATGTCCATCCATTTGCCTAAGAATTTCATGAAGTCATTGTTTTTATAAGCTGAGTAGTACTCCATTGTGTAAATGTACCACATTTTCTGTGTCCATTCTTCTGTTGAAGGATATTTTGGTTCTTTCCAGCTTCTGGCTATTATAAATATGGCTGCTATGAACATAGTGGAGTATGTATTATTGTTATATGATGCAGCATTTTTGGGGTATACGCCCAGTAGTGGTATAGCTGGGTCTTCAGGTAAAACAATGTCCAATTTTTCTCAGGAACTGCCAGACTGATTTCCAAAGTGGTTTTGTTAACTTGCAGTTCTACCAGCAATGGAGGAGTGTTCCCTTTCATCTATATCCTTGCCAACATGTGCTGTCACCTGCATTTTTGATCTTAGCCATTCTGATTGGTGTGAGGTCAAATCTCAGGGTTGTTTTGATTTGCATTTCCCTGATGACTAAGGAAGTTGAACATTTTTTAATTGCTTCTCAGCCAGTTAAGATTCCTTGGTTGAGAATTTTATATTTAGCACTGTACTCCACTTTTAATAGGGTTATTTGCTTCTCTGGAGTCTAACTTCTTGAGAGCTTTGTATATTTTGGACATAACCCTCTATCAGATGTAGGGTTGGTAAATATCCTTTTCCAAATCTGTTGGATGCTGTTTTGTCCTATTGTTGGTGTCCTTTGCCTTAGAGAAGCTTTTCAATTTTATGAAGTTTTATTTGTCGATTGTTGATCTTAAAGACTAAACCATTGTTTATTCTGTGCCTAAGTATTTGAGTATTCCCCACTTTTTCTTCTATTAGTTTGAGTGTATCTGGTTTTATGTGGAGGTTCTTGATCCACTTAGACTTGAGCTTTGTACAAGGAGGTAAGAATGGGTCAATTTGCATTCTTCTACATGCTGACCTCCAGTTGAACCAACACCATGTGTTGAAAATGCTGTCCTTTTCCCACTGGATCATTTTAGCTTCTTTGTCAAGTGACCATAAGTGTGTGGGCTCATTTCTGGGTCTTCATTTCTATTCCATTGATCTACTTGCCATTCTCTGTACCAATACCAGTTTTTATCACTATTGCTCTATAGTATAGCTTGAGGTCAGGGATGGTGATTCCTCCAGAGGTTCTTTTATTGTTGAGAATAATTTTGCTTTCCTTTTTTTTTATTCAAAATGAATTTGAGAATTGCTTTTCATAACTCTATGAAGAATTAATGTTACGTATAGTTTCATAGCTTAGATTACATTTACCATTGGGAAATGGATACATCCTTTACTAGGATATTTTCTATTTCATGCTTTTTATATCTCATAGCAACATTTGATTTATAATTATCTCAAGAGATGTTCAATTTTTTAAAAATTTTTAAAAACTGATAGCACAGTTCAGTAAATGGGTTGCTGACCAATCATGTAGTTCTGAGTTTAATACTCATGACCCATGCTTTTTAAAAGAAAAAAAGCCAGACTTAATAGCAAGCCCTTCAGTCCATACTATGTGGAAGTAGAAACAGAAAGATGCTGAAAATTTGGTGAGTCAACCAAGTCTAAAGGGAAAATCTATTACCCTCGTGAAAGATCTTTTCTCCAAAATAATCATTCAAGGAACAACACCCAAGTAGGATCTCTGGCCCCAACATTTATTTCACATGTGTACACGTACATATCCACAAGCACATACATCATTATATTGAACACGTACAAATATGAACACGAAAGCGAATAAGTATCCTTTCCTGTAATAAATTAGAAAATAGTTGTTCTGATAGCTATTCTTGAGTAGAACATGACTGTACTGAAAGAAGCTCAAAGATCTGCACAGACATCTCTAACTCTGTCTGATGAGATGTTTGGCAGATGGGAAATTTACTAAGGTTGAAGATCTGCTGTGAGCATGGATTCCACCATTCAGTTGGGTGTTTGTTTGTTTGTTTGTTTGTTTGTTTGATGTGTGTGTGTGTGTGTGTGTGTGTGTGTAAAATAACAAAAGAAAAGAGGTCATGAATTTGAAAAGAGAGTGGGGAATTTGAAAGTATAAGGGAGCATGGGAGAGATTGGATAGAGAAAAGGAAAGAGGAAATGGTATTATTTTATCATAATATCAAAAATAAAAATATGATTTAAAAGAATAGGTTTAGCATTAAATATTATTTATGAACTATGATTTGTGAATGTCTTGGGGATATGGACATGTCTTACTCAGTATCATGTCCCCAAATCACAGTCTAATATGTTGTGCATAACAGATGTTTCTTTATATTATGTCACTGATTTCACTGAAAGCAAAATCATTAGGTGTATAGAGGCAATAGAAACATTTCAGTGAGTCAAGACATAAACAGCAAGTGAGAATGTACACAGTTCTTTGGTAAAAGCTACATTCCAAAGGCACAATAGAAGAGACAAAAGAACAGGACAGGTAAAATAGCTCAGTTAGTTAAGAGTTTCTGGGCAACTGTGAGAAGCTGAGCTCTAGGCAAGCATCTGCAGAAAACACCAGACATCATGGTACCCACTTGTAAGTACAGTGCTGAGGAGAGAGACTGGGGATGGCTTCTGGGTTTGCTGGCTAGCCAGTCTAGCCTAATTCGAGAGTCTAGAGTACAAGTGAGAGATCCTATCTCAAAATCAATGAGCATGATTCCTAAGGCACTGTGTCCATGATTTTCCTGTAGTTACACATACACAAACACACACATGTATGTATATTACCTGTGTACGTACATGAAGCTATACACATATATCCCACCTACACACACACACACACACACACACACACACACACACACACACACACACACATGATATCAAAGGTGCATTTTATATACTGTTCCTTTCATGGTTTTTAAGATGGACGATACTTACCTGGACATCTTTGATAGCTAAAGGAAACAACAGAGAGTGAAGAGCGAGGGAAGGCCAGGAGAAAGAATAAAAGGCAGATATGCAAAAACCAAAATAAAAAACCTTTAAGGCTGTAAGATGGATACGGATGCTTATAGGGGGAATAAGACATTTCAGTTTGGTGCTCTCTATTTTCTTTTAAGAAATAGGTGAATTGTGTCCTTCTGAGAGAAGATGAAATACATCTCAAGTCTGAAGAGTTGGAAAAATGTCTATCCTTAAGGGTACATCCAATCATGTATTCATATATCAAACTATCATCGTATCACATAAAATATTGCAGGTTTTATTCTTTAATTAAAAATAATATTCCAGAATAGATGGAAAATGAAAATAGAAATGGAGGTGTGTTCATGTACCATTCCTCTCAGACACAGGTTAATTGATAGGTGGGCGAAGTCTTTGTTTGAGGGAATTTTCTTACTGTCTTTTACAGGGTTTTCTACAAGATTAAATGATATACCTCTCTTCAGAGCCAAGCCTTCAGCTAGTGCTAACAGAAGGTCTGCTTGGGCTGCATTTAAATACCTCAACTTATTGTACAAATCACATTTAATCAGAACAGTGTATTTTTAACTTATAAACATTTTTGAGACTATTCTACCAGTCTGATGTTTTTCAAGGACAAAATAAATGGATGAGGCAAGGGATGGATTTGCTCACTTACCTTTGCTCATGAATTCTATTCAACACAGAATATCTTGTGAGATGAGTCGTTAGAGATTGTGACCTATTTTTAGACAGACGCTTTTGTAAATTCCATACACTGTGGGAGAAGAATATTTTAAGCCCTAATTGAACTAAGCCATCTCATTACCTGGCTGCAGTGACCAATGAATGTTGCCATGACAACGAGGCAATCAAGTCAGCAGGTCCTACTGTGAGAATTTTCTATTCCAGACACTTTACCAAGTTTTATCTTGCTCATCCCAAACACTTAGTAATCAGTCATGGAATAAAGAAAACGTTTTAGTAACACAGAAAACAGACTCAATGAGGGGAAAAGAGGGGCTGGGAGTATTGAGAAATATAATCTCATGCCAAAGTATGTTGACATATAATTACTAAAAAAAGCATTTTAAATGTAATAACACATTACAATTTTCAACAACAAAACTAAGACCATTAAATGCATACATTATTTTATTATGTTAAAATCTAATATATTTTTAAAATAGAAAAAGAGCTCATGTGGCAAGCAACCCTGTACAACTGATCTCTAAGATAATTACAGCTTGTTCAAATAAAAGGTTTTGTGCCCAAATATAACTTAGAGATTAAAGGAGACTGTGTGCTGACAGAAAACATGCTGAAAAATAAAATCCAAGACCAAGAATTCAAATTTGTTCTAATTTATACCTCAAAATGAAAATACAATATTATGGAACAATGCTCAGACAATAAATAATCTTTAATATTCAGTTCTGTGTGTTTGCTATGACTACTGTTTTCATGGCTTATAGTGAAATTACAGATTTTTCAAATTCTAAGGAATTATAAAATTATGATAAAGAATACAAAAAAAGAAAGCCCCAAGTATTCAGCAGGCCCCTATTTCTACTATCTTTTCTCCTCAAACTGAAGGAAAGTTGTACATAATAAGATGTATATGACAAGACCTAGCAAAGATAAAAATGTTCTGCATAAAATCAGCTCTCAAGTAACTAAGCTAACACATATCTTTTAAAATTCTCATTAAAATTTACAGGAAGGCACATTAAAACATAATACAAAAGTGAAAAAACACACTGTAGACTGCAATGTCAGACTAATACACAGAATCTAGAGTTTATTTGTTATGGCTAAATTTCAGTTCAATCCCAGGGTCTCAGATACTCTAGGAGAGTGCTCTACCATCTATGGAGCTACAACCTTAGTCTTTGAATTTTCAGCCAGTCTTCTATGTGACTCAGGCTGGTCTTAAGATACATCGGGGTTAGTATTTCATGAGATCCTATGCCTAGCTCCTAACAGGATTTTATATGTTACAAGGAGAGGAGGTTTATATCAAAGGCGTATACATAGTTCTTAATATTTATTAGTTATTCAATAAGCATATTAGTCACTGTTACCTGAAAACATGTTTGGAAAAAGTTAAAATGCTCCTTTTTATGATAGCATAACAAATGTCTTCCCATTTAGAACCTGATGTTGTAGATAGCTTCCCAGTGGCTAGGAAAGAATAGCTCCTCATTTTAGTGGTTTTGGGTACCTCTAATAAGAAGTCATAACAGTAGTCACATTTATGCCTTTTAACAATTCTCTTCCAAGCCAGCAAGACATCACAGAGCAGAAAGATTGATATGTCTTATCATATACCAAACTAAAGCGGTGGACAAGATAAAATATAAGAGCCATTCATGTTCACTTACTTCAATTTTCATATTCTAAATAATTACTCTAGGTTGGACATTAATGGACACATATTTTAAAATAAAACCCTCTCCAGCATATAAACTGTAAAGAAAACAACTTACTAGAATTTATAGGATATGGAATAAAATATTCTCAACTTTTCTACCTGCCTCCACTCTGCCAAACACCAAAAGTTCCATGTTTCCATGTTACTTATGAACTTTGTCCTTTCCTCTGATTTTAGCCATTTATTAGTCTAAGTAGCATTTACGAAAACATCTTACAATAAAATAAAAATTTTAAATGTTTCTAGAATTAGTTTCATGAGACATAAAATTCAGGACTAAGTGCTTTTTCAGACACACGCTGCCTTCGTCAGTCTTACTGATTTGGGGAAGTAGCCGTCCATCCTACTTCAGGATTTACAGTAACAACTTTGTGGTAAGATCCCACAAATAGTTAATTAGCTGACTTGTTGAAAGTGTGTCTTGTG
Source organism: Rattus norvegicus (assembly GCF_021556685.1). Lineage (NCBI taxonomy): Eukaryota > Metazoa > Chordata > Mammalia > Rodentia > Muridae > Rattus > Rattus norvegicus. The sequence goes on along the minus strand of NC_141549.1, from coordinate 13,609,618 downwards.
CACAATTAAGTGTGCCAAATTTATTCTGTAAGGCTGATTTACAGATGTACCAAGGTAAGACTTTTACACTTTTGAAATCAAAGGAGAGATTCTCAAGAAACAGCCTATCTCTTTAGAAAAATACAAACATAAAAGTAAAGAAAAAATAAAATTAATTTTATTAAAATTAAAAAAGAATTCCTGACATGATGTTATGAGAAAAGGAACGTTAAAGGTGCTGCTGAGTTCATTTTCTATGCCATCTACTGTTGGACATGTGGCCTTCTCTTAAGATTTGTTTGCTTACCACAGTGAGACTCCTTTGGAGAAAATTACATTCATTTCTAAATGGTTACCAATTGGAGATTAGTTCTGGATTAAGGATGTGGGCATGTGTCTGCGTCTCCTTTCAGCTCTAGACCTCATTTGTGCAGATCCCCCACAGGCTCTGTGCATGTTGTCTCAGTCTTTATAGTCCAGATGTACATCAGTCCTATTGACATAGCAGGCCTTGAGTCCTTGGGACCTCCCTCCCCTCTGGCTCTGATATTCTTTCCATCTGCCTGAGGGAGACACCCAGTTAGGGTTGACTGTTCCAAAGTCTGGGATTCCTAAGTGTGCCTCTGCACCTATATCTGTCTCGTGTGCCTTTTCTTGGACTCTTTTCTGTTTGCTGATAGTCTTATTTCAGTGTGTTGGTTTTTTTGTTTTGTCTTATTTTATTTTATTATTATCTCTTAGAAGCCCCCCCTTTTTTCTGAATGAGAGATAGAAAGGAGTTGGATCTTGATTGTATTTGAACAGGGAAGGAATTAGAAGGAGGAGAGGAAGGGGAAACCATAATCCGAATATAGTATATGAAGATAAAAATTAGTTTCCAAAGCAACAACAACAACAACAACAACAACAACAACAACAACAACAACAAAAAACGAAAGGAAGGAAGGGGGAGGGAGGGAGGAAGGAAGGAGGGAGGAAGGAAGGAAGGTAGATAGATAGAAAGAGAGAAAGAGAGAGGGGAAGGAGGGAGGGAGGAAGGGAGGGAGGGAAGAAAGAAAGAAAGAAAGAAAGAAAGAAAGAAAGAAAGAAAGAAAGAAGAAAGAAAGAAAGAAAGAAAGAAAGAAAGAAAGAAAGAAAGAAGAAAGAAAGAAAGAAAGAAAGAAAGAAAGAAAGAAAGAAAGAAAGAAAGAAAGAAAGTAAGTTCGTTCTGGCTTATTGTTCAATGCAATTTGTGGAACTTTATTTTTTACTTATAGAGGGGGGAAAAGTCTTTATAGTCTCAAATTTGCAATCTTTCTACACACACTTTCCCCCAATTCTTTGTATTAGCAATGTTTCCAGTATACTAGAGTGCTGCTTTTTACCAGCAGTTTTTTTTCAAAGCTGTCTCCCTGAAGATTTGTCTCCACTGAAAGACACTCAGTTGGCATCATAAAATGCTGTCCGTGTAGTTTTGAGCTTGATCGATTTCCTTGAGACATGAGCTCACATTAGAAAAGTATCTTTCGGGTTGGGGATTTAGCTCAGTGGTAGAGCGCTTGCCTAGGAAGCGCAAGGCCCTGGGTTCGGTCCCCAGCTCCGAAAAAAAAAAAAAAAAAGAACCAGAAAAGTATCTTTCCAGATTCTGAGGCATGTGATTTCTCTCTTAGGATCCCTGTGGGGTGTGAGCCGGATGACCCAGCCTGGCAACTGAAGTCTCTATTCGAAATACATCAACAGTTTTCTTGAAGCACAGCAGCATCTGGATGCTAGGTCATTTGCCTACCAAAGTAAGTGACATGTCCTTGGGTGTATCAGCTCACATTGATATCCTATGCCAGTGACCTAACTTCTCTGAGGCCAGAAAGCAAGTCATAATAAAAACTTGTCATAGCAAATTTTGTACATTACAGGAGAGTGTGGTCTTGGGATTGCTGTAGCTGGCTAAACTTGATATGGTCTCAGCATCTTGATATTTTCAAAAAATGGTAGAATTAGGAAAAACTGACTTTTGTTCTAGAGTCCTTTTAACCAGATATATAAACAGTAAGTCATGAGGAGACATGAGTGGTCATTAGGATAAAATAGTTTCCATTTTATAGATGGAAAAATCAAGCCTACTCACTGATTCATAACCACCACACATCTGGATGAGCAGTTCCATGGGTTTTGCATTTTTAAGGCCCCATCATTCTCTCTAAGTGTGACATCAAGCTCCAATTCCCAGAAAGAAGAGGATTACAGGAGGAAGTGTTTATTGAAAAGGTTAATAGGAGTCATAGTCAGAAAATACATACCTCCTTCACTGGCCTACACCAATCAGTAACCAGGCAGGCAAAAGAGATTGCTTTTTTATTTTTTTTTTTTTTTTGTTCTTTTTTTCGGAGCTGGGGACCGAACCCAGGGCCTTGCGCTTCCTAGGTAAGCGCTCTACCACTGAGCTAAATCCCCAACCCCAAGAGATTGCTTTTTATTGCTGTAACAAACACCATGCCTTTAAAAAGCAAAACTCTTGTTTCAGGTGTAGGCTATGGTCCCTTACTAAAAGGTTGAAGCAAGAACTCAAGGCAGAAAGCAAAAAGCCATTAAAGAACACTGCTCACTGGCTTACTTCCCCTGCCTGGTGCTAAGCGGGCTTTTGTACAATTCAGACCCACATGCCCAGGTGTGGGCACCTTTCCATCGAGTAGCCACTAAAGAAAATGCCACAAATACTTGCTCACTAACCAATCTGATAAAGACAACTGCTTAATCTCCCTTTCCAGGTGCCTCAAGTTTCTATCAAGTTGGCAAAAACTAATGGCATAGATATTGTGTTATTTAAAATAACTTTATGTACACTCAGAAAATCACAGTCATTCTTGTATATATCGGAAACCTGAAAAGAGGACCTTCTGGACATAGAGACTACAATAGTGATGCCCAAAGGGAGAATAGGTCACCAGGGAGGGGTTCAGATTGTTTAATAGGTACAGAATCATAGCCAGGTAGCAAGAATGTGTGTAGGTGTTCTAGTACAGCTCATTATAACTAATAAAGTGTTATGTGTAACTCAAAAAACAAGCGAGAGTATGACAATTCTTACCACAAAGAAGTGATAAATGTTGTCAAACTATAACCTATATACCATGAGTTGATCGATACACAACACATAAATGTATCAAAATTCTCCCCCTACTCTGTAAACATGCAGTTATTATGTCAATAACCCCCTCTTCCAAAGAAAACATTTTTTTTCAGAAGATTCATGTCAATATAAAGTTGAATAAAACTAACCAACACGTAGGATGATGTCACAGGTAAGGCAGGTACAGGATAGAAGGAGGCCTGTCATTGGAGGAGAAGGAAGGATGGGTGGGAGAGAAGTCTGAAGGAAGAGGAGACTAGGGAAGAGAGGAGAAGAAGAGGAGACGGAGAGAGGGGAGAAGCCACGGGAGGTGATGTTAAGATTCTGCTCTGTGTATTTACAGGTTGTTATTAATGTTCTCAAGGGATGGATGGTACTGGGCTTTGTATGTTTAAGTGGGCAATTATATCTTACCTATTGGATCTAAGATTATTGTGTTGTGTGTTCTTTTATGTGGGGGTTTGAGTGTAGGAAAGTGCAGCTGGGATGTGTTTCCGCCAAGATATCTAGCAGATATCTTGGGGCACCATGGTGCAGACCCAGTGGGGTAAAAGACAACTACCCCTTTTTATTTCTATATTTTTACAACAACACCAACAGGATATCAGGAAGTGGTTAATAACTCTTGATGTGTAAGTATGTAGACCTGACTGTGAGCTCTAATTACTAAAGTGGAAAAAGTTCACACATGGCTAGATGTGCACCTGTAATTCCAGCACTACCACTCAGAGTTGAGATGGATGAAGATAACTATAGACAGAAACTTAGTGGTCAGTCAACATAACGAGAATAATGAACTTCAGGTACAAAGAGAAACCCTGCCTCAAGAGAATATAGCAAAGAGAGATGGAGCAAGACATCTAATATCCTTCACACACACACACACACGCGCGCGCGCGCACACACACACACACACACACACACACACACACACACACACATCCATCCTACATGAAGAAGTTCATAGAATAAAGTACATAATTCCTCATATAATCTTATAATCTATTGAATGCTCTGCTGAAAACGAAAAGCAAACTGGTTATGTGTATTTGATTCTGCACTCTTGTGAAAAGTCATAACTCAAATCATCATCATAATGTTGGGCTCTGCCAGTCTTTTAACCAGCCCACTTAATGATAGGTGAAAACTGTTCACTCCCCATGCCAAATACAGGCCTTAACTTGGGATAGCCTCATTCATCAAAGTAAAAAGGCTTCAAGCACTGGAGGGATCAGCAGGTTTCAGAAGAGCCATTTCTATACTGCTTTGAATATACCTGCTGAAATGACAGATAAGTCCAAGGTCCAGCCCTGTTCTTGCCTGGGCTCTGGCAGATGTCATAAACTTTTCCAAAGTGGTGAAGCATAATTGCTGTCAACTGGGAATAAAACAGATGGTTTGGGTTCTAGTTTTGATTCAAACTGTGTAACTTCACTCAAGTATACTAACCCTTTGAAGTTTCAGTCCATAGCTTTCATAGTGTGGAAAATATTTCAGGATAAGTCTTTAAGCAGCAGTGAATTATTCACATAAGCAGTGTGAGTAACTCAAATAGTAATATTGGAAATATGCTGCCAATTATGTCAGAAATCTAAGTTGGTGGTGAAGAAAAGTAAAATGCCATTGTTGTTCTCCATGGTTGACAGGTGCTTTTCAGTGGTTAGTAATAGTTCCTCCTCCATCAATGCTCTCCCGTGTTGATAGAAGGTATTCATTAACCAGTACAAAGACAGCTGTCTCTATTTCCTACATAGATTTTTCCACTTGAAATTGGAGGATCATCATTTTTAATCTTCCTAAATTCCTGTTTAAATATACAATCAGTTGAATGGAATTTCACAATGAATTCTAATTAGCTAAGCTACTAAGCTCCAATCATGCTATCTAGTAGGACCAGGGTACTTGGTGCCACTGAATGCTATAATTGTTCATTTATAAGAACTGTAACTGTTTGATGTTCAATCAAAATTCATCTTGCAGATCTAGAGCAGACAAGGCAGAAAAAGGATATGATTTTCAAAACTAAAAGTTGAAATAAGGCTGAGGATTTTTGTCAGTTGGTAAAGTGCTTGTCTTCTAGGCATGAAGACAGGATTCTCATTCCCAGAACCTAACTGAAAAGAAGAAAAGGCTGGGTGTGGTAGCACACACTTGCAATTTCAGGTCTGGGGAAGCAAAGATGGGAGACCTCTCTGTCTCAATGGAGAATAAGCCTAGCATACCTGTTGATTTCTAAGAGAATGAGAGATTCTGTTTCCAAAATATGGTAGGCTGTAACTGGGGAAAAATACCCAGTGTTGTTTCCTGAAACCCCTATCACACATGCATTATGTGTATTTCATGTATATAGATATACATGAAATTAATGCATACAGACTAGAACAAATGTTGTCCATGACCAGTCTTGTGTATGCTTTGCCAAAGAGGATGGGCCTCTGCACAATCTAATCAGTGATACCTTTACTTTTGATAGTTTCATTCATCAGAGTTTCAGTTGTGCATATGAAGATAGCAATGTGAGTCTGAAATTCTGCAGGAAGATCTGTCTGCTTCTGTGGGTGCACATATGTTATCCATTGTAGAAGACATCATGGGGCTTTCACAGTTCCCACTTGAGGTTTAATAAAGACTGAGTGACAGCTATATAGTTTAAAGCTATTGGCCTTTTGCAGGAGCAGTCTCTCAGGTAACCTCTTACAAAACCCAACTTCTCCATTGCATCCTTCCACATTCTCATTGCCTACTACCCTGCTCAGTCTGTTTTCTGTCTAGCTTACCACTGCCTCTATCTGCATTTCTCTGCATCTGCCTGCTTCTCTGCCGGATCCTTCTGTAGGTATTTCCTTCCCCAGCCCCGACTCCCACTTCTTTATTATGTAAAAAGCTACATCCCTTACTCAACCAGTTGACTTTTGTTTTAATTTATTTTATTTTGTCATTACCTCTTAGAAGCCTGATCTTTTCTAATGAAAGACAAAAAGGAGGGATCCACAAAGAGGACATGGGGAAGAAGTAGAAGGAGTAGTAAAGGAAGGGAAAACCATAATCAAGATATACTGTATGAGAAAATAATCTATTATTAATAAGCAGGAAAATATATACCTTAAAAAAAGAATCTAAGTTTACTCTCTAAAATTCCGGGTTTTAACCACACTGCTCTCTCTTTCTCTGCTCTAGGCTCAGGGCTCCTGGCTGGGTTTGCAGACTGTTCTGAAACTCAAGGTATACTTTCTAGAGACAACTGTTCATGTTATGGTTGCTACTGTTCGCCACTGTGCTTCTGCCCATTCTATCTTCTCTGTGGCCTCCTCTGAGCTTGTTGCAGTCATCCTGGAGAATTTGTATCTAGCAGGGAAGGACATGAAGTCAGGGCAAGAATGGGATGCAGAACAAACCCACAGTCCCTGGATGACAGGTCTCCCCAAGAGACTCTGCCCCAGCTGGAGCCAGCCAAGCCTAGCCTTTCTGCTGACAGATGTCCCTGGCTGCTGCCACAGCCATGTGGCTTATGACATGTGTTGAAAAGACCTGCAAGGTAACTCTGTGTGGCCTTGTCTTTCTAACTCTCCAGGGATGCTAGCTTTCCTGGAGACAGCATTAATTTATGCCATTCCTTCCCGCAGACTTTTTGTCACTGAAATAATCGGATGTGACCCATAAAGCTAGGCTTCTTATCTGTAAAATTGGAGATCAGTACCTAACATGTAAGTTGCTGTGAAAAGTATCTAATGATTTAAAAACTTTTATGGATTAAACATTAGTTACATGCTATAGAATTGTCATCCTCACTCAATGTACCACAGCCTCTACACAGTGTCATTACCAGCAGTTATTTGTCATCGATGACAGTGACAATCTTTACAGCAGAAACAATTAGACAAATAACAGCTATCATTTCTGAAGTTCCTATTACATAGTATAAAGTCTATTCATTAAAAATATTATCATTTCTTATTATACTTCTTATGGTCTGTAGGTTGTATCCTAGGTATTCTGTACTTTTTGGCTAATATCTACTTATCAGTGAGTAAATACCAAAAGAACTTTTGAGTCTTAGTTATGTCACTCAAAACATTTTCTAGAGCCAACCATTTGCCTGTAAAATTTATGATGCCCTAGTTTTAAATAACAGAATAGTATTCTATTGTGTAAATGAACCCCATTTTCTGTATTCACTCTTCTGTTGAGGGACATCAGGGTTGTTTCCAACTTCTGGATATTACAAATAAGCCTGCTAGGAACATTGTGGAGTATTTGTTCTTGTGGTATGGTGGAGCATCTTTTGAGTATATGTCCAAGAGTGGTATAGCTAGGTCTTCTGGTAGAACTATTTCCAATTTTCTGAAGATCCCCAATATTGATTTCCAGAGTGGTTGTACCAGTTTGCAATCCCACCAGCAATGGGGCAATGTTTCTCTTTCTCTACATCCTCGCCAGGATGTGCTGTCACTTGAGGTTTTGATTGTAGAAAAAGCTGAAAGGAAGAGAGATCCCATAGGAAGACCAACAGTCTCAACTAACCCAGACCCCATGAGGTTCCCAGAGACTGATCCACCAACCAGAAGTATACACAGGCCAGTCCAAGGCACCTGGCACATATATAGGAAAGCTCTGCCTGGTAAGGCCACAGTGGAAGAAGATGCATAGTGAAGGAAGCAGAAGGCCTGGTGGTGGTAGGAGGTCACCTTCTCTGAGGCAAGGGGGGGAAGGAATGGGATGAAGAACTCTGGTAGGAGAGACTGAATGGAGAAATAATTGGAATGTGAATAAATTAAATAATTTTTAAAAATATCATCACTTCTCTTTAAAAGCATCCTATTGTAAGACTCAACCTGACTGCTAACTACTGGGAGATTCCCATGAATGAAACGTGAGACCAGAGATCAATGCAAAAGCAAGAGGTTTATTATTCCAGTAGGCTGGGGTAGGCCTACATCAGGAGGAGAGGTGACCCCAATCTATCTGTTAGTACAGTTTTTATACATTTTGTAAAGAGGGGGTTACAGCGATGGTGATTAGGCATACAAGCGTTTGGTGGCTTCGATTGACTTTTAAGTTGCTGCTGACTCAGGCGGTGTTGGGGTCTTTGGTCTACATTCCTGGGGCTGCTGTTAGATAAGGTTGGGACAGCCCTTCCTGGTAGGAAAGGGCTGCCTGGCATCTTGGAAACATTCTAGAAACAGTGGTCAGATACGATTGGAACATTTCTTCCTGTATGGGAGGGGCTGTTTGGCCTCCTGAGGCCAGTGGAAAATTACTATTTCTTTTCTTTCACTATAATTTTCTTTAATTTTAGTTTTATTTAATTTTATTTTGTTGTCTATGTTTTGAAATTGTGTGCTTGGGGGAGGGATACTTTCATGTGAATGCATGTGCCCACAGAGGCCAGTAGAGGGTATCAGGTCCCCTGAGACTGGGGTAATAGCTAGATGTGACTTCCAATATGGGTGCTGAGAATGGAACATGGGTCTTTTATAAGAGCAGTACATGTTTTTAACTGTTGTGCTGTCTCTCAAGCTTCTTATCCCCTTGCTAGATAATTAACTTGAAGTGAAAAAGCGATCACACAGCTCTAATATACACATCTGGGTTTTTATATCTTATTGACTAGTAATTAGTTCGTATAAATCCTAGTGAGAAACCTAAACTCCAACAGGAAATGAATGGCTCAGAGAAGTCTCCGTGCCTCTTTCAGTTCTTTCTTAATCTCTCCTTTTCTAAAAGACATGTTTCTTTAACCCACTTGTCTTTTACTACACATCACTAAACACCTACAAAGGGACTTGAAAGACCATCAGATGACACTTTGTATTATAGACAAGTGAAAATCCTTTACCCATTCTAAACTTCCTGTGGTTCAAAACAACTGGATTCCAAGGATGCATGCTTTGTTCTTGAGCTAGCATTATTGCACAGACCTGGTTAGCAGGTTTCAGGAAATGATTGAATCATTTTCAAATCTATTAACCTGCATCTTCAAAGCCTAATACAGACATTACTTCCTCCAGGAAGCTGAGGTTAATGTATGCCAGTGGGGCTTACAGCCTATATTTAGAGTCTTTAGTAAATATAGTTATGTTCCCCCAAATAAGGTCAGAGGAACCTAAGAATCTTTTTCTCTTTGAGTAAACTGGATGTTGCATAATGAAACAAGCTTCGAACAAAACACTGCCACTCATCCATAGAGACCCTTGTTATTTGAACAGCAAATGATGATCTCACAATTGACTCTGGTAGACATACTTATGTCCCAACTCCCTGCTGTGAACAGAAGTCTCTGCAGGGAAGATTCACCATGAAGTAAATAGCAATAGGAAACCTTGTTTGTGGAAGATCCAGTTGCAGGGGCTTTTGCTAATTCACGAATTCATAATGAAATAGAATTCTAGTTCCAGAAGAGTGATGTGAGAATTGCAAGTTCCCGCCCACTGAGTTCTTAACTCTCCAGTTTCACAAAACAGTTTATTCTAGCCAAGTAGCCAAGCACAGGTATTAAATAGTGTAACTTTTCAGTAATGTAACATATTTTCTAAATGTGTACTGTAAAATTGGCAAGCTCTCATATTCTGATAACAATAGTGAAATGCTGGCTTCTAGAATTTGAAATTCTCTGAGTAGAAGTAATCTCCCATCCCCAGGACCTGGAGTCCTCCAAAGAAGACTCTGGGTACTAGCAGTCTTCATAGAGGATAGGTTTCATAGAGTCTCATATAACTGTATTACATTATACATGGACAAGCAAATTATAAATCATACTATTGCCTCTTGTTGTTCTTCTCTTACAACCTGCCTACTTCTCTGCCAGAACTTCAAGCAATGGTGTGGAGTGTTGTTTTGGGACATGCAATTACCTCTGCCTCAACTCTAGTCATTTCTGAACACCCTAAGACCCACCGGTCATGGTGGCTGGTGTAAATTGGACACATACCAACTATACATGGCTGTAGGATAAGTGACTGAATCAAAACATAAATTAGAATAAAATGATTTCGAGAATGTTTGCTCTAGGAAGCTGCCTTCATTGTGGTTATTCTAACAACAAACAAAGCAAACAAGAGTAGAAAACTGTTTGTATACCAGAGCTCATAAGAGAACATGGTGAAAAAAACTGTAGCGCCTTGAAAATTCTAATTAACATATATCTGACCACATTATGAGGCCATCTGACCACACTAGGAAGCCCAAATATCTGTGGTCAGCTGAGGTACGTGATAAGCTTAAAAATAAAATATAATAGTCTTTCATTCAAAACCATGCATACAACTAACCCTGTGCTCAGTACAAGCCTTCCACTGTTTACCATAATCCTCTCTGGATAGCTCAAGTGTGCCACACAGATTCTGATGAACTAAAGCAGAGAGCCCAGGGTAGTTAGTAGCCTGCTCATCCAAAAAGAATGTTCCTCATGTCCATTCTTTGCTTTCCTTCAAAGACTCATTCTGTCAGTGCCAGGCACAGAAATCAGGCTTTGGTATTTCTGGCTTGTTCTAGAATCAAAGGCAAGCTCCCCCAGTCTGATTTGCATTCAAAAAGACATGCAACTGATTGACAAATGATTGGTGATACTTACCAAGAGAAAAGAATCATTTGCTTAACAAATTACAAGGAGCTTTGTGGTCCAGTGGCCTGGGTAGCCACCAGAGACAAAGAAATACTAGCCTAGAAGCATCTCTCTCTGAGGGGCAGCATCAGATATGCTCACAACTCTCAGTGGGCTTAGGTGTAAGTTTGCTCAAAGGCATACAGACCATATTATAAGAACTTAATTCCAGGATGACCTGCAAGATAATTTCCAGATAATTTGAGCCACCTCTCTTCCCAACCTCTGCTCAACTGAGTCCGGAATCTCTCTGTAGCCTGAAAGACTGCACAGAAATCTTGCCAGTGTTTGTAATTCCTGCAAAATCTCTCCGTAAATACCACCCAGGACACACTGAACAGATTAAGGTCAACCAGCTCAGTTCCACATGACATCTTTTCTCCAACTGGTTATTTTTGTAGCTCGAAAGGAAAGAAGACACCAGAACACAAGATTCACACCAGCTTTGGCTTACATTTTTATGACTGCTTCATGGAAGTTCAATTATATTTAGTTGTTATTTTTGAAGGGCAAAATGACTTCAGCTGCTCTATTTGGAAGATAGTTTTTTATGCAGGCCCACAATAAAAATAAACAAAATAAAATGAGGGATAATCACAACACACACACACACACACACACACACACACACTATTTAACTTGCTGTTCAGCCAGTCCCCTCTCCCTCACCCCAAACCTTGTCTCTCAAAATCTCTTAACCATGAATAACAAGGATTTCAAAGGGGTCTTTAGCTATCAGTAGCCTGGGAAACAAATAACTTGGAAAATAATTAGGGATTTATCTAGATAAAATGAGATGCTTTAACCAACTTTCAAAGTATTTGCGACTCATTAAAAACATGAAAAGGGAGATGAATAAGGACAATTTAGTGGCTACTAGTGAAAAAAAAAATAGATTCAGGAGAAGAAACTATTCCTCATTAAGTATCTACTTATTTGAGAGATCAAAGATGCCCTCAGTGGAGAACAAGTAGAAGCTATTCATTCAAAGAAAGCAGTAGCCATGACTGCTTGTCATCCACAGAGACTGACAAGCAGGCAGGGAGGGGGTGTTAGTTAACCTTGGAGATCATTGAGGAACTGGCATGAAATTCCTGTTTCCTTGACAACTGCAGAAAATTAAAAATCAGATCTTCTTCTCCGTAGGTATTAAAGTACCACATATAAAAGTTCTGTTGGGGTCCAAGAAAAAGCTACTTCCTCATTGACCAAAGGAATGAAAGACCTCTGCACCCAGATGGAGAAAGGGACATTCTGATTTGCATCAAACATTAGAATAGCATAAATATTGTCTCCTACAGTAAGGTTTATCCATCTGTGCCTACCAATCCCCTGTCCAAGGGAACACTCCCAGGAAGGCTGACTTAGTTAAAACCATAATGAGGAGATAGAGAAATAATTATTGCCTTAGTGAGATAAAGTACTTATCCTGTCCCCTCAAATCCTCCCTAGGACCTTAATGCTCCCATCATATAACACTGTTTATATATATATATAAAACTTCATTTCTGAGTTATTCAGAGAAGTGTAACTTTCCCTTTTCTTTCTTTTCTACCTCCATTTCTCTGGGTATGACCAAGGATTGGAGATGTTTTCTCTATTGCTGTGGGCTTTCTCTGAAATTGCAACCTCCTCCTCCTTTCCACCACGCAACTACTTACTGATCTCTATTGATAGACCTGCCTGCATTCTTGAGCAATAACTTTAACCTTCGAAGTTTTTTTCTCTTTTTTGTCTGAATTTCACTTGATCATCACAGGAGACACCATTTTCCCAGTTCTTTCTTCCTTTCCCAAGGAAGAAAGTGGAGGGAATTGTTCAAGATTATGATGCTGTTGAGCCAAACATGCCGCTAGGTTTTGACATTGGGATCCCATGCTCGATCCATAGTTCATTGCAGCTTTATTGGCTGTGACAGGACTGTGTACATCTAGAGGCCAATGTTTAAATCACCTGCAGAGATCAAGGACATTTATGAGCTAGTTCAGATCTGGAAGCAATGAGCTGCTTCCTCCTCCTCCTCCTCCTCCTCCTCCTCCTCCTCCTTCTCCTCCTCCTCCTCTTCTTCTATCATTTTATTTTACATTTCAAATTATATCCTCCTTCCCAGTTACCCCTCCACAGTCCTTCCATAATATTGCCCTTTTTCCCTCCTTTTTGCTTCTATGCCTCCACCCATTCACCCGTTCCTGCCTCACCATGCTAGCATCCCACTATGCTGGCGTATCGAACCTCCACAGAACCAAGGGCCTCCCCTCTCCATTCCAACATGCCCCATCAGTCCAGATTCAATACAGCCTTCACTTCTAGCTAAGCACTTAGGAGAATGTGGACCCAGATTGACATTAGATGTCTGGTTCTGAACATCAGTGAATGACTAATGGAGTTAAGAGATGCCTGTTATATTTTTAGTTGTGAGCCTAGCCTCTAAAGACTGAACCACCAACCAGACAGCGTGCATGGGATGGACCTAGTCCCATATGTAACAGATGTACAGCTTGGTCTTCATATGGGACCTCTGGAATTAGGAGCAGGGACTGTCTCTAACTCTGTTGTCTGCCTTTGGATCACTTTCCTCTAACTAGATGGCCTTCTCTAACCTCAATAGAAGATGTGACCAGTCCTATTACAACTTGTTAGGCTGAGATAAGTTGATATCCATGGGAGGTCTGCCCTTCTCTGAGGAGAAAGGGAAGGGAGGAGAGAGGGAAGCCCTAAGAGGAGAGGATGGAGGGGAAGCTCCTATTACGATGTTAAGTAAATTAATTAATTACTAATTAATTAATAATCAAGATTTTTATAAACTCGGCTGTGCTATAAGTTGCATTAGTTGAAAACAAATAATATTCCTTATTTCAGTATAAGAGCACATCCGGAAGTGCAGGAATGTACTCTTACTGCTATGTTTGGGGGAAGAAGGGATACATACAAGGTATGCAAAATATTGCATTCATGAGTATGTTTGATAAAATGTTGAAATTTTCCTGAGGTCCTGACACTCTTTATATATTTTGCCAAATAGCATCCCAAGTGTTTACAAAGTAAACAATGCAACAATGGCAGCAGCAGCAGAGACATAGCAGCCTGGGAAGTTAAAGCTATGCACAGAGAGGATTGCCAGATGCTGATCTTCAACAGAGAAGAATCCTCTTGCCCTTCAGCTTGCTGTGATGCTTGTACCAAGGTGTGCAAGGCTGAAGCCTTGTTTAGGTTTTGGTTACTGTGAATTGAGGCACCCTACTGTTCTCTATTAAAGGATTAGCTAGTGCAACATATTAGGGAAGAAGATGGGGAAAGGCAGCATCTTTCCACTCATTTCTTGGCCCTAGACATCTAGATGAGCTTTCTGCTCCACAGCTCACTCTTAACCCCAGAGCATATAAGTAGGAATTAACTTTGAAACTGAAGTTAAGACTTTTAGGCTAGCAAGATGGCTCATCAATTAAAAACACTGGCTGCTCTTTCAGAGAATGAGGGTTCTATTCCCAGTACCTACCCTGTGACTCAGGACCACACCTGTTTCAGGCCTCTGAGGACTCAAGGCATATGTACATGTACATACCTGCATGCATACACACACAAACATGTATATACACATACATGCATACATACATACATACATACATACATACATACATACATACAAAACATACATACATGTCCCCGCCAGCGGGGACCCAGTTATTCAGGGTCCCGAAGAGGCTTTCTACCTGTGGGCCAAATGGGGGTGAAGAGAAGGAGACCAAGCAAAAGTTCTGTTGTCAAGGTCTCGTTTATTGGGGTGAATGTTACAGCTTTTAAGGCTTTCAGGTAGGGGGAGTGTCCTTTGTGAAACACGAAGGATGGAGGGATGAGGGTATAGGCAGTGATAGCAGGAGGCAAAGAGGTCTGGCAGTAGACCATGAGTGTTGACTCAGGAGATAACTGATGTCTGCTCAAGCTGAGGCATCCCTTGAATGTTATATTCCTGTGCCGTAAATTCATGGGAGAGGCTTTTGTCCAACAATCTCAAGACTTTATGGCAGTCATCTTAGGGGTGAATATCTATGGCCAAACAGCCCAGAGTCACCTAGCCACTTTGAGCCATGCAGTCAAAAAGCAGCCAGGCCCAAATCCAATACGGCTCCCTACACATACACACTTTAAAAATGAAAAATGTCTTACAGTGGGAAAAAGGTAAGTCAGCAGTTTCTTTCTTAGCTTGTGTTTTCTTAATTTCACATAGGTTTATTGGCTAAGGGCTTGCTTGCAGTGGTCTAAGCAGCTTCAGGTTAAATATGAGTCTCTATAAGAAGGGAGACTATACTGGCATTCTGGCATGAGCGAGGGCATAATCATTATTTAAGTACATTTTTATAACTAATTTTTTTCAAAGCCTATTTCTAAGGATGATTCTTAAACACTTTAACTTCCCTTTTAGCCCACCGCCCAGCAGAGGTAGTGGGAAAGAAAAGATACAGGGCAAGTGGACCTGTTTAGAAAGGTTCTTTAGAGCAATTCCTGTCTGTATTGCCTGGAAATCAGCAGTTCAGATTACAGGTTAACAGTGGTCACTTGATCCACTCACAAACACTTCTTGGATGCATCAGCAATTCATTTCCATATTATTAGGATAGGCAACACCAATCAGTAGCAGTGGCACTACCTGGTAGAGATAGCCAGGCTTCACTATTAGCATGAATCAACAGGAGGGACCAGCAGGGACACCAGGAGAAGTTCTTGGTTGTGCCTCTCTGCAAAGGGAAGATCAGCAAAGACAAAAGACCCTCAAGTGTAGCACAGCTAGCTCTATAAGCAATTGTCTGTGACTGTTCCTTGATTCTTTTTAGACTCTCTCCAGACATCACATACCCTCCAAGGGTCTTGCCTCAGCATGTGCATTAGTCTCAGATGACATCACTCTGCCAATCAACCTGAGTCTCTGCAAGTGGCAAGAAACTACAGCACATCACCAGAAGTCTTTTGGTACATTTCTTTCTATGGAGTCCTGACTAATGCAACTCAACTATATACTGTAAGGCAGACCAATACATGAGTGTCATTAACAAAGAATCTCTTATCACATGTACTTTCATGTGCTTGCTTTAGCAGGACTTCCTCTCTCCTGTGTCTGCTTCAACCAAACATTCCTTCACAAGTCTGCTTTAGGCTTTCACCTGTGTCCACTTCGGCTAAATGTTCCTTCAGGTGTTTGCTCCAGCAAAACACTACGCAACTGACTTTCCAAAGAACCCTTAAGTTTCCATTGCAGATCTCATTTGAAAATGAGCTCTAGCACAAATAATTATTTTGGAAACCATTAAATAAAACAAGCTTTAGGGAGCCATTTAGTTGTAAGAAATGTTAATGGTTTACACCTGCTGTTAGTGTCATCCAGGGAAAAATAAGTAAGAAGACATTTCCAGATAAAAGATCTCTTACAGCTTGGATCTTAAGTGTCCCCGAGTGACTATGTGTTGAAAACTTGTTCCCTAGCTACTGACATTTTTAAGAATTGTGGGAACCTTTAAGAGTTGGGACCTGATGGAGGAGGAAAGGTGGAAATGAGCTATTGTGTAGGAAAATGACGTCTTGATTTATCTTGCTGTATATGTGTTTCTACATCCATGAGGTGAGGAACATTGCTCTAGAGTGTGATCACTTCATGATATCCTGCTTCACTCTGGCCTAGAATGATAGCACCAAACAATTATTGAATTTTCCCCTGCAGTTAGCTCAGCATGTTTGGGTATTTGCTGGTATGCTGAGTTCAATCTTTGGAAAGGTAGAAAGACAAGTCACACACACACACACATGCGCGCGCGCGCGTGCATGCACACACACGCACACACACACACTGGAATTATTAGTCAAGGTAGAGCCTTTCTTAATGTTCTGATCAGCTGTAATCAGCAAGATGTGTGTTGGGAGTGGGGCAACTAAAAGCTAGATTCTGTCCCGGAATATTTTAGATTCAGCTACTTTTATAAAACTCTTTTTCCCTTTCACAGAACTACAAACATGATCGTCTGCTGAAGCACTGATAGGAGAGGAGACATCCTAAAGAGGGAATTGTGTGCCTCTCTCTTAAGCTGCTACACTGTGCTGCTTTGCATAATTAGTGACACTGGCCTCTGGGCATTGATCCAAAAAAGAGAAGAAACATGCAATTGTCCACATGCCAGTGAAAGAGGGCTATGGACCAGAACTCTGTCAAGCCTATGAAGTTAGCCAGGCACAAATGAGGGTAAATTTTTATAGTCTATAAAAACCTAACATTCTTTTTCTTCAATTCTGGAGCACCTTTAAGACTTTACTTCCTTATCTTGAGCTTGATTAAAAATCTCTGTCCATAATATAATAGAGCCAACATGAAACCCGGATCCCCTTCCACAGAGAAGAAGACTCACTGCCTGTTCATAGTTGAAGTTAGACCTGTTCTATCCTTTGTCTATATAGTTTTCCATAATTGGAGAATAACCACAAGCATAGTCTGGAGAAAGACACCAACTATACCAATCCCTGCTTTGACCGAACTGAAAAATTCACTAATTGCTCTTTCTTAATTTCTTTTATAATACAGGACTTCAATTTCAGGTAACAGAATTAGGCCCCACATTCAAGAAAAACAAAATACATCTCTCAGGAATCTATAATCCATGGAGCTGAATTACCAGAAACATGGGGATTCCTGGTGTGAAGACTGTCAATCAAATGAAATCACCTACTGGGAACAGGAGAGATTCTACAACCCCACTCCTATTCCTCACTATTGATCCTCTTTCCACAGCTCCCTTGGAAGCCAGCATTGTAGATCCCTTTTTGATCTTTCGATATAAACTCGAAATCGCATTGTTGCTATTCCTTTCAAGATTTGTAGGCTTCTTTATGACGAATTGTTTTTCTACACCACATTCAAATCCTGTTGTAATTGCATACTGTTCCATATCTCTCTTTCGGCATTTGTCTGTTTTATTTTTTAATTAATTTATTTACTTTTAATTTCACTGATGTGAATTCTAGCCTTTCCTCTTATTGGGGGATTTCTTTTGTGTTACTCTAGGTTACCTGTGGTTAACCTTTGTTTCAAAGTGTTAAATGAGTGGTAGAGTTTAATAATAGTTTTGAAAATTCTTTGAAAGAAATTAAATGCCAGAGTTTATGTAGTGCTTAATTTAAGTAAAAGCTTTAAAAAATTACACACATCTGTAATCCCAGTCTTTTTGATACAGAGACTGAAAGATTACCCCAAATTAGAGACTAAACTTCTCAACATAGTAAGTGGCAGGCCAGCCCAGGCTATGATAAAACCCTATTTCAAAAAGGTAAGAAAATAGCTTAATATCAGCATGATCTATATTTACTTGCCTTCTTTTCACTTCCGCAACTTCATCATGTCCACCTCGCTCTTAGAAACTGGTACACATAATACATTGTTTCGCCTGATCCAGCATATTGCTTTAGCAGAATGCTATTTAAGGTTTTGGAATGGATTTCCTTATTTAGCATCCACAAGATCTCTCAGTGCCTTTGTGAAATATTTCCGAATCTTTAAAATAATCTAAAATTCAAAATGCTGTGCTCTCAAGCATTTTGGATATGGGATATTCAACTTACATTTTTCAAAGTTTATCATTGAACATGCTTTGTAATTTTTGGCTAAATGTTTACCAAGCTCCATTACCAACATATCTATGTCTGCATATTATTATATATTTGAGTAATAGTACAGAACATTTCATGGATACATTCCTGAAAGAAAGATTAAGTATGTATGTTCCATTTTTACTGCAGGATATTTGATCACACTGTGAATGGTGAGATTGTGTGGTTTACTGGAAAAATCTGTTTCTCATTATGGTGTGGCTCATCCTTAGCACACACCTTTGGTTGCTTCATCTTCAGTGTAGACACAGCCTTAGTACACACCTTTAATCCCAAACAAAAAAGGAAAAGTTAGTTTCTAGAACAAAGCACCCATGTTTGAAAGTGATGTCTAATTGACAAAGTGATGAATAAGAGAAAGATTTAATAGAATTGGGTAGGCCCAATACCCACAAGAATGAAGAGGAAGAAATTATAACTTAAGAGAGAACAGCACCAAGAAACATAAAAGGGATAGTTTTACCAGGACAGTTGTATGGAGACAGGTTGCTGAGAGAAGGAACAAGCTAGACACAGGTGAAGACAGAAAGTGAGAAAGAACCAGAACAGCTGAGTTGACCAGCCTTCCAGAGTTCAGAAAGAGCTAGAAAGAGTGATCTAGTTTAGCGGAAGTCTCGGGCTAAAAAACATTTTAGGCCTAGATCAGATTGCCAGGATAAAAGCTCAGTTTCAATGAACGGAAAAAGCAAGAGACTTCCAGAAGACACATTCAGGTTCACTGCTGTCCTCCAGGACTGCACTGCTCCCTTCGTCCTCTGCCCTAGAAAATAAGGATATTCTTTTAATGGTAAGATTAATAGTGTCTTTCAAGAGCTTGTGTAAATGAAGAGTGGACCAACTTGAAGTCCTATCAGATAAATCTCAATAGGATTATGGAACATTTCTTTTCTGTTTAGATGTTCCTCGAGGATAATTAAAGCATCTTAATACTGTTCAGTTTTCATTGCAACTCTGCCCTACTTCCTATATCCTACAGATGCTCCCTTCTCTCTCTCTCTCTCTCTCTCTCTCTCTCTCTCTCTCTCTCTCTCTCTCTGGGGTGTCTTTTTATTGGCTACTTTCATTTAGTAACCATTTTTTCTAAACAGATATTTAAAACATAATATGCTGTTTTCTTTCCACTCCTTTGGATCTGATGTGTAATCAAATCATACTCTGTATATTAGGTGTTTTTTGAATATAATATATACTTTTTAAAATTATTTTTTAATACATTATTTATTTGTAGGAGAGAGAGACCTCTTGCCATAGCACATTTGTGGAGGTTAGAAAACAACTATCAGGAGTCAATCTTTTTTCTCTTCGTATACTATGTAGGTCCTGGAATGGGACTTCAAGTACACTGGGTTGGTGGCAAGAAATTTATCTTATCAGTCCTAGAAACTGCCTTTTTGAATGGTCCAATGATGAAAACCCTTCAGGTTACAAGATAAGAGACGATATCCAGAGCATGGATATTCTAAGACAATGCTTTTCTAATATAAGAAAGAAGGAAGCAGGAAGTATAACATGGTAACTTTCAGGAGCAGTCATCAGATGCACTTCTGGTAAGTTTTAATGATGGAAATAGCACTTGGAGACCCACTATTCATTTTCCTTTGCTTTGTTTTACTTTTAAATATTTTTTCATTTTTTTTCTTTTATTAAAAACACATCATCTCAGTCAGTATATCTTGATTTTAATTTCCCCTACCTCTACTCTTTGCTTACTCATTGCCTTCCCTTCTCTCCAAATACACTCCATTTCTGTCTCTCATAAGAAAAGAATAGCCTTCTAGAAGATACTAACCAAACATGACAAAATAAAATATAATAAGATAAAGCAAAAACCATCATATCAAGTATGACATGGCAACCCAGCAGAAGGAAAAGAGTCCTAAGAATAGTCAGAAGAATTTGAGACCTGGGGTTGGGAATTTAGCTCAGCCGTAGAGCGCTTGCCTAGCAAGCGCAAGGCCCTGGGTTTGGTCCCCAGCTCCGAAAAAAAAGAAAAAACAAAAAAAAGAATTGGAGAACTAACTACTCATTCTCACACTCATGGGTCCCATAAAAATACTAATCTAAAAGCTATAGTATCTTCTTAGAAGACCTGCTATAGAGACTACTTCAACTTCTGTGACTTTATATGTATCTTCCTTCATTGATTCAAGTGACGTTCTTTCCCGGGTGTCCTTCTGGTTCTTGCCCTCCTTCTACATCCTCTTTCTTGGGGTTCCCTGAAATCTGAGGAGAAGGAATTGATATGGAAATCCCACTTAGACTCTTTCTCTCTTTGTAATGTTGGCTGTGGGTCTCTACATTGGCTACAAGAGGGATCCTCTCTGATGACAAAAGGATAAGGCACTGATGTATGAGTATTACAGAATATAATTAGAAGTCATTTTATGGATAGTTTTAAAAAGACTTGTATTGTTTGTTTTATCCTGTATCTCTGGGCTACTTTGTCTCTTCTTCCTGGCCACCTAATCAGTGTATGATATGTGTTCCATCCAGTGGGGTAGGCCTGAAGGCAAGTCAGAAATTGGTTGGTTATTCACACAAATTCTATGTTATCACTATCCTATCATGTCTCGCATTCATGATGGACTGTGGGTTTTAAGGCTGGGTTGGTGTCCATATTTCTCTCTTCATAGCCTGTGGAGTACTGTTTTGCATCAAAGACAAAGGAACATAGGAGTAAGAGCAACATGTAAGCACTAGCTGAACTTCTTCTTTCTCAATGAGTTGTGTAGGTGTTGTCCTCAGCAATGGGGCCCAGCTGTCAGTTTTCAGAGATCAACCCCTTATCTTATCATCAGGCTTTGTCTTATGGGTATTTCCATGTGACCAACTTGGCTAACAATTCTATTAACTATCACTTACACCCTTTACTAGCATCCTTCTTTCATAAAAAGAGATGGCTGGTGGAGAACTCACCAGGATCATCTCAATATATCTTAGTGATATATTTCTACTGCACTAGGTTCCCCCATCATCACTCAAATACCCATGAGTTTCTACTGTTACTTTCCTCATTCTCTCCCTCTAATGTATCTCCCATTCCATTCCCCACCTGAACTTCTGATTCTTGTCGCCATCTTCCTTTAGTTAACCTGCAAATCCAGCCTATTTGTTCCACCCAGGGAAATCCATATGTCCACCCTAGAGACTTGTAGATGGAACCTCTCTGGGCCTACAGATTGTACCCAAATTATCATTTACTTAATGGATAATAACCACAGATAAGAAATATATCATCTTTTTCTTTATAGATATGGATTACCAAACTCAAAAATTATTTTTTTTTAAAGTGACATCTATTTGATTGCAAATTTTATGTCATTTTTCTAACTTCTGTTGGGAAACATCTTTGGGTATATGCCCAAGAGTAGGAACTATAGCTAGGCCTTGAAGTAGATTGGTTAACAATTTTCTGAGTAACTAACATATTGATTTCCATGGTGGTTTTACAAGTTGGTACTTTACCAACAAGGAATGAGCATTCTTCTTGCTCCTCACCATCATGAGATGTCACTTGTTTTATTGATCTTAGTCATTCTGACAGATGTAAAAGGGAAACTCAAATTAATTTTGATTTGTATTTCCCTGATACCTAGAGATATTGAACATTTCTATAAGTGTTCCTCAGCCATTTGGTATTTCTCTATTGAGATTTCTGTTTATATCCATGCCACATTTTTAAAAATTTAATTACTTGCATTTTTAAATCAAGATTCTTATGTTCTTTATAAATTTTGTAATTTAGACCACTCTTGGATGTGGAATTGGTAAAAGAAAACTTTTCTCATTTTGTAGGCTGCCACCGTGTCCAAATGATGGTATCCATTACCTTACAAAAGCTTTTCTGTTTCAAATGGTTCCATTTACTAGTTGTTGATCACAGTGCCTGAACTACTATTATTCTGTTCAGTAAGGTGTCTCCTGTGCAAATGTGTTGATGGCTACTTCTCACATTCTCTACAGTCAGGTTCAGTGTATCTGGTTTTATGTTGAGGTCTATGATCCACATGGACTTAATTTGTGGGCAGGGTAATAAGTATGGGTTGATTTGCATTCTTCTTCATGCAGACATCAATTTGGACCAATATAATCTGTTGAAGATGCTGTCATTTTAACAATGTGTATTTCAGGTGTTCATAAATTTATGACTGAGGCTTCAATTTGATTCCATTGATCTATGTGTCTGTTTTTTCTTGCCAAGACTATAATGGGCTCTAGGGATGATGATATATTTAAGAATTTCTTCATTCTTAAGGATTATTTTAGCTCTTCTGTTTTTTATATGCATTTAAGAATTGTTCTTTCAAGGTCTATGAAGAATTGTGTTAGAGGCTTGAAGGGAATTGCATTGAATCTGTAAATTACTTTTGGTAGAATGGCCATTTTAACTATGTTAATCCTACTGATCCATATGCCTGGGAGAGCTGTCCATATTCTGATATCTTCAATTTCACTCTTCAAAGACGTGAAGTATTTTATCATAAGAGACTTTCACTTACGTGGTTAGAGCTATTTTTATTTATATGAGCACACTGTAGCTGTTTTCAGACATACCAGAAGAGGACACTGGGTCCCATTACAGATGATTTGTGAGCCATCATGTGGTTGCTGGGAATTGAACTCAGGACCTCTGGAAGAGCAGTCAGTGCTCTTAACCACTGAGCCATCTCTACAGCCCCAAGTGGTTAGAGTTATGTCAAGACATTTTATATTATACCAAGGCTATTTTGAGAGCTGTTGTCTCCCTGATTTCTTCCTCAGTCTATGTGTCATTTGCGTATATGATGAGGTCTACTGAGCTTTTTGAGTTAATTTTGTAATCAGCTACCCTAGTGAAAGTGTTTATCAGCTGCGGAAGTTTAGATGGTGGAAATTTTAGGTTCACTGATGTACACTATCATCTGTAAATTACAGTACTTTGATCTTGTTCTTTCCAAATTTTACCATCTTTGTCTTCTTCAATATCACTATTGCTCCAGTATTGTATTATAATACAAAACTAATAATGACAGTATCATTGTTGCTTCAATTATTATATTAAATGGGTATGAAAATAATAGACAACCTTGTCTTTTTTTCTAGATTTAATGGCATTGCTTTGATTACTCTCCATTTAATTTGTTATGGACGATAGGCAGTAGACTACCTTTGTTAAGTTGAGGTATGTCACTTGCATTCCTAATCTCACCAGGATTTTCATTGTGAAGGAGTATTGGATTTTGCCCTGGACCTTTTCATATCCAATAAAATGTAGAAATGTATATTATATTTCTTCTTTCAGTTAGAGAATATGGTGAGTTAAATTTACTAATTTTCACATTATGAAACATTCCTGCCTCTCTGGGATGAAGGCTGCTTGATCTTTTAGTTTACAAGTATTTTATGAGAATTTTGAATCTATGTTCATAAGAGAATTTTGTCTGTAATTCTGTTGGCTCATCATGTGGTTTGACTATGAGAATAAGTTGGGAAATATTCTTTCTGTTTCTCTTTTCTAAAATATTTGAAGAGTACTAGTGTTATCATTTCTTAGAAAGTCTGGTAGAATTCTACACTAAAAATGATCTAGCCCTTGAATTTGTTTTCTGGAGACTATTAATGACTGCTTCTATCTAACTGAAGCCTTTTAAATAGCCTTTAAGTCTATTTAAAATGTATGATCTTGATTTAACTTTGGTGAGTGGTATCTACTGAGAGAAAATTACCCAGGTATTTTATAATTTCCAATTTGGTGGAATACAGGTTTTAGGTATATCCTTGTAATAATAATAATAATAATAATAATAATAATAATAATAATATATATATATATCCTAGTTATCTGTTGTTGTGTTGCACTTTTGTGACTGATTTTATTAATTTTGATATTTTCTTTCTGCTTTTAATGAGTTTTGATAATGATAATTTTCTCAAAAAAACAATTCTTTGCATCATGGATTCTTTGTATTGTTCTTTCCATTTCTATTTTATTGATTTCAGCCCTGAGATTGATTATTTCCAGCCATCTAGCCCTTTTCGATGAAATTACTTCTTTTCATTGTAGAGCTTTCAGATGTGCTGTTAAGTTGCAATTATGAGATCCCTATAATTCGTTTTTATGTAGAAACTTAGTGCTATGAACTTTCCTCTTAGCATCAATTCTACTGTGTCCCATAAATTTGGATATAATATTATGTGTTCACTTGCTTTGGCTTCTAAAAAGTAATGTCTTTATTTCTGTCTCGAACTATTTTTCTTGCAGTAAATAATCATACCATTTTCATGAATTTGTAAACTTTCTGTAGTTTCCATTGTTGTTAATATTCAGCTTTAATCACTGGTGACCAGATAGGATGCAGAGAGTTATTTCAATTTTCTTGTATTTCATTGAGACTTGTTTTGTGCCCTAGCATGTGACCATTTTTAGAGAAAGTTTCACAAGGTGCAGAGAAGAAGGTATATTCATTTGTGTTCAGTTTAAACATTTGGTAAATATCAGTTAGATCAATTTGGCTTATATCATCTGCCAACTCCAGTATTCCTCTGTTTAGATTTTGTCTGAAAGACCTATTAGTGAGAGTGGAGTATTGAAGTCTCACACTATCAGTGTGTGAGGATAAACCAGGGATACTAGGAGTATTTTATGTTTAATTTTTAAGTCTGTCTTTTATTTCCCTTGTTTTTGGGAAATAGTTGTTAAGAAACAAGTTGTCAAGACTGAAATTCTCTCTTGGTAGAATTTTTCCTTTATTAATTAGTGTGTAGTGTCATGCCTAACTCTTTTGATTAGTTTTGGCTTGAGGTCTATTTTGTTAAATATTAAAAAATGGTTACCACAGATTGCTTCTTAGCTTGAAATACCTTTTTCCAATGCCCTACCCTGCGGTATAATCTATCATGAATGTTGAATTATGTTTCTTGATGTATCAGAATGTCCTGCTTTTGCATTCATTCCATTAGTCTATATTTTTTCCTTGGGGAATTGAGACCATTGATATTGAGAGATATCAATGAGCAATGATTATTGATTTCTAGTATATTTTTGTTGCTGCTGTTTCTGCTGCTGGTGGTCATGGTGGTATTATATGTGTACTTCTGTTCTTTTAATTTTGTTGCTGTGGGATTATTCTGTTTTCCTGGGTGCAGTTAACCTCCTTACGTTGGAGTTCTTCTTCTAGCACGTTCTGTAGGACTGGGTTTATGGATAGAAATTGTTTAATTTGACTTTATCATGAAATATCTTAGTTTCTCTTTCTATGGTAAGAGAAATATTGCTTGGTATAGTAATCTGGACTGTCATCTGTGGTCTCTCTGAGTACCTCTCTACAAGCCCCTCTGGATTTTAGAGTCTCCATTTGCAAAGTCATTTGTAATGCTAACAGGTCAACCTTTATATGTTACTCAGTCTTTTCCCTTGCAGTCTTAATATTCTTGGGTTTTTGTTCTGTACATTTAGTGTTTTGATTATTACATAACAAAGTCTCTTCCTTCTCTGGCTCAATCTATTTGGTGCTCTGTGTGCTTCATAGGCAACTTCTTCTTTAGGTTAGATTTTTTTGACCCAATAGGTAAGATATAATTGCCCACTTAAACATACAAAGCCCAGTACCATCCATTCCTTAGGAACATTGATAACAATCTGTAAATACACAGAGCAGAAACTTAACATCACCTGTCATGGCTTCTCCCCCTCTCCTCTGTCTCTCCCTCTCTCCTCTGGTCTCCTCCTCTTCCTTCAAACTTCTCTCCCGCCCATCCTTCCTTCTCCTCCAATGACAGACCTCCTTCTATCCTGTACCTGCCTGTCACCTGTACTTTACAAATTCAATGGGGAGGCTCTGGTGAAGTCACCTGATTCCTGAGTACGTGACTAGGCAGCTGTCCTTGGGGCAGTGGAATTAGCATCAAAATACAGATAATTTCAGGGCAAACCACATTTCCCCCTTTTTGTCCAGCTAAAAGGCCTTTTCACTTATATATAAATTGAGTACGATTATTACCATCCTACAATTTATAAAGCATATGATATACTCAACACCCAGTCCATCACTATATCAGTTAGACAGAACATTCAGTTCTCCATTCCAGCTTAAGAAAGGCTTAAAATCTATATTATATCTTGGCTAGCTTGTATACTATCTGATAACTATCCAATAAAATATGTATATTCAGAGTTATACAGCCTGATATGCTATGAGACTATAATTCGTCTTCAACCCCATCAGAAATCTGAGAATGACCAAATATCTATACACATAGGAAGCCTAACATGGCTTCTAGAACTGAGAGATTGTAGAGACAAATCTCCACTAGCACAGTCCCCTGTCAGCAACATGTGAGAGCAAGTCTTCAGCCTATCTAAGACAATCTGGACTGTTGTCTTTCTATCTTAATATTGTCTGGAAAATACTCTCACAAAGTCAGAGATGTGAATTTGCTTGTTGGCCCTTAACTCACAGATATAATCAACTCAGAAGTTTTTAGTGACATCAATAGAAGGACTGGCTCTAAACCTTTTACTTTTAAACTCTTTTAACAAATAAATTTTATACCAAAACAAAAATACGATTTAAGCTTAGTTACCAAATGAGATTATGACTGTATAATTCAATCTAGCTAATTCCTCCCTGTTAAATTACAACCAACTTTAAATCCCTCATAAAAACAACTTTAGAAAAACCACTTTCAGCCCCCCAAAGTCCAGGGAATTGGGGCGACGACTCCTCCATAACTTCTTCAAGCTGTACATGGGCATTGAGATATCTTTGGGGGTAAGGGGGTAGGAAGAATGACGCAAATGCTGTAGCCAATATGTCCTGGCTGGACCCAGCTGAAAGTCCTTGAGACCAGGATTCCAAGTAGGCACACTCTGTAAAATATAACTCTCAAGACAAAAGTTTAGAATCAAGATATCTTTTTGTTTGATTCTCCTGAATCTAATTTTCAGGCAGTCTACCTCTATCAAATCTGATCAGTATGACTCTGTGAAGTTTCCAGAGCCTAATCACACTTTTTAAAAACACAGAGACAAAATCTTTATCCCAAAATACTGTGTTCCTTAGCCTGTAACCAGAAATGCTTGTATCTTGCACTCTCTTCCAGAGTAATAATATAACCGTAAAACTCAAAGTCACACCCATCATGAAGATTAAACAATTTTTAAAAAAGGAAGTAAGGTAAACAATGAGCCTGATAGGCTTTTGTACTCTGTGCTATCAGGAAATTAACCCAAAGTTCCCGTGGAGCCCAGGTTAAGAGAATTTGAGCTTCCTATTATGGTAAATATCAAAACTAATCACAAACCCTCACTAGCCGGCATCAACGAGCCATATGGCCTTTACTGGGGTAATTCATAAAACAAACCAAATACCTTCTATCAATTCTACTATCAATAAGCAACACATCAAACCAGGACTTTTGCCCAAAATATCTCAATCTGTTAACCTGGAGCCACAGATTTTTCTTTATCCTTAATAACTTCTATAATATATGTCTGCATTCACTCTCCCCGGTGTTACATTTACAACAACTCTCTATTTGGAGTTAGTGACCAATTTTTCCCTATCTAAGTTCCAAACCATAGATGAAAATCACCACGTGATTCGGGTAATCTCTTTACTCTCCTTAAAACAAACTTAAACACCTTCTATTAATTCTAAAACCAATAAGCAACTTAAAAGTCAGGACTTTAGCCCAAAATATATCCATCTGTTAAGCTCTCTACCCGGAGCCACAGATTTTTCTTTAACTTTAATAACTTCTACAATATATGCCTGCATTCACTCTCCCTGGTGTTACAGACATTTCATCACAACTCTCTACTTGGAGGTAGTGACTAATTTTTCCCCAAGTTCTGAACCATGGATGAAAATCCCCACCTGATTCAGGTAATCTCTTTACTCTCTTCTTTCTAAAAACAAACTTAATCACCTTTTAATAATACGTGTAATTAAGAAGTAGCTTGTCTAACTAGGATTTCAAGCCAAAATTGCCGTGGAGCCCATGTTAAAAAGAATATGTGTATCCTGAAAGACTTTCTAAACAACTTTCCTTAAAAAGCAGCTTTTAATCTCTAACTCTGAGTTGCCATTACTTATCACACAGCAGGGGACCGACAGCCTGATAGGCCAGGCTACATCCCCCGTTTCTTTGACTGAATTCCCGCCCTTAAGATACCACATGACTTAACATGGTGCAGGCCTCCTCTTACTTAGAAAATAAAAACTTTCTTTCAACTCTTAGGATTACTAGTGGATTCTTGCCCATCACATTGGCTCGCCACCTGTTGTTGTTATGATATAAAAATCAAAGAGTATTGATGTCTTTTACCTTGCTGGGTCCGCACTGTGGTTTCCCAAGATATCTGCTAGATATCTTGGCGGAAACACATCCCAACTTCGTGGCGGCCCAGACCAGTCGCCCCACACTCCATTACATTACTTAAATCTACACATTAAAGAACACACAACACAATAATCTTTAACCCAATAGGTAAGATATAATTGCCCACTTAAACATACAAAGCCCGGTACCCTCCATCCCTTAGGAACATTGATAACAACCTGTAAATACACAGAGCAGAATCTTAACATCACCAGAATCTTAACAACCCCCCTCTCCTCTCTAGATTTTTTTCCTATATTATTTTGTTGAAAATATTTTCTGGGCCTTGAGTTGGGATTCTACTTCCTCTATTCATATTAGGTTTGGTCTTTCCATAATGTGCCAGATTTTCTATATTTTTATGTCAACATTTTTTAGATTCCACATTTTCTTTTGTGTATATATGCCATATCCACTTGTTCTTCCCCAACTGAGATTCTCCCATTCATCTCTTGTATTCTGTTGGTAATGTTTGCCTTTGTGGTTCCTGTTTAAATTCCTAAATTTTTCATTTCCACTTTTTCCTCAGTTTGTGTTTTCTTTATTTCTTGTATTTCCATTTCCATTTTCAGGTTTTGAATGGTTTTATCTGTTTCTGTCTATGTTTATATTTTCTTCGCTTCTTTAAATGATGTTCTTATCATTTTCTCTAATTATTTTTTCCTATTTTTCTTTAAAGAGATTTATTCATGTCCTCTTTAAGGACCTCTATTATCTTTATAGAGTCAATTTATAAGTCTTTCTCTTGTGCTAAAGCTATGTTGGTGTATTCTGACCCTGCTCTGGTGACATACTGCCCTGGCTGTTACTGATTATGTACTTATTCTGCTGCCTAGGCATCTTAGTTTGGTTTAATTATAGGTCTTGGTATTGATTTCTGTATTTGTCTTTGTTTGATGCCTGTTTGTTCTCAGGTTTCAGTTTCCTCTCTGGAATTGGAATAATATGCTGACTATGTTTTGCCTGTTTTCAGCTGATATGTTCAAAGTGAGGGCCTTCTGGTGTCTTCAGGCTGATATACTGGGATGAGTTGGGCAAAAGAAGGACAGAGTATTCTCTTGGTCATGAGGTCAAAGAGGAAAGATAGACTGCAACAGATTTTCTGCTATAGAAATAGAGATGAAACTGAGAATTTTCGAACTGTAGGAGCAAAAGGATAGAGGTGAATCTGCCTTCAGCCTACTCATTCATTTGAAAGTAGTGGTCTTTGGGCTAGCAGGGGGTGCCTACTGGAGTTGAGGGCAGAGAGCGATGTTAAAAAGAGAGTATCTGTGGAATCCACAAGGATGGGAGCAGGAGGGAAGGGAAGGCTGCTAGCAGTGGTCTGCTACAGAGCTGTGCATGAAAGAAGAGGGTTGGATCTGGGGAAATGAAGGCAGAAGAAGAGATCTGCAGGAAGGCTACCTGGTTTTCTGCAGAGACTCACTATTCTAAATGATTCAAAAGTAAGGACATGACATCCTGGGTCTTGAAACCCTGTGAGTAACTCAAATTGTTAAATCAGTCCCTGTGAATCTGAATCTTTCTGTCTTCAAGTGAAGACTAAGCTTCTAATTATTTTCTGTTATTTTCTGTTAAGCACACATCATCCTATATTCCCCTTTATGAAAGCCTGCAAGATGGGAGGGAATGCAGAAAGATTGCATAATGAAAGGATGTGACTCACTAGAAAACTCTCTGCTGACTGACAACCATATTGTTCCCCTATCAAGATGACTTAAACTGGATACTATAATTCAACAAAGATACATCTTAAGACTCAACATCAGGATTGGAAAAAAAGACTCAATAGTAAGGAGTACTTACTGTTCTTCAAAGAACCAGAGTTAAGTTCCCAGGACCTAGGACCAGCAATTTATATTGCCTGTAACTCCAGCTCTGAGGATCTGATGCTCTTTTCTGGTTTCCATTGAAAATGTACACACATAGCATTCTCTCAAAGACAGGCACACACACACACACACACACACACACACACACACACACAATAATAATAATAATAATAATAATAATAATAATAAACTTTAAAACTTTAAAAAGAGAAGAATAGTTTTATTGTTATGAAGGGAAATGAAGTCAGGTGTCATGCCACATACCTGTTACCCTGAATTCCAGAGAGAGGACTGGCACGTTTGAGTTTAGTCTGAGCTATATCCACTGTTCCAGAGCAGCCTGGAGTACTTGTGAGATTTGTCTCAAAGGTCACACCAAGAAAAGGAGATATAAACAAAAGTTCTAACACAGGTACTTTTAGTTGGAAATTAAATAGGAAATTAAATAGAAAATCTGTGTCTTAACTTAAGACACAGGAGACAAAGGCAATGTTGAAGCTACTATTATGTGAAAAGAATTGTGTAATTTTGTGGTTTGTGTGAATTTACGAGCATCAATTGGCCAGTGGCAGTGAATGGTAAGCCAGTTTGAAAATCAGATTTGGCTATTCAGTTTGCAGTATTTTCTTTCTT
Organism: Rattus norvegicus; assembly: GCF_021556685.1. NCBI lineage: Eukaryota > Metazoa > Chordata > Mammalia > Rodentia > Muridae > Rattus > Rattus norvegicus. Next base: position 13,578,462 of record NC_141549.1, on the reverse strand, counting down.
TTTTTATTGGATTTTTTAAGTTTACATTTCAAATATTTTCCCCTTTCCTGGCTTCCTGTCCATAAAACCCTGATCGCATTCCCACTCCCCTTACTTCTATGAGGGTGTTCCCCCACCCGTTCATCCACACCTTCCCACCTCCCTGCCCATACATTTCTCTACACAGGGGCATCAAGCATTGGCAGGAACAAGGACTTCTCTTCCCACTGATGCCCAACAAGGCCATCCTCTGCTACATATGCAGCTGGAGCCATGGGTCTGTCCAAGTGTACCATTTGAATGGTGGTTTAGTCCCTGGGAACTCTGGTTGTTTGGTATTGTTGTTATTATGGGGTTGCAACCCCCTTCGGCTCCTTCAATCTTTTCTCTAACTCTTCCATTGGGAACCCCATACTCAGATGTTGTTATTGAAGACCAGTCTTAGTCCACAGTGATCTGGTAGAATGCATGATATTATTTGAATTTCCTTGTATCTCTTGAGTCCTGTTTTGTGATTGATTATATGGCCAATTTTGCAGAAGGTACCATGAGATGCTAAGAAGGTATATCCTTTTGTTTTAGGATGAAATGTTCTATAGATATCTGCTAAATGCATTTCGTTCATAATTTCTCTTAGTTCCTCTATTTCTCTGTTTACTTTCTGTTTCCATGATCTGTCCATTTATGAGAGTGTTGTGTTTAAGTCTCCCACTAATATAGTATGAGCTACAATGTGTGCTTTGAGCTTTAGTAAGGTTTCTTTTATGAATGTAGGTGCCCTTGCATTTTAAGCATATTCAGAATTGAGAGTTTATCTTGGTGGATTTTTGCTTTGATGAATATGAAGTGTTCTTCCTTATCTTTATTTTTTATAACTTTTAGTTGGAAACCGATTTTATTAGAATGGCTAGTCTAGCTTGTTTTTTTTGGGGGGGGCAATTTGCTTGGAAAATTATTTCCAGCCTTTTATTCTGAGGTAGTATCTGTCTTTGTCATTGGGGTGTGTTTCCTATATGCAACAAAATGCTGCAGGATACTCTTTATGTATCCAGTCTGTTAGTCTATGTTTTTTCCTTGGGGAACTGAGTCCACTGATGTTGAGAGATATAAGGGACCAGTGATTGTTATTTCCTCTTATTTTTGTTGTTACAGGTAGAATTATGTTTGTGTTGCTCTCTTCCTTTGGGTTAGTTGAAAGATTACATTCTTGCTTTTTCTAGGGTGTAGTTTCCCTCATTGTTTTGGAGTTTTCATCTATTTTCCTTTGTAGGGCTGGATTTGGGGAAAGATATTGTGTAAGTTTGGTTTTATCATAGACTATCTTGGTTTCTCTATCTATGTTAATTGAGAATTTGTTGGATATAGCAGCCTGGGCTGGCATTTGTGTTCTCTTAGGGTCTGTATGACATCTGCCCAGGATCTTCCTGTTTTCACAGTCTCTGGTGAGAAGTCTGGTGTGATTCTAATATGTCTGCCTTTATATGTTACTTGACATTTTCCCCTTACTGCATATAGGATTTTCTCTAAAGAACACTATCTAAAGAGACTCACTTCCCCCTTATTTTTTTCTTCTCTGTTACCTCTGATGGGTGGTGGACTAAAATGAAGATTAAAGCATTTAAGAAACACCATTAAAAGAAGCTATTGAAAAATGAAAGTAACAATTTTCCTTAGGCAGAACAAGAGTATGAAGTTTTCCTCTTGGCCCCAGGTCTATCCAGTTTCGGGTTCATGGTCACCCCAGCAACACTATGTGTGGGTTCCATCTCATGGAGTGAGAGTCCAATCAAGCCAGATATTAGTTAGTTACTTCCACAAGGTTTGTTTCACAATTGTACCAATGTACAGCTTGGTCACCATTGTAGGTTGAAGGATTTGGCTGGGTTGGTTTCAACTCTCTGCTTTGATATGGAGCAGATTACCGTCAAGTACCATAACCAGCAGTCAATTCATGGTGAAAGCTCTTGAAAGGCATTATCTTGACTTCTCATTGTGAAATGAGTGGTTCAGTGCCCCATCCAGCAATGAGTCTTTCCTGTCAGTTTAGGAAACAAAACCAGTCTTGCAATGTGTTGGGTCTTGGTGACTTTCTCATGGGCGTCCTTTGAAGAAAAACTTGATTGGATGTAATGCATTGTCACTATTACATATTTTTTTTTTTTTTGGTGACAAGCTGTGAAAAGTCGGGTCTCTGTCTCCTTGGTTTTGGGGGCAATTTTATTTAGATCCAATTAGTCTATGTATACATTTTAGAGTGGTTCTAAACACTAAACAGAAATTATGAACCAAATGGATTTAACATATATCTACAGAACATTTGACTCTGAAACAAAATAATATACCTTCTTCTTAACACCTTCTGTGTCTTCTCCAAACATGATCATATAATCGGACACAAAACAAGCCTCAACAAGTAAAAAAATGTAATAATGTAATGCATTCTATATAATCTCCACAGAATTTTGCCGGTATTCAATATAACACCATCAGAGCTCCCAGAAACAAAACCACCAAACAATGAGTACACATGGAGGAACCCATGGCTCCAGCTGCATATTTAGTGGAGGATGGCATTGTCCAGCATCAATTTTAGTTAAATCCCTTGGTCCTGTGAAGGCTTGATTTCCCAGTGTAGGGGAATGCCAGGGTGTTAAGGTAGAAATGGGTGGGTAGAAATGGGAGTATCCTCATAGAAGCAGGGGGGAGGGGAAAAGGGTATGGAAGAGGGCAGAAAAGGATAACATTTGAAATGAAAATACATAAAGTATCCAAGAAAAATGAAATTAAAAAAATAAACACAAACTCCACATAATCATGGAAACTGAAAAATTCTCTACTCAATGATAACATGGTCAGGGAAGAAATAAAGAAATAAATGAAATTTAATGAAAATTAATGGATAATATACCCAAACTTAGGAGGCATAATGAAAGCAGTGCTAAGAAAAAAATTCATAGCTCTGAGTATCTTCATAAAGAAATTATGGAGATGCTACACTAGCAACTTAACAGCACATCAGAAACTTCTAGAACAAAATGAAGCCAACACGCACAAGAGTAAGAGAAGGCAGGAATTAGGCCAATTCAGAGCTGAAATCAACTAAATAGAACCAAAGAGAGCTATACAAAGAACCAAGAAAACCAAAACTGGTTCTTTGAGAAAATCAACAAGATAGATAAACATCTAGCAAAACTAACTAATGGGCAGAAAGAAAGTATACACATTTTTAAAAATGAGAAATAAAAAAGGAGATATAACAGAAACTGAGGAAGTACCAAAAGATCATCACAATCTACTACAAAAATGTATACCCAACAAAAGTGGAAAATCTAGATGAAATGGAGGATTTTCTACACAGATGCCATGTATTAAATTTAAATCAGGATCAGATAAACTATTTAAACAGTCCTATAACCCCTAAGAAAATAGAAGGAGTCATTAAAAGTCTTTCAACTAAAGAAAGCTCAGGGCCATATTGTTTTAGTGCAGAATTCTATCAAAACTTTAAAGGACACCTAACACTAATACTCCTCAAACTATTCCACAAACTAGAAACAGAAGAAGGCACACTACCTAATTCATTCTATGAACCACAGTCACAAAGATAACTAAGCCACACAAAGACCTAACAAAAAAAGACAACTTCAGACCAATTTTGTTTATGAATATTAATGCAAAAACTCAATAACATTTTTGAAAAACAAACCAAAGAACACATTAAATAGATCATTTACCATGATCAGGTAGGCTATATCCCGGGGATGAAGGAATGTTTCAATATACAGAAAACCAACAATGTAATGCACTATATAAACAAGCTTGAAGAAAATAATCACATAATTATCTCATTAGATCCTGAAAAGGCCTTTGACAAAATACAATACTCCTTCATGACAGAAGTCTTGAAGTGATCAGGATTCCAAGGCACATACCTAATCATAATAGAGGCAATATACATCAAACCAACAACCAACATTAAATAAAGTGCATAGAAACATGCAGAAATGCCACTAACCTCATGGACAAAACAAAGCTGTCCCCACTGTTTTTCTATTTATTCAATATAGTACTCAAAGTTCAAGCTAGAGCAATTCAACAACAAAAGAAAGTCAAATGTATACAAGTCAGACTGGGAGAGGTTAAGTAATCATACTTTGCAGATGATATCATAGTATACATAAGCAATACACACAATTCTATCAGAAAATTCCTAACTTTATCCAAGTGGCTGTATATAAAATTAACTCAAACCAAACAGTAACCTTTCTCTTCATACAGGATACATGGGCAGAAAACACATTTAAGAAACAACACCCTGGGGAAGCCCTTGGTCCTGCCAAGAGTGAACCCCCAGTGAACTTGATTGTTGGGGGGAGGGCGGTAATGGAAGAAGGATGGGGAGGGAAACAACCATAGAGAAGGGGAGGGGGAGGGGCTGGGGGATGTTGGCCTGGAAACTGGGAGAGGGAATAACAATCAAAATGTAAATAAGAAACACCCAAGTTAATAAAGATGGAAAAAAAGAAAAGAAAAAAAAATAAAGAAAGAAACAACACCCTTCACACTACTTACGAATAATATAAAATATCTTGCAATAACTAAGCAAACTCTATGACAAGAAATTCAAGTCTCTGAAGAAAGAAATCAAAGACCTCAGAAGACAGGAGATTCTCCCATGTTCATGGATCATTAGGATTAGCATAGTAAAAAAAAAAGACATTTTATCAAAACAAAACCAGATCAAATAAAATCCCCATCAAAATTCCAACTCAATTCTTCATAGAGAAAAACAAGAATGGCAGAAACTATTCTCAACAATATGAAAACTTCTGCCGAACTCATCATTCCTGACCTCAAGATGTATCACAGAAAAATAGTGGGAAAAAAACTGCATGGTATTTGCACTACAGACAAGTAGATTAGTGGAATAGAATTGATTGAAGATCCATAAATAAACCCACATGTCTATGACCACTTGATCTTTGACAAAGAAGCCAAAATGATTCAATGGAAAACAGAAAGTATTTTAACAAATGATGCTGCCATAACTGGTGGTCTGCATGTAAAAGAATGCAAATTGATCCATTCCTAACTCCTACAAAGCTCAAATACAAGTGGATCACTGCCTACCACTTAAACCATGTATCCAGAAGCTAATAGAAGAGAAAGTCCAGAAAGAGCCTTGAACACAGAGAACAGCGGTGAAGGAGTGGGGATGAATAACATAAGCATCAGTGGGGGTATGGAACTTGGGTAACCACAGGAAAGTCCCAGATGCTATGGATGCAAGAGGCTTCCACAATCCTACTGGGATGATATTAGCTGAAATACCCAGCAGCAGGGAAAGAGAACCTGAAGAGACTGACTCCAGTGGAGAGATGGAGCTGCCCACCAATCTCAAAATTGTTAACCTCGAATTGTCCCTGTCTAAAGAAAATGCAAAGACAAAAAAGGAACAGAGGCTGAAGGAAAGGCCATCCAGAGACCACTTCACCATGAGAACCACTCCATCCACGCACATCAAATCCTGCTACTATTCCTGATGCCAGGATGTATTGGAGACAAGAGCCTGATATGAATATCCTCTGAGAGGTTCTGCCAGCACCTGACTGAGACAGATGCACATACAGCCAACCATTGGTCTGAGCCTGGGGACCACAATGGAAGAATTAGGGGAAAGCCTGAAGGAGCTGAAGAGGATTGGAGCCCAATATGAAAAACAACGGTATCAACTAACTGGACCCCTCAGAGCTCCCAGGAACTAAATAAACCACCAACTAAAGTGTATATATGGTTCAGTCCATGACTCTTGCTACATATATAGCAGAGCATATGTAGTAGTAACAACTGCCTCATCAGCCATCCCTAGGAAGGGATGCAATTGGTCCTGTGGAAACTTGATGTCCCAGAGAAGCAGGGGTAGTGCTAGAGAGGTGAAGTGGAAGTGGGTAGGTAAATGGAGAAGCAACCCCTGAGAAACAAAGAGGATTAGGATGGCATGGGGATTCAAGGGGAGAGAGCAGTTAAGGGGATGACATTTAAAATGTAAAAAAAATAAAATGACCAATATATAAAGAGATGTTCACATATGTCTCCATAAGGACCATATATTCATTATCTGAAACATAGTTTCATTGAAAGTTAAAATCCACAATTGTTGTGACTTATTGAAATTTTATATACATAAACACAAATAATAGTTTATCATCTGTCCTTGCACCTATAAAAAATAATTAGTTACCTTTATAAAACAATTTAAAAAATAATTAGTGTTTCTACTCCATTAGGTTTCCACACAATGTTTCAACTGGCTCTCAATTTTAGCTGTCACTCTCTATATTCCCTCTATTGTGACCCTCTTCCCTGTCTCTTCATATGTGACATGCCTGTTTCTGACACTGTCCTTCAGCAATCCATAAGTAAATTTCTACTTCCCAAAATTAGGGCACTCTGCCGCACTTCCCTAGTCTCTTACACTATACTGAACATAAAGTTACACAGATTAAAGAATTAACAGCTAACATCTACATTTAAGTGCATGTGTACCCCATTTGTACTTTTCAGTCTGGATTACCTCATGCAGGATGATTTTTCTAGTGCCATTCATTGTTTTGTAATTTGATAGTGGTTTAGTCCCTGGGAGCTCCATTCGTAGCTGATTTTTTTCTTCATTATTCTTTTTATGTTGTTTTAATTGATTTATTTTTGTTTGTTTGTTTGTTTTTGATATCTCAAATATTATGTCCTTTCCTGATTTTTCATTCATAACCCCCCCTATCCCTTCCCAACTCCCCCTTCTTCTATGAGGGTTTGGCCCCACCATTTCACCTACCCCTTCCCACCTCCCTGCCCTGATATTACCCTCACTGTGGGGTTCAGTCTTGGCAGGACCAAGGGCTTCCCCCTCCTTTGGTGCTCAACAAGGCCATCCTCTGCTGTATATGCAGCTGAAGCCATGGTTCTATCAGTGTGTACTCTGGATAGTGGTTTAGTCCCTGGGAGCTCTGCTTGGTTGGTATTGTCCTTATGGGGTTACAAACCCCTTCAGCTCCTTTACCCTTTCTCTAACACCTCCAATTTGACCCCATTCTCAGTTCAGTGGTCGACTGTGAGCATTTGCCTCTGTATTTGTCATGCTCTGGCAGATCTCAGGACATAACTATATCAGGCTCCTGTCAGCATGCATTTCTTGGTATCAGCAATAATGTCTGGTTTGGTGACTCTATGTATATGGGCTGGACCCCCAGGTGGGCTAGTCTCTGGGTTGCCCTTTCTTCAATCTCTGCTCCAAACTTTTTCCCTGTATCTCGTCCTATGAATAGCTCTTAAGCAGCAATCCAATCTGTAAATGCACCATATTTCTTTATGCATTCATCTGTTAAGTGACTACTTGAAAATCTCCAAATGCTGAGTATTATAATGGAGATTCAGTGAACATGGTTCAGCAAGGGTCTCTATACTAGGATGAATCAACATCTGGACATAGGCCCTGGAGTTGTACCTTAAGGCACACCAATTCCCACCTTCCTGAAGAACCATCACACTGATTTCCAAAGTAATTGCAGAAGTTTGCATTTCCACCAAAAGAATATGAATGATCCCCTTGCTCCATAACCCAGTAAACATAAGTTGTCCTATGTGTTATTAACATGAGTCATTCTGGCAGGTATGAAAATGGATCTCAGAATAATATTGATTTGCATTTCTGTTGTATAAAAGGATGATGATTATTATGAGTTTCTCAATCAATTGAGATTTTTCTATTGTCAATGTTATGCTTAGATATGTAGCCTATTTTAATTATTTTTTCTTGATATATAGTGTTTTCATTTTTTAATAATTTGTATATTAGCCCATTGTTGGATATGGACCTGGAAATAATGTTTTCCTTGTAAATAGGCACTTTAAAAATGTATTAATGTCAAATTCTCTGTCATTGAATACATAGAATTGCTGTAATTAACAGAATTTATTAAAGTCACTTAATGAAACATCTCTATGTAATAAACCATTCTCTATGTCCATAATATTGATAAATATACTCTAAAGATTTTATTGTTTGAGAATTTTGATGATTTTCTTCCCATTTATTTCACCCACATCACTTTCTTTTTCTTTGACTTCTACATTTTGTATCTCTTCTACATTAAATAATTGTTTAATAACCCCATGTAAACCCTTACAGAGAATAGTTCAACCCTCCACCAGAAGACACTAACTGTCCACAGTATGTCAGTTAGGAGTAAGATCCCTTGGGCCTTCCTACTGTATTCTTGACTGTTGACTGACTTGAAACTCTGCAGTGAACCACAGCTGCTGTGTGTCATGACGGCAGCACTCCTGTCATATCCAGAAGACACTTTCCCTGGGATCTTCCCTGACTTCAGACACCTACTGTCTCTTTGCTCAGTCTTTCATAATGGCCTTTGAGCCTTGTGGAAAGGGTATAACATAGGTATTCAATTTTTCTGAAATCTGTAAAAAAAAAAAGAACAACAATATGAAGATCAATGATAGGAAGACTTGGTTCTTTGAAAATATTAACAAGATTGTCATAACTCCTGGCCAAGTTAGGCAAAAGAAAGAAAAGACTGGAGTTAATAAAATTAAAGAGAAGAAGGGAGACATGGAAAAAACACAAACCTTTTAAAATTTACATTCCACCAAACTAGAATATTCTTTTAAAATATTGATGATTTACTGGATGTATATCAATACCAATATTAAATCAATACAATATACATAATCTAAATAGTGCCATACTAACCATTGACATAGAGACAGGTATTTAAAATCTCTACTCTAAAGGATCACAGTATGGCATGCGTTTAGCTTTACACTTTGATTAGACATTTAATGAGCACTTAACACTTTTTTGACTATTCCATAAAACAGAAATAAAGGATTGCATATATTCAAATTCATTTTGAATCCGGTATTACCCTACAATTGACAGAGAAAGAAAGGGAGGGAGAGAGAGAGAGAGAGAGAGAGAGAGAGAGAGAGAGAGAGAATTACAATTGACAGTGAAAGGAAGAGAAGGAAATATTACTGACCAATTTCCACCTATACACACATATTCTCAAAAAATCCTTGTGAACAAAATCAAGATCATATTAAAAAAGTATTCTTTAACCAGGTATGTTTTCTTAAACCCAGACATACAAGGTTAATTTAACATAGATGAATCAATAAATGTATTCTATTAAATAAAATGACTAAAAGACACCATTATTACCTTAGGTGTAAAAAATGGCCTGTGACAAAAATCCAACATTCATTCATGACAGATGTCCTGGAGAAGCTGTGGATATTGAGGGCATATCTCAAGATAATAAAGACAATGTACAACAAGCTCACAGCTGGCATCATGCAATTCCATTACAGTCAGGAACAAGACGAGAATATGCACTGTTTTCATACCTATTTAGTACAGTATTTGTATTCTTAGCTAGAACAATAAGACAACTGGAGAAGATCAGAGAATACAAATGGAAAAGGTAGAAGTCAAAATGTTCTCATTTGCAGATGATATACTATTTTAAAAACTCTAAAATGGTACCATGGTCTCTTATTTTTTTATTTTTTAATGGGTATATTATTTATTCACATTTCAAATGTTATTCCCTTTCCGGGTTTCCTGTCTATAAGCTCCCTATCCCTTCCCCTCCCCCACAAGGGTGCCCCCGCAATGCACTCCCCTTCACAGCCCCCCTCCCCGACATTCCCTTGCACTGGGGGTCCAAACATGTCAAGACCAAGGGCTTCTCCTTCCACTGGTTCCCAACAAGACCATCCTTGTTACATATGCAGTTGCAGCCATGGGACTGTCCATGTATAGTCTTTGGGTAGTGGTTTAGTCCCTAGAAACTCTGATTGGTTGGCATTGTTGTACTTATGGGGTTGCAAGCCTATTCAGCATTTTCAATCCTTTATTTCTTCCAACAGGGTCTCGATCTCAGTTCAGTGGTTTGCAGCTAGCATTGGCCTCTGTATTTGACATGCTCTGGTTGTGTCTCTCAGGAGAGATCTACATCCAGTTCCTGTTAGCATGCACATCTTAGCTTCATCAATCTTATCTAGTTATTGGTGGCTGTATATATATGGGGCACATGTGAGACAGGCTCTGAATGACCGTTCCTTAGGTCTCTGCTCTAAACTTTGCATCCATATCCCCTCTTATGGATATTTTTGTTCTCCCTTTTAAAAAAGAGTGAAGAATCCACATTTTGGTCATCTTTCTTCTTTATCTTCAAGTGCTCTGTGGATTGCATCTTGAGTAATTTGAGCTTTTGGGACAACATCCACTTATCAGTGAATGTATACCATGTGTGTTTTTCTGTGATTGGGTTACCTCACTCAGGATATTTTCTAGTACAATCCATTTGCCTATGAATTTGATGAAGTCATTATTTTTGGTAGCTTTGTAGTACTTCATTGTGTAGATGTAACACATTTTCTGGAATCCATTCCTCTGTTGAAGGGCATCTGAGTTATTTCTAGCTTCTGGCTATTATAAATAAGGCTGCAATGAACAGAGTGAAGCATGTGCCTTTGTTGTATGTTAGAGCATCTTTTGGGTATATGCCCAAGAGAGGTATAGCTGGGTCCTCAGGTAGTGCAATGTTTTTCTGAGGAAACTCCAGACTGATTTCCAGAGTGGTTGTACCAGTTTGCAATCCAACCAATAATGGAGGAATGTTCTTCTTTCTCCACATTCATGACAACATCTGCTTTCACCTCGGTTTTGATCTTAGCCATTCTGACTGGAGTGAGGTAGAATCTCAGGATTGTGTGATTTGCATTTTCCTGGAGCCTAAGGATGTTGAACATTTCTTTCAGTGCTTTTTGGCCATTCAATGTTCCTCAGCTGAGAATGTTTTGTTTAGCTCTGTACCCCACTTTTTAATAGGGTTATTTGAAGTTACTCTTAAGTTCTTTGTATATTTTGGATATTAGCCTTCTATCAGATGGAGGATTGGTAAAGATCTTTTCCCAACCTGTTGGTTGCCATTTTGTCTTAATAGCAGTGTCCTTTGGCTTACAGAAGCTTTGCAGTTTTATGAGGTCCCATTTACCAATTCTTGATCTTAGAACATAAGCCATTCATGTTTTGTTTAAGAAATTTCCCCAGTGCTCATGTGTTCAAGAGTCTTCCCCATTTTTTCTTCTATTAGTTTGAGTGTATCTGGTTTTATGTGGATGTCCTTGATCCACTTGGATGTAAGCTTTGTACAGGGTGATAAGAATGGATCGATTAGCATTCTTCTACATGCTGATGTCCAGTTGAAACAGCATCATTTATTGAAAATGCTATCCTTTTTCTATTGGATGCTGTTAGCTCCTTTGTTAAGGATCAAGTAACCATAGGTGTATGCGTTCTTTTCTGGGTCTTCAATTCTATTTCACTGATCCATGTGCCTGTCTCTGTACCAATACTGTATAATTTTTATCACTATTGCTCTGTAATACTGCTTGTGGTCAGGGATGGTGATTCCCCCAGAAGTTCTTTTATGGCTGAGTATAGTTTTTCACTATCCTGTTTTTTTTGTTATTCCAAATGAATTTGCAAATTGCTCTATCTCTATGAAGAATTGGATTGGAATTTTGATGGAGATTGTATTGAATCTGTAGATTGCTTTTGGCATCTGACCATTTTTACTATATTAATACTGCCAATCCATGAGGATGGGAGGTCTTTCCATCTTCTGAGATATTCTTAAATTTCTTTCTTTAAAGACTTGAAGTTCTTGTCATACAGATCTTTCACTTGCATGGTTAAAGTCACACCGACGTATTTTAAGTGTTTTGGGACTATTATGAAGGATATCGTTTCCCTAATTTCTTTCCCAGCCTGTTTATCCTTTAAGTAGAGAAAGGCTACTGATGTTTGAGTTAATTTTATACCCAGTCACTGCTGAAATTGTGTATCAGTTTTAGTTCTTCTCTGGTGGAACTTTTGGGGTCACTTAAGTATTTTATCATATCATCTGGAATAGTGATATTTTGACTTCTTCCTTTCCAATTTGTATCCTTTTGACATCCTTTTGTTGTCTGATTGCTCTGGCTAGGATTTTGTGTACTATATTGAATAAGTAGCGAGAGAGTGATCATCCTTGTCTAGTCATTTTAGTAGGATTTCTTAAGTTTCTCTAAATTTAGTTTGATGATAGCTACTGGTTTGCTATATATTGATTTTACTATGTTTAGGTATGAGCCTTGAATTCCTGATCTTTCCAGGACTTTTATCATGAAGGGGTGTTGAATTTTGTCAAATGTTTTCTCAGCATCTAATGAAATGATCATGTGGTTTTTATCATTGTGTTTGTTTATATAGTGGATTAGGTTGATAGATTTCAGTATATTGAACCATCCCTGCATACCTGGGATGAAGTGTATTTGATTATGATGGATGATTATTTTAATGTGTTCTTTTATTAGGTTTGTGAGAATTTTATTGAGTATATTTGCATCAGTATTCATAAAGGAAATTGGTCTGAAATTCTCTTTCTGTGTTGGGTCTTTGTGTGGTCTAGGTATAAGAGGAATTATAGGTTCATAGAAGGAATTTGACAGTGCTCTGTCTGTTTCTATTTTGTGAAATAGTTTGGACAGTATTGGTATAAGGTCTTCTATGAAGGTCTGATAGAATTCTGTACTAAACCCATCTGGTCCTGGACTGTTTTTGTTTGGAGACTATTAATAACTGCTTCTATTTCTTTAGGAGTTATGGGTTGTTTAGATGGTTTATCTCTTCCTCATTTAACTTTGGTACCTGGTATTTGTGTAGAAAATTGTCCATTTCCTTTAGATTTTCCAGTTTTGTTGAATATAGGCTTTTATAGCAGGATCTGATGATTGAATTTCCCCAGATTCTGTTGCTTTGTCTCCATTTTCATTCCTGATTTTGTTAGTTTGAATACATTCTCGGTGCCCTTTGGTTAATCTAGCTAAGGGTTTATCTCTCTTGTTGATTTTCTCAAAGAACCAGCCCCTGGTTTGTTGATTCTTTGTATAGTCTTTTTTGTTTCTACATGGTTGATTTCAGCCCTGAGTTTGATTATTTTCTGCCTTCTACTCATCCTGGATGTATTTGTTTCTTTTTGTTCCAGAGCTTTTATGTGTTCTGTCAAGAAGCTGACATATGCTCTCTCCTGTTTCTTTTTTCAGGCACTAAGAACTATGAGTTTTCCCCTTAGCACTGATTTCATTGTGTACAATAAGTTTGGTTATGTTGTGTCTTCATTTTCATTAAATTCTAAAAAGTCTTTATTTCTTTATTTCTTCTTTGACTAAGATATCATTGAGCTGTGCATTGTTCAGCTTCCATGTATATGTCCGATTTCTGTCGTTTTTGTTTTTATTGTAGATCAGTCTTAGTTTGTGGTGACCTGATAGAATGCAGCGGATTATTTCTATCTTCCTGTATCTGTTGAGACCCATTTTGAGACTGTTTCTGTTGTCAATTTTGGAGAAGGTCCCATGAGATCCGGAGAAAAAGTTATATCCTTTTGTTTTAGGATTGAATATTCTATACATATCGTTAAATCCATTTGGTTCATAACTTCTGTTAGTTTCTCTATATCTCTGTCTAATTTCTGTTTCCATTACCTGTCCATTGATGAGAGTGGGCTGTTCAAATCTCCTACTATTATTGTGTGAGGTACAATGTGTGATTTGAGCTTTAGTAAGTGTTCTTTTATGAAAGTAGGTGCCCTTCTATTTGGAGCATCGATATTTAGGATTGAGAGTTCATCTTGGAGGATTTTTCCTTTGATGACTATGATGTGTCCTTTCTTATCTTTTCTAAAGAATTTTGTTTGAAAGTCAATTTTTTTTATATTAGAATGGCTACTCCAGTTTGTTTCTTCATACCATTTGCTTCGAAATTTATTTTCAAGCCTTTTATTCTGAGGTAGTGTCTGTCTTTGTCGTTGAGGTGTATTTCCTGTATGCAACAAAATGCTGGGTCCAGTCTATTTTTCTATGTCTTTTAATTGGGAAATTGAGTCTGTTGATGTTGAGAGATATTAAGGAATAGTGATTGTTGCTTCCTGTTATTTTCATATTTAGAGGTGGAATTATGTTTGTGTCTCTCTTCTTTTTGTTCCATTGCAAAGAGATTTCTTTCTTGCTTTTTCTCCAGAGTAATTTCCCTCCTTGGAGTTTTTCCATCTATTATCCTTTGTAGGGCTGGTTTTGTAGAAAGATATTGTGTAAATTTGGTTTTGTCATGGAATAATAGTATCTCCATCTATGTTAATTGAGAGTTTTGCTGGATATAGTAACCTGGGCTGTTTTTTTGTGTTCTCTTGGGGTCTGTATGATATATGCCCAGGAACTTCTGACTTTCATATTCTCTTGTGAGAAATCTGGGGTAATTCTTATAAGTCTGCCTTATGTCTCTAGACCTTTTTCCCTTACTTCTTTTAATATTCTTTGTTTTGTGCATTTGATGTTTTGACTATTATGTGACGGGGGGGAATATCTCTTCTGATCCAATCTATTGGGAGTTCTCTAGTCTTCTTGTATGCTTATAGGCATCTCTTTCTTTAGGTTAGGGGAGTTTTCTTCTATGATTTTTTTTTGAAAATATTTACTGGCCCTTTAAGTTGGGTGTCCTCACTCTCTTCTATAACTATTTTCCTTAGATTTGATCTTCTCATTGTGTCCTGTGTTTCCTGTATGCTTGGGGTTAGAAGCTTTTGGGTTTTACATTATCTTTGATGGTTGTGTCAATATTTTCCAATATCTTCTGCCTTTGAGATTCTCACTTCTATCTCTTTTATCTGTTGGTGATGCATGCATTTATGACTCCTGATATCTTCCCTAAGTTTCTATCTCCAGGATTATCTCCCTTAGTGCTTTTTTTAAAAATTATTTTACTTCCATTTTAAATTCTGGATGGTTTTGTTCAATTCCTTTACCTGTTTGGTTGTGTTTTCCTGTAATTCTTTAAGGGATTTTTACGTTTCCTCTGTAAGGCCTTCTACTTGTTTACTTGTGTTGTCCTGTATTTCTTTAAGAGAGTTATTTATGTCCTTCTTAAAGTCCTCCATCATCATGGTAAAATGTTATTTTAAATCTAAATCTTGCTTTTCCCGTGTGTTTAGATATCCAGTATTTGCTTTGATGGGAGAACTGAGCTCTAATGGTGCCAAATAGTCTTCTTTTCTGTTGCTTAGATTCCTACACTTGCTTCTCTCCATCAGGTTGTCCCTGGTGTTAACTTGTCTTGGTGTTTCTGACAGTGACTTGACCCTCCTGTAGGCCTCTGTGTCAGCACTCCTGTAGACCTGTTTTCCTATTTCTTTCAGCTGATTCTGGGAACAGAGTACTCTGCTCTCAGGTATGCAGGCACTCTGGTGACTATCTTTCAGCTCTAGGTGCAGGCAGGAATCAGAAGTGTCCTTCCCCTGACTGCTCCTAGGTCCCTGTGCCCAGGGTGTACAGATGGCACTAGGTGATTCCTCCTTGGGTCGGGAATGTGGGCAAAGGGTAGTCTCTTCTGATTTTTCAGGAGTATCTGCACTTCTGAGGGTCCAGCTCCCTCCCCCATGAGATTTGGGTACCTGTATCATAGTCTCTTAAGACTGATAAATACATGCATATATGCAGTAGAATACAATATGAATTCACAAAAGTCAGAAGCCTTCTTTTGTACCAATAAAAAACGTACTGAGAAAAAATCTGGGAAAAATTCCCCTCACAGTAGTTTGAAAATATATAATAAAATATTTAAAATGCATAAGAACATGTATGAAGTACCCAGAAGTGATCCTATATAGTGACAGGACTATTGAAGCTGATGTTATGAAAAACCTCAAAGGCTTAAATAAACAGAAGCTTTGTTGTTCCTGTTTCCTAGTATTGCTGCCCCCAACCCTGCTTCTCTGACACAAGGAGAAACTTCAAATCATAAAATAAAGCATTTTTGCTTTGAAAGTAATCGGATGCTTCTAGTTGTTATTTATAAACAAGAACACACAGTGGTCTTCTCTGTTTCTCCTGTTTAAGGGAGGAATATTTTCCATCACAAAATGCATGGGGTGACCAAGAAATGATCTGAAGAAGTTCAAGACAAAATCAAATGACCCGGGAAAAACTCTCTGTCAGGTCCAATGCATTTGCTGTATTAGGTCTTTTGTTTCATTTTCATATAAAGACTACTCATTTACCCTCACATATATTCATTTCACTAACAACTACTATTAGATATATTATAATTATTTGAATTTCAATTTGTACTTTTAGAGAAAGTATAGACTTTTTGAAATTGGTTTCTTGCTCCTCCCCATGTCCCTTGAAAGTGAGATAAGTTATTTCATCATATTTGAGATATCCATGGTCATAAAGAGCCCCTTAAAAGTCATCCTGACCATGAGGTCTAGAGATAATTAGATGTGTCTTTTCATTGTAATCATTTTTCGTTCGATTGCTCAGTGTAACAATTGCTCAAGAATATTATTGAAGCTGAGAAAATGAGTATGATTGCTATTCTTGGTTTTCAACTTAGATTTCATCTGAGGTTAAATAAAACCAAAAATAGAGGGCACATCTGTGAGGGATTTATGCTTAATTCAATCTGCATCTTTGAGGAAGGAAGTTATACTTTTAACCCAAAAATTTAATCCAGGTATAATCTGGACCATTCATTCTTCTGTAAGCCAAAATATGGACTGAAGTTTTAAAAAAGCTTTTATTTGTAGCCTGTTTGCACTCACCTTTCTATGATGTCCATTTTTTCAATCACATAAGAGCCTACTTATTCAGGATTCAAGAATATGCTGAGGACAAGTCGAGACATCAGCCTCCTCATGGACTGAGGAGCCCCTGGATACTTGGACTCTCTATTCATAATCAGCCATTGTTGAATTAGTTGCTCCATAGCCTATAATCATTCTAATAAATCCCCTTTATGTGGACAAAGAAGTTCATCATATATATTTTATTAGGTATTGCTGACTGCTATATGAGATATCTAGTGAGGACCGCTTAGAACACTGCTTATCTCATAAAAGTCTTAGTTCATTGAAAACAATGACTTTAGGAAATTCTTAGGCAAATGAATAGAACTTGAAAATATCATTCTGAGTGATGTAATCCAATGACAAAAGAACACATGGGTTATGCACTCACCAATAGGCGCATATTAGCCTAAAGGCTCAGAAAACCCAAAATACAAAACAATGAAGTTCAAGAAGAAGAAAGACCAAAGTATGGATGCTTCAGACCTTCTTAGCAGGGGAAACAAAAATACTCACAAGAGGAAATATGGAAACAACACGTGGAGCAAAGACTGAAGGAAAGGTCATCCAGACACAGCCCCACCTGGGGCTGATTCAGCTCATATACAGATACCAAACCCAGACAATATTGTGGATGCCAAGAAGAGCATGCAGATAGGAGCCTGATATAGCTATTTTCTGAGGGACTCTGCCAGAGCTTGACAAATACAGAGGCGAATGCTGGCAGCCAACATTGAACTGAGAACAGGGTCCCCAAAGGAGGAGTTAGAAAAAGAACTGAAGTAGCTGAAGGGGTTTGCAACCCCTAAGAGCAGCAACAATATCAACCAACCAGACTCCCCAGAGCTTACAGGGACTATACCACCATCCCAAGAGAGTATAGGGTTAGACTTGTGACTCCAGCTGTATATGTAGCAGAAGATAGTCTTGTTGGACATCAATGGAAGGAGAGGCCCTTGTTCCTGTCAAGGCTATATGCCCCAGTGTAGGGGAATGTCAGAGTGGGGAGGTGGGAGTGAGTGAGTGTGTGAGTGAGAGACCACCTTCATAGATTCGGGGATGGGGGCAGAATAGTGAGTTGCTGGAGGGGAAACTGGGAAAGGGAAAATATTTAAAATGTAACTGAAAAATCCAATAGAAAAATAAAGAAAACTTCTCAGCTCCATTACAAATTCTCAATGGCCACATTCCCTTAACACATTTTTCATGAGATGAGAGGCTCTGGGGCAGGCCTTCTTAGTTTCTATAGCTTCTAGGCAACAATATTAAAATAACCAAAAAATCCTCTCAAGTGAAACCCACACTAATACATCTTTGTGAGTTCATCACATGGAGTGATTATAGCATAAGAAAAAACTATTAACTGGATGTCTTAGTTCCTGACCTGGTACCTAAAAGAACTTTAAAATCACAGGGCAGATTGTGGCAAGTTTGTTCTTTCCTTAAACCATGTGGGTACTAGGGAAGGTGCTCAGGTTTGGAGAGTCGGAGGCAACTTCCTGAACTTGCTGAAACAAATCACACTCTGCTCACCTCAGTCATAGTCCTGAAGTAGCTCTGTATCTACAGTAATGTTCTCTGTGTATATCTCTCTGTCATTCATAAAGAGAAGATTCATTTTGACTTGGTTTGACAACAGAAATCTGGAGACCCATGGGATTCCTTTTTCCACATATTAAGTCTTTGACACATAGTCTTAGAAGTCACATGATAGAGGGAGCTTCCCAAGAATCACTTATTCGTTGGGAAGAAACACTTTCTATATACTGTGAGATGTACTGTTGTAAAAGAGTAGCATCTACCACCCCCTCCCTTCCTAGACTTGAGAGGAAACATTCTCCACCAGAGGTTTGTGGTCTCTGCTTCATGCTCCATACCCTAAGTCTAGTCTGAAGCTTGCCCTTACCCTGCTTTGATTGTTCATCCACATGATTTACTTGCCAGCTCTACTCACAGAGAGTTTCTCAATTCTGCTTTCCATCTGATGGGCCTCATCTGCATTTTCCCTCCAGGATGAGATGTGGGAGATTTGCCCCAACCCAGAAAATGCTGAGATGCTGAGGCATGATACAGAATCCACAAATGCCCTACATGGATGCCTGGCAGTTTAGACCATTAGCATGACTACCCTTGTATGTGACCCTACAGGTCTCAAGAAACTTCTCTCTTTGTTTGGATGCACCACACAAAGAAGGACAAAGTTTCAGTACAGGGACTGGAGACATAGCTCTTCAGTTTGAGAATTTGAGTCCCAAGGGACCTAAAGGGCAACTTACAATCCTGTCACTTCTGTTCCAGGCGCAATCCAATGACCTCTCCTGGTCTCTGTCGGAATTGCATGCAAACAAACATCTGGAGACAGGAGGGAGTGGATGGAGTGGTGGGGGAGCACCCTCATGGAGGCAGGGGTTGGGAGGATAGGGTAGGGGGTTTTCTGAGGAGGAATGAGGAAGGCAGATAATAGTTGAACTATAAAGAAAATATCCAATAAAATGAGAAAAAGAAATACGTCAAAAACCTAAACAAACCCAATCCCCCACAAACAAGAAGCTATCAAGTATATGAACAAGGCATCAGGAAAAACTAATTATCGTGAAGAATAACAAACAAACCACCACCAATAATAATAAAAATATTCATCTCTCCATAGTTGTAATTTATTATCTCTGCTCTGCAGTTAGAGTTGATGCTACATTTCAAGGAAACCAGAGGCATGTAGCTCTGTTTCCTGATCTCTTTCATACTCCCTTACTGAATGTTTTTATTTCCTAAAGTGTATTAGAGAAATACTGCTGTTTCTCCTTTGTTTTTCCAACATGATTATTCAAAGAGCAACATATTATAAGGGTAACTAGATTTGTGAGCACAAAGATACAGCAAGGATATTTTTTCATCATGACTTTGGGATCCACAGAGTATGACACACTATCCACATCGAGAGCACAGTTTCCTGTGCAGCTCTGGCTGGCTATGAACTAATATGAAGCCTAAGCTGCATGAGATTTGCAGAAAATCATTGTTGCCTGATACCTATGCTGTTACTGAACTAAGAACCACACATGAATACTCGAGGTTCTTATGAGTGAAGGGTTAAAGGTCACATTTCTATTTATGAGAATACAGTAATTTCCAACACCATCTTAAAGTGTGGAGTCAATAAGTAAAATGTATAGACATAGGGTAAAAGCAAATTAATTACAGTAGCAAAAATATAACAAATAAATAACAAACTTCTAACGAAAACAAAGAAAATCAAACACAAAAAGCAATCAAACCTCAAACCAAAAACCAAACACAACAATTAACTTAAGCAGCATTCTCTTGGTGCAGATTGTGCAGCACAGACCTGCAGCCTATTACTGACCTTGTGAACATAGCAGAACGGGACTCCAGACGGCAATAATCTCTTCAAAATGAATGTGGATATGCCTCTTTGGGGGTGGTTTGTTGTTGATGGACAAGTCCTAACTAGGCTAAGCATGAGACATGTTACAGAAGATATCTCAAGGTCTTTAAAGTTCACATGACTGATGCCTATGAAATTATACTTCATGACTCATCAAGACAAGAAAAAATTGTCACTCCAAGACTCCTCCTGAATGCCAAGCATTTCCTGATGGCCCTCAGTACCCTCCAATGTGACTCGTACTGGGTTAGATGCTAGACAAAATAAATCCCTCTTCCCACATAGGAAAGCAAAGGAAGAAAGTGCAGCCCAGGATTGCCATGGTTATTAGGATTGAGATGGAAAGTTGTTGACTTTCTTTGTACACTCAGTGCTCCTGGTGGACAGTTCTGTCTGAGGGAACACTTTTCCTATTCTGCTGGAATATTTCAGACCTAGGGGAGGAAAAGATAACGGCCTGGTGAGGACCTGTCATGTTAGTGATTCAACCCACAGCACCAGTATTCAGCAGGATAATCCAGTAAGACCTTTAAGATATTTTAAAAATCATGTTGCAATGTTGGAATGTCAGTTCAGGAGAGAAGACCATATGAAGGCCTTCTCAGGAGCTAGGCCACCACTGAAGTGAAGGCTATTATTATGCCTCTAGCATAGGAATATGCCTGGGTTCCACTTGACAACCTCTCTATCTGAAAATACAGAGAGGAATAATATCACACGAAGTACATGCACACTGAAGTGATACTATAATCAGCAAGAGTGTGCTGCATGTAAGTCTTACCAAAGGATGTACTGAACTCTAAAGTAGATGCTCATGCAGAAAAGAAATGATGTCCCTGCTTTGTTTAAGGCTACTGTAGTACTATTTGTGGGGAGACTTCAAGGCAATGGGCTCAGATAATACTAGAGAGTTCATCAGGGAGGGATGAGTACACAATAGCCAGAATCTCTATGGATCACACATATTTCAAGGACAAAAGTTCTTTTAAACTGGACCAGAACAATATTCTGAGCTGTTCCTAGTTAACTGAGTCTGAGAACTATATAGAAAGTCAGACATCCAAAAAAGGACAGTTGACAGGTACAGGTAATCTACTTGGTTCCTCCCATCATGTGCTCTTACCTCACCTCAGAGGCATCGAAATGATGCTGAATCTTCTCAGCCAAGTCCTTTTGCTCAGGGAACAATTCTTTCTGATTCAGTGGGTCCTGAAACCTTTCTTCCAATCTGTCCTCATCCTGGTCATTACAAGATTATATTGTCCCAGGAGTCATGAATACATACAGGTACACAGCCAGACAGGGAGAGAGACACCCAGGCATACACACTTCTGAACACACATAAATATATTTTTTCATACATACAAACATAGTACTTTGCAGGAATATAGTTATTTTCTCAGTTAATGATAATAAAAGAGATGACTCAGGATACTATTAAGGCATAAGATAAAAATCCTTGAATGGGATAACTACATAGAGGGCATAGCCTAATAGAGAGCTCTGTCAATAAAGTGCTTCCCCCTAATAACAGAAGTTAGAAATATGGGGTCTTGGCCTATTAGCCAAGCCTGCCCAGCAAGTTCCCAAAGCTGTGCACAGTATGCTTGATTCCCAGCAATAGACTACTGGGTAGTGGTACACAAGTCTATTCTATCCTCTAGCTCACTGTTTCCCAGTAGCTCCAAAGTGAGCAGAATATTCTAATAGGATACCCCTTTACCATAGCCTGCCTCACTTTGGACCCAACACCATCAGCACATAAAACATGAAAATCACCATAACCAAAGTAAAACTTTTCACATTGTAATGGTATATACTGTAGGGTATATTTTGAGTAAGATAAGGCTAACTAGTGCAAGGTCAAATGGTTGCATGTATAATCATACTCAGCAATAGTCCATGGAAGGGCTAGACAACATTGTACATTTTTACTTTCTGACTGATGGACATATGGATAGTTTTACTTCAGGACTGTTCTGAGGTATACCACTACAACCCCAATGTGCTATCGTTTCTCTGTTGACACCTACTTTTTGTTCTGGTATTGCTGTGTCAATGGGGGCTGCAGTTCAACTTTCTGAAGAGTTGTACATGGCTTCTCACAGGGCTACCCATTTTACACCACAAGAAATGTATTAGGGTCATCACTTCTCCAAACCCTTCTTGAGGATGATTTTTTACTCAGACCAAGTAAATTTGAATAACAATAATTAATAGTGTCACAGACAGAACACAAGGTGAGTGCTTTAGACTAACATGAGCCTAAAGTTCTGTCTGAGGCAATCCTGCAATTAAATCTTAGCATAGCTACTGCATATTTTCTGGAAACAGATTCAACTCTAAGCAACTTAATCTTTCAAATAACAAAATCCAAGTCAAACTCCATGGCCAGGAAAATGATTTTGACCATGATCAAGTCCTGGAGTTGTAGCCTTCTCTGATATGAGAAAATAGGGGCTTAACAGAGAGCTCAAGACAGTCAACAAAGAAGTCGCATCATGACTAACTGTTGCTTAAATCCTTGTTGGTGTAATTGGACAGGATTCCCCTGAGTTTGTCCCTTTCTTTTTTCATCTTCTGAAGATCAATTTTCAACTTCTCCGACCTCTTCATCCTCTCCTCATGATCACAGATAGTAGAGGGTTGGGATGATGCCTTCTGAGCAGACCCTGTAGATTGATAAACACAAGTAAACTGGCATATATGATGACACAGGGCCAGAAAAAAAACCATGCTTAATTCAAAATAGAAGTCTGAAGATGAAGGGTTGCTAGAGACACGGTAAGTCCCTGAAAGAACATGAAATCTATCTTCAAGCTGGATTCCTCAGCTAGGTCCTTGTTCCAAACCATCAAAGCCAGACATATGCCTCACTCCTTATAGCCATTCCCCTGGCCTTTAAACGCGTAAGCTGGCACAAACAAGAAGAATTAGAGGACATTCTCAGCTCATGTCTGATGTGATACAGTTAAGTCCTGGAATCCATAGTGCTTAGCATCCTAAATCCCTATTCATGTGTGTTCAAGTTCAAAATAATTGAGATGTTGATACATGACCAGGAGGCTCTCCCTCTCTGCTCTTGGTATCAAATACACATATATTGTAAATGACTCCACTGAGAATGAAGTGCTTCAATAGCTTATCCTGAGAGGGACACTTTGTTATTCTCACAGAGGTTCCTCCTGATATTCTTTGACACTCTGCACGAAAGAGCACCAAGGAAAACAGCTCAACAAATATCAGTTCCTTGCTCTTTGCCCAATTAACCATCAGAAATTGTTGAGTCTGCGTCTGCCATATAGGGAGACAGAGGCTCCAAATCATAAGTCCTATTCCCAGAAGGACCAACTCAAGCCACCCTCCTCCAGGAAGCTTCCCAACCATTGCCCAGGACTCACTAGGCCTTCCCCAGGACTATGTCTTTGTTCTTTTTCTACAACATGATAGAAGACCAGCCTCCTTCTGTCTTGGTCTGGCCTCTCCTTGTTTTCAATTCTCACTTTGAAAAACACTGAGGAGCCTGGACAACATGCCTGCTTGTGAACCCAATAAGCTCTGAAGGGACCACCCAAAAGCAGTTGGTGTCACCATAACACCGGTGACATCACAGGTGATTCAAGGCTTCTCCTGGATGCAAGAGAATGTCCAGGGAAGAAACTACTGATGATGTCACTGGGAAATTCCATATTCTACAGGTTAACTGCCTCTCTCTAGATCAACATGTTTCTGAGGTGCCCTTTCCTGGAGTCTCTATTTTGACCCAAGGCATAGCCATTGTTACACACTCCTTCCAAAGCTAGATAGTTCTCTCTACTTCATTACCATTCAAGTGCTTATGATAGGGAGAGTTGGTTATAGCCTTGATATGGGTAGAAGATCTTTGTTAAAACCCAAAGATCTAAGGACTTTAGATGAGGGAGATTCCTCCCCCTGAAATATCAACCCCCAGAGTCCATTCATGTGACATACAGTCCAATTCTCACAGTTTTTCCTGTTTCCCAGAGGCCAATATCTTTTCCCCACACCTTTAAATTTATGCAAGTTGGAGTATATATTTTCATTGAATATGCCTTGAGAGAGGATATTGTTTCAATATATTCATCCATGTGTTTTCATGAAGTCTCTGTTTTACAGTCCCATTTTTTTGCAATGAAAACTTTCTTGTTCTTGGCAACATAGGTGCTCAGGTATAAGGCAAATATCAAATTGTAAAGTGTGTGTTCATTCTTAAAAGATAAAGCCCCACATCCTCACAATCTCCAGTTCAACCAGACATCACTGAGCAATGTTCAATAGACACTGCAGATTGCTGCTCTGTTGTCTCTTAAACTAACACTTCTCCAATATTCCCAGCTCCAGGCTATAGGTTGTTGGGAGTTGGACCATGATCCTTTATTTCTTGCAGCAGTTCCTCCAAGGCCCCTTTAGAATATAGTTCAGGATCAAAAATAGGAGATCATGTACACACTGTAAGAGATGGTTCATGAGAGACTTGTGACAAGAGGGCATGAGATAATATCTCATCAACCAGGACTGGAGGAATTTTAAATCCATGGAAAAATTGGTTCTAAGTAAATTACTCACTTTAACTACCTTCTAATTTTGTCATTCAAAATGTAATTTCATTACCTTTGCCTAGGGATAAGCTTGTAGTGGAATTTTCTGGGTGTTTTCATGTAATCCAGAGGCACATGGTTTTTTGCTGAGTCTGAATTACATGGTGTTTTGCTGAGACCAGCAAAACATGGGAAGAACATGTTATGTTTGGGGAAAATATCAATAGAACTCATGTACACTGATGGGGTGCTTGCATATCTAAATTGGAAAAGCTTCCTTGGTTTTGTCTTCACTGTTCCTCAGTTGTTTTTGAGAGAGGCAGGGCAGAGCATTTCTTTTGCTGTCTCAGCTCATTCTGTTGCTCACAATGATTGGTGCAAATTCAAACCCTGGCTGTGTCTGCTGGAAATCCTGCCTCTGCTGCTGAGTCCTGTTTGGTATCCTGACACTACTGAACTGGTATCCTGACAATAGAGATTGGAATTGCCCCCAAAGAACTACTTCTAAACATGTCCTCATCCCCTTGTCCTGTTTACTTGTCTTTTCTTTCTTACCCTTGGATGGTGGACCAGAAGGTGGCTTGAAGCCATTGAAAACCCTTAGGAAAATTACCTTTTGAAAAATTTAAGCCCACATTGGCTGAACAAGGACTGTTTCAGGTCCAAGACAGACTACACTATTTCTCTCAAACTCACGAGAATGTATTGGTTTGGATCCATGACGTGGATGGTCTCCATCTTCTTATATACTTTTCTCAGCTCATGGACAGTTCTATAATCAGACAATCTTAAGCTAATTCTCAATTAAGAGTGATTCATTCCAGAAAGGCTGTCAAAACATCAGTATGCCTGTATCTGAGCAGGGCAATATAAACTCTAATACCCTCATTTGCTTCAACAATCATTGGGTATTTCATTAATCTGGATAAAGAGAGCAGGATTCATTAGTTGAACTATTATAGCAATGTGGTTTATGACTAGTCCTGGATTGTCATTATTTTAGACCCATTCCCTGGGAAATCTCTACTACAAATCCCAGAAATAGTCCACTAAGCCCATCTGGTCCTGGTTTTCTGGTTGGGAGTCTTTTAATGACTGCTTCTATTTCTTTAGGGGTTATGGGACTGTTTAGATGGCTTATCTGATCCTGATTTAATGTCGGTACCTGATATCTGTCTATAAAATTGTCCTTTCCATCCACAATTGACAGTTTTGTTGAGTATAGGCTTCTGTGGTAGGATCTGATGATTTTTTGAATTTCCTCAGTTTCTGTTGTTATGTCTCCCTTTTCATTTCTGATTTTGTTAATTCTCTGTGCCCTCTGGTTAGTCTGGCTAAGGGTTTATCTGTTTTTCTCAAAGAACCATCTCCTGTTTTTGCTGATTCCTTGCATAGTCCTTTTTGTTTCTACTTGGTTGATTTCAGCCCTGAGTTTGATTATTTCTTGCTGTATACTCCTCTTGGGTGAATTAACTTCCTTTTGTTCTAGAGCTTTCACGTGCACTATCAAGCTGTTAGTGTTTGCTCTTTCTAATTTCTTTTTGCAGGCCCTCAGAGCTATGTGTTTTCCTCTTAGCATTGCTTGCATTGCACCTTATAAATTTTGGTATGTTCATTTTCATTATATTCTAAAAGGTCTTCAATTTCTTTCTTTATTTCTTCCCTGACCAAGTTGTTATTGAGTAGTGCAGAATTCTATCAGACTTTCAAAGAATACCTACTACCAATACTCTTCAAACTATTCCACAAAATAGAAAGAGAAGGAATATAGCCCAATTAATTCTTTGAAACAATTACACTTATACCTAAACCACACAAAGACCCTACAAAGACAGAGGACTTCAGACAAATTTCCCTCATAAATATCAATGCAAAAAATACTCAATAAAATTCTGGTAAACCAAATCCAAGAACACATCAAAACAATCATTCACCACCATCAATTAAGCTTCATTCTGGTAGAAACCAACAGCTCAATTCATAAAGTGTTTAACCCTAGAAACGGCTGCTTGGTATCATTGGTGTTGTGTGACACTTTCTGCATCAAGGATGCATGGGCTGTGAGTGGAAAATCAATGTGTAAGACTCTACTTTGTATTATGGATTTTCAGTGAGAATTTCTAGTTGACAGACTTGGAAGATAATATGACTATATATGATACCCCAGTCATCTCTCATAGTTAGCCACAATTTCATATTCTCTCATTTTTTCAGGGAGTAGAGTAAGTGAGAGAGAGAGAGAGAGAGAGAGAGAGAGATCACATGCTGAATAAAAAGTTATCTCTCTTTAGCCTGTACCATCTTCTCACTCAAGAAGACTTGAGCCCAGACTACAACTCCACTCTGAAATGACTACCCAAGGACACATATCACAGCAGCACCTTACAATGACTGGCAACTACCTAGAGACACAACATATATGTGAACTCTTTGCTTTTAGTGTCAAATCACTTTTCAATGTCATATTCGACCATCCACACTTGAACATGAAGTGAGAAGCATGTTAACAAGCTTCTCCTAGAAAATGTGAGATGAATCTAATCCACTTTAATGTGTGTCCCTTCCGTCAGCCCTCAGGATATCTCACTGGGTACTGTCTCTAGCACACAAGGGGGCAGGTTTCCCTTAGATTTTTTTTTTTACAAACACACTTGGAGATAAATTTTCCCACAAGGGAAAGTCTGTCAAAAGGTAATGATTACTGCCTTGTCACCTCTTTATAATAGGAATTATTCTGCTCCCTGGAGAGTCAAGTGGAATTGGTAATTGCAGAAGAGAAAGATATATACTTTGCCTCCTTTATTTTCGCTCTCAGACTAGCTGATGAAATCTTAACTAGGCTCTCATGTTTGCAGCACCATCATATCAATTTTGAAGAGAGCATGTATTACTAAAACCCATGTTAGCAATTCTATGTATGATTCACATTGTGAAATAAATAACAAACCTATATATTTTACCTTTCAC
Organism: Rattus norvegicus; assembly: GCF_021556685.1. NCBI lineage: Eukaryota > Metazoa > Chordata > Mammalia > Rodentia > Muridae > Rattus > Rattus norvegicus. The sequence continues at coordinate 13,550,803 of NC_141549.1, read as the reverse complement.
TGAATAAGCAGTTCTTTAAGCACCTTATGTAGAAAAAGCAATTCCTCAAAAGAAAAAATCTGAATAAGTTTGGCACCATTAAGATTTCCATTTATAGAAAGATTAATCATATCATGAGGAATGTGCAAATTAGTGCTGGATCACATTTTACTGTCTACTTGCTTCAGAAAATAAAGAGGACTGTTTGCATTTCCAGTTAGGGTAAGATTGGGAGAAACTGTGAAATCTTGGAGCTTTGCACATTATATTTCTGGAATTAATTCATCTTCTGTTCTCATAGAGTCACTGTCAAGGTAACAGGATTTTGGTTAAAGCCATGTTACTTTCTACTTTTACATAAAACAAAAGTCATTGCACAAGTTTAGACATTTTCCCAACTTACAGTTATGTCCTTTTCCTGTATTAATGTCATCCTGACAGTCACCCTACCATGTTGTAATTGTTACTGTAGTCATCATTGTCCTTAGTAAAATTTTAAATGCTTCCTTTTCTACATTCTCATTTTAAAGTGTTTCTCCTGGTAGGTGAAGAGTACTGAAGATTATATTTCAACAGATAAGTCTAGTGAAGACAGAACTCAAGGATCAGCTGGATTGGGGTGAAATTGTGATGTTAAATGGATTATTTTTAACAGAAATGTAAGTAGTAGATTAATCCAGGAGCTGTATTTCTTTATCTTATGCTAGTCCCCAATAACCACACAAAGAAACCAAGATTTATTTCAAGCTGCACCACAATAGCTGAGCAGTTAAATGATCTACCCTAACCTCCTATGGGAGGTCTGGCAACCTTCCAAACATGACCCAATATACTTACTTTTTATTATTGGTCTGCTGTTTTGGGCTCCAGGTGTGTTTCCATCATCTCTGTAGACCCCTTCTTCATGGCTCCAATTCCTCCATTCTCCTGATTGATTTGAAATTAACTCCTCCCCCTCCCTCTCCCTCTCCCTTTCCCTCTCCCTCTCCCAGCCTCCTCTCCCTCTTCCTCTTCTTCTCCCTCTCTCTCTCCTTTTCCCTCTCCCTCTGTCTCCCTCCCTCTTCCTCCATGCTTCTCTCTCTGTCCCTCCTCCCCTAACTAATCTCTCTTCATCTCAGCCATTGGGTGATCAGAATTTCAGCACTTATTGACAAGACAGAGAAGAGAATAAATGGTAAGCAGTGTCTGCACAATCTTGAGGCAGGTATAAGGCTCACACTGATAATGTTCTATCCTTTAATTAAATTTTCATTGATTTCAGAGGAAGAATTGCCCCTTTCTTCCTTTGTGTCTTCAAGTGCAAAAGCCTTGAGACTAAGTGTAAATATTGAGCTAAGAGTATGCAGCCATTGGCCTAGAGTTTTGGTTAAATAGAAGGGCACAGAAGGGTATGTCAACACTTACCAGTGACTATAGGAATGGTCTGAACTCTAGTGGGATCAGATTGTAGCACAAAATCACAGACAGGTAGTCCCCTACAGGTTCCTTCATGACTTGTCCCTCATACATGCACTGTAGACATCAGTACCTGCAGTTGCTTCCAAATGTGACTCACAGAAGACACTGCTGGTAAGTTGTGGGCTCAACATGTTGCCACTGGAGTGGCAACTCCTCCTCCACACTAGAGTTAAAGAGCAAAGGCTCAGTAAGCAGAGATGGTTTAATAAAAACAGGCTTTATGGTTTATAATAAGAAAAGGAAACAAATGAACTTTCAGAGAAAAGTAGATATGAGCAAAGAAAGTAACCTGCATGTTTCTAAACAAGAATCTGGTCTAGAGTGTGGGTTGGAGAAGCAAAGAGTGAAATCTAGAGATGGCACCACTGATGGTGTAAATAAATAAGTCTTCTCTGCAGTGAGGATTCCGAATCCCAGGCTTCTTCCTGACTTATCTGCACCACATCCTGCCCTACATTCTGAGAAAATGTGCCATCAACTTGCTGTAGAGTCTACGTGACATAACTAGAAGCTATTTGTAAAGGAATATTATTCTAAACTGATGAAATTTTGGATCTTGTATTAGAAAAAAGTGAATCTATTTGTGGCCAACAATTGCTTCCAATGAAGTGCTAAGTACCAAGAATGACCCAATGGGAAAAACTGACGTTTGTTGAATATATGATGAATGCAGTCCTTTGGATCGAAGATGCACTGCTATCTTCACAACAGTGCAGGTATCTTTAAAGCTGAGGGATGTACACTGACTACTGGTGCTATAACTAACTCTGTTCAGACAAGAGTATTTCAATAATAATCACTTCTCGGCCTTTGGCTAAAATCAATTGCAGAGTAGCTTAAAATGTTGTAAGATGCTTTCTCCTCTGTTTGGAACAAATGTCTTCTGGCCACAAGTTCCTCAAGGGCACTGAAGGTGGGTGAGACCACCATCGCCAAGCACAAGTGTGATATTGGATGGTCTTAGTTAATAGTCTATTACCATCCCAAATTGGTAGCCCTAAATGCCCTGAGCACAAGTAAGAATTGTGTATTATGAAGTGTTGTGTATTATGAAGTGCTGGTAACAGTACTGTCCCTGACAACCTCATAAGACATGGTCCAGTCAAGGGCAGCAGGTGAGCCAAGAGAAGGTATGAGCTCAGAGATCTCCCTTCTCAGGTCTGATGCTATTGCTTCCCATTGTACAACAGGTGCTCTGACAGGTGGGTGATGGATGTCAAGCACTTCCTGGAAGTGAAATTAAAAGGCGCAAGCACATAGAGTGCTTTACTCTAATTACTCTAAGCCACTGTAGACTACTACAACTTTGGTTCTTTACTGAAGTCAAGTGCCACATTATCTCCAAACACTTGTATGATGCCCAACCCTCTAACTGAAGAGTGAGGATTTCTTATGTGCTCTGACAATACTCAGGAAGAGAAATGGTTTCAAACACCATTCATTACAGTACTGTGAGAAGGGTCTCCTGTGAACAGATAGAAAGGAGGAAGAGAGCCATTGGCAACTCATTTTTCTTAGTAACACCCTTTCCTCTAGCAGTTACAGGATGCTTCAGTTGACGTCAAACAGGAAAACAAATGTCCCCCTGAACGGATGTGTTTTTCACAGAATAACCTCTTTAATAGCAACTCAGGATGAGACCCAGTTTCTCAAGTTAGCTTCCTTCATATGAGCCACAGTAATTTGTGTCTCACTTAGCTTTTAATCCAGTGGAGTTCCCCAGACACAAAGGTCAGCCACAGGGCAGCCAAATCAACCTCAAAACTGAGCATACCCTTTTGAATTATAGACACTATGAATGAAAATGGACCTGCACTTGTGTTTCTGATGCTTGATGTTGAACATCCTGGTGACAGCTCTAAGGGCAGAAGTAATAATGCCTGGGTTGACAAAGACAACACCTAGGCTGTAGTCAAATGCCAGGAATGCTGACAGTGGACTATCAAGAAGGCAAGCTTCTGGTGCTGCCAGTAGGTTGTTAGGCTGCAACAAACTATTCCTGGAGATTAGAGGGGTGGGGATACTAACAAGAGGTGTCAGGTCTGATAGCTTCAGGCTGTAGTCCACCAGGAAACTCAAATATGAGTTAGCAGATATTTCTTGTCGTAACACTAAACAGCTGGTGGGTATTGCAGCTGTGGCAATGCTTGTGCAGGCTGGCAAGTTCACAAAGCAAGGAATCTGTATGAGGATACAGAAAGGTCCTGAGTAAAGATAATAGATGACAAGAAGCTAGAAATCCAGAAAGGTGGCATAGTATCCATATCAATCTCTTCAGACACAAAGGCAGGGTGGGAAAGCAAATCTATAGAGGTGAGCTGCTTACATGTTAGGTCTAGGTGCCTGGGAAGCAGTGATGAACAAGCTAATAAAAGAAGAATACCAGAAAGAATGGCCCCAGGCTGCTGCTCAGTGGAGACTCCAAAAGGTCACCCGAGCTATGGTTTCCAGGACAAAAGAAAAGTTGAAGGATATGTCACAGTTGCTGACATAAATGTGGCCAGGACAGTGACTATTTTCTCTGCGTAGCTTTGTCAAGAATAGGAAGGGTCACTCCACATCATGGTACCAATATTCATGTTGGTTACGTCAAAGCCCAAAGCAGGCTGGCATGCTGGTTGGAAAGATGTAAGACTCTGGGAAAGATGAGATAGTGGGGCTGGGAAGAAATGAGGACACAGGTAAGATTGGTAGACTAGATTGCCATATGGCCCTGGAAGACAAATTTTCACTCAGATGTCTATGAATGTACTCTGCAAGAGGAAAGGTTGAGGGTGAAAGTCAAGTTGCTGGGAAGTGTGAGGTCAGAAGTAAATGTTGTAGCAGAGACTCAGAGACCTTACTGATAATCTTCAAATAGAATCTAGAGTATGGGCATGAGCCTAGAGAGAAATTCAAAAGGAAGAGGTAAAAATAAAGGAGTTAAGAACTATAAATCTTCTTTTACAGTTGGTATCTGGTATTCAGGAAGATACAGGGACAGACAGAAAGGGAATCCTTGCAAGTAGGTCAGCTATATCAGTTTCTGGGATTGTGTTTGTAGCAGGAATCCACAAGTGAACATGTCAAAAGGTAGATAATGCATTGCAAGCAGGGGTACCCACATTGCAATCTAATATGGGCTTAATTCTAACCCCCCAAATCTTGTCCTTCAGTTGACTCTAGGCTTTCTTCTTTAGACACAAGTCCCAGACCTGTGACTAAACAATGATTCTTCTACTTACAACACTACTAACAGCAGCAGCAGCTGAGGCAGCATGAGTGACATTGTAATCTCCACTTTAAAAGGCCTTCAACTAGAAAATGTAAATGAATAATTCTTCTTTGACAAACTGTGACGGTTCTTAGCTCTCTTCTTCTCTGACTCAGTGCTCCAGTGAGCTGGAGATGACCATTCTTGAATAAAACTTTTCAGGTAATAAATAATAACTACAAAAGAATTTTTTCTGTGAGAATTTCAAATTATGAAATGAATTTAAATGTTTTACATAATGTCTCAATTTCAAAATGTCAGGGGAAAAATGTCTTAAAGTTGGTAGCAGAAATCATTCAGAAAGCAATTCAGAAAAACTAACAACTGGGCAAAGGAATCTGAGTAAACATCTAAAATTCTGATATCCAAAACATACTTTTTTTAGAGAAAAGAAAGAAGAAGATGCAGATATAAAGAATTAAATGTAATATTATAGTCCTGTGTCAGAATGAAGGTATCACAGAAACATTATTATATAGAGAGATAGATAAACAGATAGGTGGACAGATATAGGTACAGATATATGTTATACTCATACAAGCACTTCCCAGTAGTAATAAACAGTATTATACATAACATGTATTAAAACATATATACTATGTTTACATACAAATGTGTAGGTACATATGTATTTATGTATGTATGTATGTATATATATATATATATATGTATGTATGTAGAATGCCTTATTCATCTTAGTTCTCCATAACAAAATATTATTTCAGACTGGGTAGATAGCCTAGAACAACATAAGTTTGCTTTCTCATCTTTCTAGAAACTGAACCGTAGCTGAGAGTGCAGCATGAGTACATCCTAGTGAGTACCCTCTTCTTGTCTAGCTTAGTGCGCATCTGCAGTACCCTCACACACAGGAAAGAAAGAACATGTTCTCTTCATATATAGACACTAGTCCAGTCACATGATGCCTTCCTTCATAGCTCCCTTTTTACCTAATCACCTCCTAAAACCCCACATTGGAATATCATCACATTGGGATGAAATTTTTATCATATAAACCTAGGGGATTGTCACAAGTTAGTTCATACCAACTCATAGGTATAAGAAAAGGTGCGCTTGTGTGAATGCACTTTCAAATTTCCTTTCTTGAGAATGTTACACAAGGATATCCCAGTAGTAATAAGCAAAGCTAACACCTATTTCTTAATTTCTAAACAAAATGTTAGAGAACAGAACTATTTCAAGTTTTTCTGACTTCAATTAGAGCAAAGAAATTCCAAGAGAATCTAAAGTGTCTTCTATCAGAAAGTAAGGAAATGTTCAAAAAATAGTGACGAACCATCAACATTCTGCTATAACAGGAGGTATAGCACATGGAAGAGTACACATCAAAATATTTTACTGTTCACAGAATAAAATAAGCTATTAGTCTTTATGACATAAGAAGAGGGATATATTTGTAATATTGGAGCACCAAGTCACAAATTTAACTAGGATAATGAAAGTAAGAACCCATCATTCTCTAACAACCATACAATGTGACTTGAAACTTTCTGACAATACCCGCTTTACTTCATTAGACTTATGAATCAATAAAATAAGAAAGCAATTTCTCCTCAGAAGAGTCCTTGACACCAACATTTCAGGAAATGGTTCAATGGTGGATAATTTGCAGAATTAGACAGACCTAATCTAAAATTAATTTATACTTATAAAGATCGAAAGGTGATCATATAAAAAGAAATCGAGATAGACTCTTCTCTTACAGGTTGTGGTGTGCTAAAAAATTTTGTGAGATATTGCCATAGTAATGAAAAAGAGACCTATACTAATAAGACTATTTTCTTCTGTGAATAGTAACCTGCCATCAGTATTTTGATTTGCACTCTACCCTTTGTTATAGCTCCTGTTATAGCATAATATTGATGGTTCTTCACTATTTTTTGAAAGCCAGTAAAAGACACATAGAGGGAAAGTGGTATGTAGTGAAAAGAGAATTTTCTTAATCAAACTTTAATCAGGCTCCTGTGGGTCTCCCCACATGACTTTATTTTGACTGATGGAGGCCAGTTTTAGCAAAAATTCTTGTTAAGCAATTTTACCCACAATCCCTTCAAACTTTGGTGGGAACAGCATAGATGACAGGGACTGCCAGGAGTAGGCCAGGATGGAGATATCTCAGAAGCCCATGTGGCAGCTCCTTGTAAAAAGGGGTGCCATCTGGGACGCTGAGAAGCAGGAGAAATGTCCCTCCATGGGACCCGCCATCTGAAATAAGAGGCTGCCTGCAGTAGGCTAGGATGGAGACATCTCAGTAACCCACAGCAGCTCTTTGTAAAAATAGGTTGTTCTCATTTCTCCTAACCTTAGCCCTAAAAATGGCTGTATAGATTTCATTTGTCCGTGACTACCTTTCAGTTGGCCTTGGTGTGCATAATTATTCTATTATATCTGACTTTCCTACTTCTTTCTCCTTCTGCTCTGATGAATTCTGTGAAACTAGATCATATCAAAATCTGGGCAGGCAAACAGAAGAATTTCCGAGGCTTTGTAACAGCCAGCCTAGCCAAATGGATAAACTCCACATTAAAAGGCCTGCCTCTAGAAAGGAAGTCCAACTTGGGATCCATCTCAAGGAGAGGCTCCAAGGCCTGAACTATTACTGATACTTTGGTGTGCTTACAGACAGCAGCCTGCCATTTCTGTCCTCTGGGAGGCCCAACCAGCAACTGACCAAGACAGAAACAGATACATACAACCAGTGGACTGAAGTCAGGGACCACAGTGGTTGAATTAGGGAAAGACTGGAAGAACCTGAGGAGGAGGACTACCCCACAGAATGACAGGAAGTCTCAACTAACTCCGAAGCCTGAGATCTCTTAGGCCCCAGGGAATGTAGAGGCCTGGCTGGGGACGGCTGGGAGTGAGGTGATGAGACAGGGGATCAGAGGTCTGGGTGTGGAGGATGGCAGAGGTGACATCCTCATTGGGTCAGGGGGGGAAAGGAATGGAATGAGGAACTGGGGGTAGATGGGGAGGGTGATAAGGACTGGACTGTAACAAAAAAAAGTTAAAGATAAATATTTTTAAAAAGAAAAGCAGATGTTATCTAATCTTGCAAAAAAAATAAGTAAATAAAACAACTGTCTCTCCTCTCCCCTGAAAAGATCTGCCTCTAAATAAAGATCAAGATGGAATGCAATTAAAGAAGGAGCCAGATGTGGACCTCTGGCTTCTCCATTTAAGCATGTATACACGTGAGCATACACATCCATCCAGACATGCACACACAAAAATATGTAAAAATCATCCGGTTTTAATATAAAAGACAAATCTTGCACAGTTCTTTGCGTTGCACGACTTTCAGTTTGGACAAACCTAAGTGCACTGCTCTTCCTCAAACTGAAAGTGTGACTATTAAATCCAGCACCTAACCAAGAATGGTGCTCTAGAACAAAACAGACTTACTTTGTTCATGGATTTTCTTCATGTTAAGTTTGCACAGAGCCTTCTGAGTACTGAAATATAATTCATTCCATAAGTACACTAAAGAAAGATGCACTTTGTCCATGGAGTCCTTTTTCCTAACATGCCCCATGAGATCAATACATACCCAGATATTATAGAAAATTACAATCTGAATACCATCAGGATCTGTAGGGCCTGGAACGATTTTAAAATAGAATTGCTTCTGCTCGCATAAAACAAGTATTTTAACTTTGTATTTTCTTTCCTTGTTTCCTGTAATGGAAGGAAGCCAGATGTACTTAATGATAGACAGCAGTTAGCCACTATTCTTTATTTGACAAGCTGTCAAGAACTTGAGGTCACTATTAAGTCAACTCCAGTTTCTACTTCTAGTTAAGTGATTCAAAGATTCGAAGGTCCTTCTGCAAAGATGAACAAGCCAAACACAGAAGAATGTACTACAAATATCTACCTTGTGTAAAACAAGTATGACAGGCTTTAGAAACAAGCTTTTTTTTTTCTCTTTGACAGCTTACTTCCTCTTGTTTGTGGGGATAGTGGCTGTCTCTACAACATACACATCCTAGACCACACACATCTCACTCTACCCTCTACCATCATAAGCACTAAAGTGGAGCTTCCAGTGTATTTTTCTCTTTGTAAAAGACAGATACTCCATCATGTATTCATGCTTTAGTAGCTTTACAGAAAACCCAATCTCCTCTAACACAAGCATGACTGACAATGTCATCTGCTGATGGGCTCAGTCTTGACTTAGATTGAGGTCAGTTAGCATGTTCCCCACCTCTGTCTATCTGGAAAGAGTTTCTTTTCTGACCTGATGCATTTCAGTACTTTTCCACTAAGGCGACAGGGGACTGGAAAACCAAGGATGCTGTAAAAAAGAAAAGGGACGGTGGGTAAGGAGTGTTCTGAGAAAACAATCATAAAGTTTGACAGCAAAGTAATGCTGAGGAACTGAGGAATAATGGAATTTTGAATAATTTGATTCTCAGTTTGTAGTTTATGAGTGTGTGTGTGTGTGTGTGTGTGTGTGTGTGTGTGTGTGTGTGTGTGTGTGCATTCACATGCATGCATGTATTGTTGAGTTATATTTTCTGTCTTGGTTCCTCAATTTTACACAGGTTTTCTTTATCAATGTCTAGAAATCAGAGGTATCTGATTTCTCACTATGATTTAGTTTTATGTTCAATTGGAATACAGTTTCTGATCCTAAGACTCTGTGGAACCTCAGCGAAGACTCGGAACCTTCAGATTTAATTATTTCATTTTCAGAGGGGTAAGTGATAGCTGTGTTAAAATCTCTAAGTTTCAATGCCCATTCTAAATCTATTAAATTGCTTCATCAGCCAGAGAATCCAAATATTTACCATCATATGCCACGTTAGATTAGGCTACAATACATATTCCATCACAGATACATGCACAACAAACATAGAAACAGTATTAAAATGGAGGCACACTGCAATGGGAGGAACCACCTCTCCCAGACATCAAATAAAAAGCCCAGCGCCAGTATGGGTTGCCCTTTTATAAGTTTTTGGTCAATGAGTTCCCACAGAGCTCTCTAAGCATTGCAGGTTACTGGTATTGCTTTTATTGTCTTAGTTACTTTTATGTTGTTGTGATAAAACACCATGGCCTAATGAACTTACAAAAGAAAGGGTTCATTTGGGGCTTAGATCTCCAAGAGGATAGAACTCCATCACCATCATATTGGACAACATGGCACAGGCCTGCAGGGTGCTGGAGTAACAGTTGAGATCTCACATCTTGACCCACAGGAAATAAGGAAAGCTATCTCAAAATGCCCTAAGTCTTTTGAAACAGCAAATCCAGAAACCAGTGACTTTCTTCGGCCAGTCAGGCCACGCCTCCCAAATACTTACCAAATGGACAACAAGTATTCAAATATCTGAGACGTATGCAGAGCCTTTTCTTAAAACCACCATATTTACCCTCCAGAACTTGATGGTAAGATCATATTGCCAAAGCAACCACATACTTCAGTAACAGAACATAGGGATATCAACTCGTTACTGTCTGAGAGCATCATCCCTACCAACTATTTCATAGTGTTGGGTAATTGTATTTATGCTACTGAGGAAAAATAATCACTAGTCTTACAGGCTTATACCAGTTGAGCTACCAAAATGACTGCCCTGGCAAACTATTCCCATGAGTACAACAATAAAACAAATGTGATGAGTGTAATAAGCCAATTCCTGGATGGATTTAAAGCTGTCCCACAAAGTGGCATTCACTGTGACAAAATCCCATTGCTGGCTAGATCCTAGGCCCTACAGGAAAACCTATCAGTCGTATTCTGCTGAGTGGAAATAATAAAATCCCCCCTAAGTGCTTATTGTTATATACATACATTAGTGTATCTCCCAATCCTCATCAGAGAATGAGAAATTTCTTATTGTCCTAAATGCTGATTAACATAAAATCATATAGCTTGTCAACAGGCAAAGAGTAAGGAACTGTGACATTCTCAGTTCAAAGTGGAACATCTACATCATAGCTCCTTTCCCCAATGCTCAGGGATAATTTAAGCAGTGGGAATGAAAACTTTTAAGAGCCATAAGTAATGGATGGCTACAGTGTAGTAATAGTATTTGTGTGACAAGACCACTGCACACACGAACTCAAAGTAGCTGGGACTGCATGTATAAGAGCTGCTCCATATCCAAACCAGAAAAAAATCAAAAACCAAAACAACAACAACAACAATAACAACAAAACCTCTGCTTGGATAAGGGAAGAGCTGCCCTGTGAAGAAAGACTGTCAATTGATGGCTTCTGGGAGAGACTGAGTTCATTTGCTTCATGGATATGGACCTATTTTCCAGTAGTATGGCCCTGCACCCATGCAGAACATTTGTCTATTATCGATGAAGACCTCGCTAAAATTGTCAGCATCACTTAATAAATCAGTCATCCTCGTACATGGCAGTCATCCCTGAACTCAGACTTGGGTGGTGGAGGGAAGATTAGAAAGAAGTTCAAATTCGCTTTCTACATAGTGAATTTACTTCTACATAGTAAATTTGAGATCAACATGTACTACATGAGGGCCTATCTCAAAAAATTCAAAAATAATAACAAACTTATTCCAAGAGTTAGTTTTAAATCAAGAAGAAACTAAAATACTTTAGATTGATAAAAATATTATAGTCACAACCAAGATGATATTAGTACACATAGTTACATATTATATTAAACAACAAATGAAGTAACTGTATTTTAGCTCAACAAAACAGTCCAAGAAGTAACACCAAATACTTTATATTATATATAAATGAATAAAATTATGTATATGTTTGTACTATATAGGGTTTTATAGATAAATCCTTATCAAAAATAACACTGAAATTTAATATAAATTGATAATATCAAAACTTTTTTGAAAAAATTGTAAGAAAAATGTTTTGATATGACTAATAAAAATAGATAAGTAGCAAAGAAATAATGTTTCCAGGAGCTTAATAGACAAAAGCGTCTTACAAACGTACATCAAAGAGACCAACAAGCAGTTTTAATAGAATTAAAAGAAGATTTGCTCATCAGATTAATTAATAAAAGGGTGAATTATACACAACCATAGTAAGATAAAAAGAAGTGCCCAAACATTTTTTGTGACATAACTTTTTTAAATGGAATAAGACAAAGTGTAATTTTTTTCAACTATAGAAAGAGGTTTCTTCCTGCGGAGAAGTGCAGAGAAAGTTTAGCACTCCATTGCTTACAAGTGCATCAGAGAAACGTGCAGCACGTCATTCACATGGAGAAATGCAGAAACCTCAGCACAGCATTACATACAAGTGGATACTCATTACTTTAAGCGACAATCCAATGATGAAACGGCACTGAGTAAACTGTAATAAATCTTCATTATAGTTTGCATCATAAGGCTTATGAAGGAAAATAATGATCCACATATTCTCACATGAGGACATTTTGAGGGATTCTTATTCCCTCCTGCAAACTCTCTCTTTTCCTCTAATATGCATTGTTTCTTCTTAGTTCTCTCATATAATGAGCTAAATTAAATGCCCACTCAAGCCCATCACTACAAATACCAGTCTACATGCCTGGCAAAGCATTTTTGACTCCCACATTTTTTAACACTTTGACTCCCACACAATTCTTCTCCAAATTTCTTCACTCCAATTTCCCGTTCTTCATAACTCAGCCACCAGGGTACTCTAAGTCACCAGGAATTTCACAGACTGATTCCTTCCTACTCTGCAAAATGAACCTACACACCAATTGTACGGAACAGCCGTTGGCTTTTAGGACTCATGCAGATTTGCTTCAGAAACGGACATAGAGTGCCCATTCTCAGAGGGAAAACACTTGTTTCTGGGGCAGCTTGTGCCTTGTATTACAGTTACCTAAACTGCATTCAACTTCTGACTGGATGGCTGTACCTGTAATCCAGTCCAGTGTGGCTTCTATCTTCCAGGAAACACTGTCACTCCCCTGCAAGAAAATGTTACCCAACATTGCTACCACTGATTTACTGTGGTTAGGTTTCTGATTTGAACCAGACAGTCGCTGTTTTGAGTCTTGACAGTGTGGCAGATGCTGAACTATGCATTTTACCTACTTTACACAATTTAAAACTCTTATGGGATGAGACACCCTCATCTAGAGAGTCCATGATAACAGAAGAGAGGTTAAATGGATTGTCTGAGGACCTAATACTTTTCTTGATTTGATCCGTGATTTAAACTCTGAATGTTCTGAATCCCATAGCCTGTCTTTCCTCCAGCAAGCTACCTAGATATATGAACACCTAAAAGACCAGGATAAATTTTAGACTTTGCTGTTCAAATTATGGTCTCTAAACTTGCTAGAAATTCAGAATCTCCGACAAGCAAATGCTATTTCCCATCTTAATAGAACTCCAATCTTACTGTTTTATGTTTATTAAAGGTAAAAAATACACCAAAAAGTGATAAATGGCAAATTTGTAGATCCGGTTGCGAAGGAGGTAACTGTATAGTCCATGAATGGACACAGCATAGAAAGACTAAAACACAGTATGAAAGGAAAGGATCAGTTAAGTTTGAGCACTTGCAACTTTTGTTGAAGACACTCCAGAGAACAAATATGGAGGACAATTGGTTATGCCAGCTCGGAGGTCAGAATGGCTTCTAGTTTGGAGATGTGCATTTCCAGTCACCAATGTCACCAGGCATGTGAAGCTGCAGTAGTCATATTCTTTCATGACTTGGTGTCTGATGCGAAGCAGCATAAGCTAGTGAGGATTTATTTTAACTCACTGCATGTCATGACTGGTAATGCATGGCTGTAAGAAGTGACAGGGTAGCTGGAATGTGAGGATGAGACTCATATCCAGGAGGAATAGGGCATAAGATGGGAAACAGAGCAGGGCCCGCTAATAATCCCAAGGCCCACACACATTTTCTTCACTAAAGGAGCCTTCATCTTCTAAATATTTCACAGGCTCCCATCATCAGCTGGAGACTAACTGTTCAAACACATGAGGCTGTGAGAGATATTTTATATGTAAACACTAGAGTCATGGATGTGAATAAAGTCAAAGAGGGAAAATATATAGAAAAGTGAAAGAACAAGCCAAAGGCAAGTAAATAGTCCGGACCCTAGCAAGTAAAACTTTATCATTCCCATGAACTGTTTGGCCCGAGAATTTATGACTGGAAACCGTACTTTAAATTATATAGGTTTGGCATGTCCTGGTTGATAATACATGGCAACAGGAAGTTACATGGTACCTGCAAAATGAGAATGAGAAAAAAGGACCCTTAAGTATTGGATCGCCTCTGAAAAGTTATGGGTTCCTTCACAGGAATAAATGGGTGCTCCAGTATGTTGTCCTGCACATATACACTTGTCAGGAGTGCTACCGAAAGGATTTACATACTGAAGCACTGAGAATATTTCATTCCTCCAATTCCACCATCACTGAGGTTAATGAAGGTGTTAAGAGTAAATGACCCAGGCATGTTCAAATTCTATCATTGTTAACTGCATTTGCAGAACAAGACCATCAAGTTTTGGTGTTAAAAATATAGAGAGAATAAAAGTGGGTGGCTGTCTTCGGTTATGGATGTCATGGGGATGTGATTTGTCTCAGCCCTTGAAAACTGCTGCTGTGATTCTTTTCTGCCACTGTCACAAAGCAGACTTGAGTTGTGCTCGGGAAACATAAAACAAAGAACAGTAAATCAGAACTCTCCGAAGATTCTATGATCCCTTTCCTGCATCACCCCAAATATGTAACCTTTGCTCCACCACAGCACTGGAACAAAGTCTGAAGATGGTAGGACTGTGTGGGATGTAAGGTAGAAGAGCGCAAAAGCTCCTTAACATACGATAGACTTTAATTTCAACCCCTTTTAAGTGAAAAAAATGTCATTAGTCAGTAACGGATTAATACAGTTAAACTACCAAATAAACTACCTTAGCCACTCAACACTGAAGAGTATAGGTTATATCCCTAGTGATTGCCTGGCTGACAGGCAGCTGTGGCTCACTGCTAATGCCTTACGTCACTGAGGTGCACTGCTTATGAGCCCAGGAGGAGATCACAATACATAATTTGAATATGGTTGCTATTGGATGTATAGCTGTGTCTCCTCATATGGCTGAATACGATGGGGAATGTGCTTTTCAGAAGCAGAGTGGCATCTTCTGCATGGAACTCCAGGTGTTGCACTGTATAAATGGCATTGCAGTGTGACCCAGATTCCTTGCGGTACATCTGCTGCTGCTATTTTCCCACTCTAGTCTTCTCCTTATTCTTCACCTAACAAACTTATCATCTCTCCTGGCCCAATTGAAACATTTACTTTTCACTAATGCTGCTTTAACTTTCCAAATTAGCTTTGATCAATCCACAGCAATTGCAAAGAACAATTAAGAACCTTCGTTGCAGTGAAGAAGTCATCTGTCTTCTCCAGAGCAGTTCGTTTAGTAACAAATTCTGTTTCCTTCATCTTGGGCTGTGTGTAGCATTCCCTAAGGTCTTGAGTGTTTACAAAATCTATTATACTGACATTCTGACACATGTGTGTGCATATTCGTCGTACTGAGCATTTATATTAACACACATTCTAAATATGCCACTTCGATTTTAAATTTTGTGTTTTCTTTCCTTCTTTTCTTTTTCATTAAATGGTAATAAATAAAATAAAAATAAAAAGATATGAAGCAAAAAAAAACAAACAACAAAATAAAAGATCTCTTTTCCAATCTTATTTCGTTATGTCATTTTGAAAAGTGAGAAAGGATACACTGTTCGCCTTGATAACCAGATCACAAGGTAAAAGGTGTTTTCTACAGAATCATTATTTCATTCATCTTCATCTGACTCGTATGTCAATTGGGAATACACAGGTGCAAAGGCAGTAGTCAAAATCTGTGATAGAAGACGAATCAGTAACTGAACCTGGTTCTTGACTTCTATGTTCTTATTTATATAAAGTACGAACTCAATTGCATCTGACCTGAGCATCTGGCTCAGGGAAAGTGTTTTGCTCCTAAGACTCTGTCTCTTTTACTGTAAGTGGATTTATAACTGAAGGGGTATTTAGGAAATTAAATATTTTCTCTAATATAAAGATGTTTTTCTTTTGAGGGAGGTTTGCCTGTATCAAAGACTGGCCTAGAACTTACTATGCATTCCAAGATGTACTAAAACACTTGGCAATTCTCCCACCTGTACTTTTCAACAGACGGCATTAAAACATGAGCATCATGCTATGCTAAACCTGAACTGTGAATATGTGGAAATGGTGACGACCATTTCAAGCATCCAGCTCCTTAACAGTGACTTCCAAATTTCTTCTGCAAACTCTCCCCTGCCCTTCTGTCTATTTTCACTCCTTCAAGAGTCTCATTCCCCTATAGAATATTGCTATGCACTGGACAGAACCCAAACTAAGAAAACAATGCAGTTACAGCTTATCACATACAGGTAGCTCATTATCATCATGATTCTTGCAAATTGGAATCTCCAGAAAACAGACTCTATGGTAGAGATTAAAGGACAGAGAACCCACATCTACAGAAGGAAAAGGAGTCAGCTGGAGGAAGAGAACTATTGAGTTACAATTAAGTTTTAAGGGAGGTCTTAGATTACTACACCCTGAATTCTAATGCCATACGTATACCACTGTGTAGTCCTAGGTGAGGCAGTGAGCTCTTTGTGGACAAGTTGTACTATTAGGTTACCCCGTGAATAACTGGCTTTGGTCATTAATCTCTTATGTACATTCTCAAAACGTGTGGCAGTGAACACAATGGCATCAGTCTCCATACTCACAACAATAAGAGTAAGTCCTTTGTTCTCCAGGGAGGATACAATCAGAATATCCCTGTGTCCTCTACCTTGGCATCCTTCACAAACATCGGCACTATTGAGAGAACTTAGGAAGAGCTGAGGAAGAGTAATCTCTTTGTGCTAAAACTTCTCAAAGGTAATTACAGATTAGAGTTTTGTAAAGTAAGATATGGTAAGTAGAATTAGTAATAGAGGTCCTCTAACAGTTAATATTATATGTAGCCAAATAAAGTCCCTGGACACAAATTTGAATCTAGGCCTCTAGCTTATTAGTTGCATAATTCTGAGAAGTCAACTAAACCCTAGTGTTCCCAGTTTCTCATTGACAGTGACAACTATTTCACATCATGGCTATAGGGACTGTACACCTTACCATGGCTAAATGAAAGGAAACAGAACATATTTATTCTTTGTATTATTTTTATCAGAATGTATATAGATAATCCTGTGTCAGTATTCTCCAGGGTAATAGATTTGCTACAGGAAAATCATCTGTGTGAATGTAAAAGCTAACAAGTTCCATGACATATGGCCAGAAATCCCAGAAATCCATGCTACAGTTTCTGTAAAAGGTCTTTGGTTTAAAAGTGAGGAGAGATGATGGTATTATTTCTACTCAAAATGCTATTGGTATCATTTTTTCCTGTCTCAAGACAAGAAGAGCAGGTCCTAGCTCAAGTTCTCAGTGAGATCAAATTTCTCTATTGTGTAGAGTCAACATTTTCTTTTTTACATGACTCACTTTGGGAACTAATTTCACAGTACCCTAATAAATATAATGTGGTTGACATCATTTGTAGTTTCGAGGACATTTGAAGTTAGAAGAGAAAAGGAATAAAATCCTTGAGGTAAGGCATTAAGGATTAAATCTGATCTCAGGACATTTAAGAATTAATTGTCTATCAACCTTTCTCCTATACTTTTATGAACTGGAAAAAAACAAAGCATTTTCCCCTCAAAACCATAAAATTAAAAGCCATGCACATTACCCTAACATCCCTAGAGAAAAGATTCTCAAGAGTCATCTCAATAGGGACAAGACCGAGTGATCAGGGAAGCTGATTTTTTAAGAGTAACTATCCACCTTTACGGACCTTGAGCTTTTGACTCCATAGACTCTAAATTGTGTTACACAATTCATTTAAAGAGGGTCATTGCCCTATAATGCTGATCTATTTTTTTTTCTCTAAGCGAATGGGTTATTTGATTTTCTCCTCCTCTCAGCATCCATGGTGGATTTTCTGGCAATGTGATTTGAGCTTGAAGGTTAACCATGGCATGCTCGTGTGCTGTTCAGATCAATGCTTCTCTGACATTGCTATTCCTTACCTTGACTCCCATCAATGATTTGATTTAAACCAGCTGTTTTTGCTAATTCAGTAATTAGCGACTAGGCAAAGCACTAATCGTGTTGGGAGGTAGATAAACATAACTCAGATTTACATATATAATGAATTCTCAGCAGGAAAAGCTTGTTCCAAAAATGATAATATCAAATATGAAATGCACATTTACCAAAAGACAAGATGAAAAATCTTATCACATAATCCTAATACCTAATGTCCATGCAGTCGTATTTCCTCATTCTGAATCCACAAATGTGTACCAGGCATTATTTCAAATGCCTCATGTACATGGGCACAACATACATTACATGTTGCTACGAAAAACCAGTTATCCTTGATTCAATTTTGCATTAGAGAAACTGAGAACTACATCATTTAGTATTTTGGCCAATATCACATAGATGAAAATTAAGACACAAAAATACAGACAGATTTCTCTGACCTCAGTTTCTATGGTTTTTACATTCTCTTCCAGAACACTTATCTATTCCTGTACTTGATGACTACGCTTCAAACCCAAGTCCTACCCATCCTCAGGGAAGCTGAAGCTCATACCTTTTCTTCTGATGTGATTAGCTGAGGTAGACGGTCCAGTGTCCCTTTAAGAAAAAAAAAGCAAGGCAATTATACAGAATATAAGACTTCATTTAAAGAACTAAAATTGTTTATTTGGCGGTATGTTATAATTCACCAGTGTGCAGTTCCTGTTTAGAGTATAAGTACAAGTAGGGAAACCAGTCATGTATTTATTAACTTAAGAGTTGACAAAGATTTCTATCCCTTTACTCTCACTCCTAATAGTATTTTCTCCATTTTTAACCCAAGAAAGATTTCTGAATGTCACAAAAAATATGACTCTTCCCCTTTCTCCTGTGCCACCCTTAGAAACCAACTGCAAAATTATGGCCAGAGCTATGATGTAGCATACAAACACCCAGTGAAAGTAAGCGGTCAGCACAGAAAAGTACGCTTGCTGAATGCTTGACTCAGCTACACGTGCACTATCACAGTTAATTTTCAAAGCAACCTAGGAAGTGGTTTATCTTTAGAACTGAGGAAATAAAGACCACAGAAGACCTAGTATCTTACTCAACGTGAGTAGGCAAGTTCTCAAGAATGCTTTAGGTACCAGGGCTCCCAGATTCCATTCCCATTATTGGGAACTATAGAGAACTCTATGGATAACTGGCAGCATACTCTTCCGGGCTGAACCAGAGAGGCTTCAGAAACATCACTTCTGTCTTGACTGTCCCATTCCTAGGCACATAGATCTTTCAGTGTCAATTAGTTAATGAGAAGTGACACTTAAAAAGTTATATAGAAACAACCACTAAGATATTTATATGCTACCAAATCTTTTAGATATTTTAGGAAAGCTGCAGGCCTCCATATCACCCTTCTGTTCCCGTTTGGCTAATTAATAGAATTAATAGAGCATGTACGTTGGACCTAGATGACAACCTCTTTAATAGGCCACCAGAAAACTTGTGACTACCAAGGCCCAGCTGCCTTCATCTGAGGTTAATATTGTGTGTGTGTGTGTGTGTGTGTGTGTGTGTGTGTACGTGTGTGTGTGTGTGTGTATACGTGTGTGTGTGTGTGTGTGTGTGTGTGTTTGGGGGGTGTTATTCAGAGCTGCACTAGTCTGAGAGCACTCTCAAGATGCAGCCATGAATTTCATTAGTCAAAGGTTTATAAAGGCAGAACTTAGAAGACCATGTACTTTCCGCCTTTGAGCAATCAGGGGCAAGCACTCATCCTGGCCTACTTTCTGCCTGACTGTAATCAGACACACATCTCACCTCCATACAATCAAGGACAAGCAACCTATTTGTAGAAGTGAAAACATATGGTTTGTTGTATTACATGAACAACAGTATTGCTACAATTGTACAAGATCAAGCAATTACAAGAACAACCCTCCCCAGCATTCCAGGAAGTTAACTGCCCTTGGGCAAGTGGGGCTTACAGATTATAGGCATTGTTGGTTTAGAGTTCGCTTTAGCACAATAATGTTAAACTATTAAATATAATTTTCATCATCACAATACCAACCAGCACAAAGCTTTAGTAGCCTCTGTAGTGGAGCCACACTTAACACATTTTGAAATTGATTTTCCTCCAAAATTCACTTGAATTTTATAAATGAAAACATAAGATAGTTTTCTTTCTTTTTTTTTAATTTTATTTAATCTTCTTTTTCACTACATACTTTATACCCCTCATGGTCCACCCTCTGGCTGTTCCACATCCCATATCCCAACCCTGTACCCCCTATCTGCACGAGGATGTCTCTACAACCTCACCTCCCACCCCACAAGATCTCCCCGCTCCCTGGGACCTCAAGTCTCTTGAGGATTAGGTGCATCTTCTCTGACTAAATCCAGACCTGGAAATCCTCTGCTGTCTATGTGTTGGGGGCCTCATATCAGCTGGTGTATGCTGCCTGGTTGGTGGTCGAGAATCTGAGAGATCGGGTGGGGAGGGCAGTTCAGATTAATTGAGACTACTGGTCCACCTACAGGGTTGCCCTCCTCCTCAACTTCTTCCAGCTTTTCCTTAATTCAACAACATGAGTCACCAGCCTCTATCTATTAGTTGGGTATAAATATCTGCATCTGACTCTTTCAGCTGCTTGCTGGGGCTTTCAAAGAGCAGTCATGATAGGCCCCTTTGTGTGAGCACTCCATAGCTTCAATAATAGTGTCCTGCCTTGGGGCCTTCCCTTGAGCTGGATCTGAATTTTGGTCTGTTGCTGCTTTTCCTCAGGATCTTCTCCATTTTTGTTGCTGCTGTTCTTTCAGACAGGAATAATTATGGGTCAGAGTTTTTGACTATGGATTAGCAACCCCACCCCTCACTTAATGTCCTGTCTTTCTGTCAGAGGTGAACTCTTTAAGTTCCCTCTCCCCACTATAGGGCATTTCATCTAGGGTCCTTCCCTTTGAGTTGTGAGAGTATCTCTCCTCCCTGTGTCTGGTATGTTCTGTGGGGTTTATCCCAACCTCTTACCTCCTGAGGATGTCTGTTTCCATTCTTTCTGCTGGCCCTCAGGGCTTCAGTCCTTACTACTATGGAAATCAATCTGGCGATTCATCAGAAACTTGGAAATATATCTACCTGAAGATCCAGCTATACCACTCTTGGGTATATATTCAAAAGATGCCCCACCATGAAACAAGGCCATGTGTTCCTCTATGTTCATAGCAGCCTTGATTGTGATAGCCAGAAGCTGGAAACAACCCAGATGTCCTACAACAGAAAACGGATACAGAAAATGTGGTTCATTTACACAATGGAATACTGCTTAACTATTAAGATTGAGGATACTCTGAGTTTTGTAGGCAAATGGATGGAACTAGAAAATATCATCCTGAGTGAGGTAACTCAGACCCAAAAGGAGTGCATGGTATGTACTCACTAATAAGTGAATATTAGCCAAAAAATGCACAGAATACCTAGGATATTTGAATCCACAGAACTCAAAATTGTTAACAAGCTGAAGTGCCTAAGTGAGGACACCTCAATCCCACTTGGGAGAGAAAAGAAAGAAATCACAGGAAGGGGTAGTGAGAGAGGGTCCTTGGTGGGATAGGGCAGGGAGGGAAAGATGGGAGGATGTTAAAATAGTTTTCTAAAGTCAAATACTTCCTTGGTGAGAGTTTTCAGAGCAGCCTCAAAATCAAACATCCATGTTTTAAGTAAAGTACCTTTTCCCACTCTTGTAAACTGGGTCTGTTTATCATTTAATTAGGTGAGATGAGACATGCGAAGGGGGCCACTATGCTAGGATAGTAAGAAATGCAAAACTTCCTCTTATTATGCTGAAACTCTACAGCTATATTCCTTTAGTTCCTCTAAAAATGATTGGTAAAGTTAAAAAGTAAACAAAACAAATGAGTAACAAAATAAACAAGAGAAAAGGGAGATGAGCTAGAGTAATGTCTCAGCAGGGAGGAGGATGTAGTGCTTTCACAGGAGACCCAAGCATGAGTACCAAAACCGAAATCAAAGAGGTCATCTGGAGTTACAGCACCAAGAATGTCTAATAACTTCTTTTGATTGTTATGTATATAAATGCATATGTATGCATATGTCTACAAAGTTTAGATATATGTGTATATGTATACATAGTACATGTATATATGTATATGTATAAAACATGCATATATGCATGTATACACATATACATATATGTATACACATTTATGTATATAAATATGTGTGTGTATATACATCTGTATATATATTAGTATATATGTATATGTAGCCAGAGTATAGTGTGTGTGTGTGTGTGTGTGTGTGTGTGTGTGTGTGTGTGTGTGTAAAACATCTGTGGTTATCCTGGTTGTTACTGTGCTTTTTATGCTGGCAAGCAGGTATCTGGATTTGGGGTAATTATAGATCTAGGTACAGACTTCTGCAAGGGAGGGAGAGGGGGATTGTCTGTGGAATGGCATGGACAGGGAGAGCAGCTGCAGCTGGGAAAGGTAGGGATTGTGTCTGTTAGGGAAACAAGGAGGAGATAATATCTGTGAGTAGACTAACTGGTCTTCTGGAAGCAGCCATAGCCTTTGGTTGAGCAAAGGGTGTCTGCCTAAGGTGGGGGATAGAACACTTTGAGGAGTAGGTGGAGGAAGAGTAGGAGGGGATGGTCTGAAGGAAGTAACTGGAGGTGTGGGGAGGGGGAAAGTGAAGCTAAGTCTGGTGTTCTATTTCAGTGCTAAGGGAAACCTTGAGTTACTGCTCTGCAATTAATCACATTTAGATAAACATATATTTGTACACAATAAATGCATATATGTATGTGTGTATATGTGTGTGTGTGTACATGTGTATGTGTGTATGCACATACAAAACTAGTGTCAAAGTGGAGCATAGACTTCAGCATAAAACTGAGTCCATGGAATGTGACAGAAGAGAATGTGAGGAATAAGTAGCCATTATCATGCTGGCCCAGGAGACAACTTCCAGAACAGAACAATGATACTAAAACACAAAGATCAACAGTTAATAAAAGGGACCTTATGAAATTGGAAAGCTTCTATAAAGCAAAGGAAAATGTTTTTTTTAACTAATCCCACATCTGAAATAGGATAAATATAGAAAGCACTCAAGAAACTGGAAATTAAGAAATCAAATAATCCAATATGATGTATAGATCTAAACAGAGAATTTTCATTACAGAAATCGTAAATGGCTTAGAAACACTTAAAGAAAGGTTCAACATCTCTATCTATCAGAGAAATGCAAATCAAAACTGCTCTGAGATTCTATGTTAACACCTGTAGGAATGGCTACGATAAAGAACACAATTGCCAGCTCATGCTTTCAAGGATTTGGAGCAAAGGGAACACTCATCAATTGCTAGTAGGGGTGCAAACCTGTCCAGTCACCATGGAAATCAATATGGTGGTTCCTCAGAAAATTGGGAATTGATCTACCTCAAGATCAAGCTAAAGCACTCCTGGGCATAAACCCAAACGACACTCCATCCTACCACAATACACTTCCTCAACTATGTTCATAGCTGCTTTATTCATAATAGAAGACACTGTAAACAACATAGATGTCCTCTACAAAAGAATGGATAAAGAAAATATGAGATATTTATAAACGAGTTTTACCCAGCTGTTAAAAAATGGCATATTACAGTTTTTAGGGAAATGAATAGAACTAGATAAAAATCACTCTCAGAGAAGTATCTAGACCCTGAAAGAGTAATACAATAGGCATTCTATTATAAGTGGACATTAGACTTTTTAAGAAAATGATAACCAAGCTACAATATGTACACCCAGATAAATTAAAGAGGCATGACTCTTCCTAACATGTCTCCAGAATTATCCACCTCTCTACTGCAAACTAATGAGAGAATCTGTATCTTGGAAGCTCCTCTGCTTTCAAGTTTCAGACTCACAAAACTCTAATAAGTAAGTGTTTGATGCTTAAGCCATAATGCTTGGTGATAGTTTGTTAATAGCAGTGGTTAAGTATACATGGTCTTACATTGAAGGAAGACAGGCTGTTAAGAGAAAAGTATCCTGACTGCTCGGAATCTGTAGACAGAGAGGAAGAGCAAGAAGTCCCCTGGTACTCTTGGGCTTTCCACAGAAGCCACAGATATTGTCTTAGCAATAGCTAGAGAAAAGTAGAACTGTTACAAGAAGAGTATAAACAAAGATGGGAAAATTAGCTGCATTTAGGTTCACAGCACCAAACTAGGAGACAGACTAAGTAGGTTCCAGACCTTTCTAAGATGGTTATTTTTAACCTGGGTCAATCCTTCTGAAGGTCAATATCCTGGATTCTTGTTTGTTTGCTTGTTGTTTGTTTTTGCTATATCTACAACTTCTACATAACAGCAAACAGTGAACTTTGGTCCCATAAATGTACCATTTGCCTCCACTAAACAAAATTTGTGCAAGACAACCTACTTTTATGATTGATTTATTTAATGAATGCTGAGAATCAGGAAGGGCCTTTCACATGACAAGCTATGCCCTTTTCCTCTTCTGAAAAACTAAGCAGTTACCACTGGACCCTGTGTCTCCTGGTATTTCAGTTCTTTTTGTTTTGTTTTGCATTGTTTTCTTTATTTGTTGATAGGATTTCTTGAGATTAGAATACAATTTTCTCCTTTTTCTTCCCTCCTTTCAAGCCTTCCCATAACCCTCCTTGTTCTCTTTCAAATTCATGGCCTCTTTTTTCTTTATTTATTTTTTCTCTCATATATTATATCCAGACCCCAATTTTCCTTCCCTCATGCCCTCCCTTCCTGCCCCATCCATTATTCCTTGTTTCCCTTCAGAAAAAGCCAGGCGTCTCTGGGATTAAGGCTGAACAAGGCAACCCAGTTAGAGGAAATGGGTCTGCAAAGCAGGCGGAAGAGTCAAAGACACCCTACGTTGCCACTGTTAGTAGTCCCAAAAGAAGACAAAGCTATACAACCGTAACATAAATGCAGATGCATGCAGGCTCCCTGAATGTTAGTTCAGTCTCTTAAGCCCCTATGACACCAGGTTAGATGGTTCTGTTTTTTGCTTTGTTTTATTTTTTTTTCTGGTGCTGCCACACTCCTAAAATCCTCCTTCTTTTCCATCATTTGCAACATTCCCTGAGCTCTACCTAAAGTCTGGCTGTGGGTCTCTATATCTTTTTCCATCAATTACTGGATGAAGTCGCTCTGGTGACACTATTGTTACCAATTAGACTACAAATATAGCAGAGTATCATTAGAAAACATTTTATAAACTTTTTTTCTTGCTTGTCATGTTTGGTGTTTTGCTAGGACTCGGGGCTCTCTGATTCCTGTCTCTCCAAACACTGTCAGGCATGGACGCACAGTCATGGCATGGGTCTCAATAAGGCCAGTTATTGCTTGGCCACTTCCTACAAATTTTGCACCACCTTTATCTCAGCACATCCTGCAAGCCACACAAATTATAATTCCAAGGTTTTGTGGGTTGGGATCCCTGCACTGGAAATCTTGCCGGGTTACAGAGGATGAAAATCTCATGTATCTCATTTCCTTTTTTATTAATTTTAAAAATTATATTTAAATATGTTCATGAGTCTGTGCATGTGAGTGCAGATGTCCCAGAGAACAAAAGACCAGACCCCATTGAAGCTAGAGTTACAGTTGGTTATGAGTCACATGATTTTTTGCTAAGAATGGAACTCAGGTTCTCTGGGAGAGTAGCATGTACTATTAAACACTGAATAATCATTCCAATTCCCATTATTACAGTTGTTTATATAATTCCAGCAAACATATTTTGTTCTAGTTTTCTTTGTTTCATTTCAGATTCTTTGATAAGAGGGGAAATTCACAAAAGCTGTAACACAATTAAATAATATCGGTCCCAATAGGTTCATATTTTTAAAGGTTTATTAATCAAGGACTGGCACTATTTGAAAGGATTAGAAAGATTGGGAGGTGTGGAGATTGTGGAGAATGTGTGGTTTTGTTGAAGGAAGTATGTCATTGGCTGTGAGCTTGAAGGATTCAAAAGCCCATGATAAGCCCAGTTTCTCTCTTCCTATTGCCTATAGACCAGGCTGCAATTCTCATCCATTTCTCCTGTACAGTGCTTGTCTACATGCTAACACACTCCCCACTATGATGATAATTGATTCATTAACCCTCTGAAGTTGTATAAGCAAGCCCCTAATTAAATGTTTTCTTTTTTAAGAGTTGTCTTGGTCATGGTTTCTCTGCAGAGGAACACAGCAGTAACTAAGACATCAATAGAGTGGCATATCAAACGCCATTAGAAAAAAAGAGAAATCAGAAATAAGGATTCTATACACTGCAAGTCATCAAACAGTGAGAAGTAAATGAAAGGGCACAAAAATAGATGACCAGTCTAGGACACACAGCAATCTATTAGCCAGCCTAAACAGGTTCTTAGAGAGTTTAAGAAGTAGGTCCAAGAAGTGTTCATAAAATAATAGAAGAAATTTCCATCAGAAATAACAAAATGTGTTCAACTAGTGAATCAGTCCATTAATCATGCTGTGCATTCAGTAAAAGAGAGTTACAAAAAATGACTTCATTTACTTTGTGGGCATTTTATAACTGTAGGGACATAGACAGATAGGCAAGTAGATAAAGATTGATTCACAACAATATTTAAAGAACATTCCACAGCTTAATCGTTGATTCAAAATCAAGGAAGCAATAGAATAATTCCATCACAATTAATTGTTTCTGATCTGAAAATCTATTCTGATCCAAAATATAATTATAAAACTAGTTGAGATTTTGTTAGACTGAATTATTTAAAATCTTTAATTTTTATATAATCTCTTTCTCAGAGAATTCCAAAAGGAGATGCTTTGCCAAATTCATGAATAAAATTAAAAGAAAGGAAGACAAGGATTTCAAATAATAGAGATCCGCCATGGCAGAAGTAGCCTGACTTCTCAGGACAAAGTCAGTGTTAACACAATTCTATACAATCAGTGAAGAACTTCATGTGACCAGTAAAAACCTCTCACAACACTGTGTTTGTATTGTGGAAAAGTCACAGAAAATGGAAAGTACAGTAAGAAGAAGCTGAGACAAGATATATCCACTAAGGACACACCCATAGAGACTTTCTCCAAGAAACCCATACCAATTTTCCATCAATGGCCATGAGACCATTCAAACTTGGCATTCCTCAAGGGATCAAGTTGTCTATTAGACCAGAATCCTCATTATAGTCCTTTTTTTTGGAACCAGCCTCATAGAAAAGCTTATAGGTATTTTCTTGAGTATTCTTCAAGGCAATTAAAGTAATAATGGGCATTAACTATCATCAAAAATGTTTGCATATGTCTTTTTCCACTTAGCAAGATGTTCTCAAGAAGTATCTATGTACAACCTATAATGTATACCTATAATATATAGCAAATCCTTTGTTTAGGTAGTTACTGATAGCATCCCCTTGTAAACATATACCATTTTAGTTATGAAGTAGATGAATATTTCAGTTTTTCTCAAGTGACTGAGTTATATTGAAAATGAATTTATATTTAACTTTGTGAGAAAATGCCAAGCATGTTTTTTAATTGTATATGAAGCTAAAGAATGTATGGGGGATTATCACAGAAATGTTGTGCCCAGTATATCACTGTCTCCATAACAACAATAGGTGGAGGAACCCAAAGTCTCCATAAGGTCAAAAATACATATTAGTCCATCAACTTAATTTTGAAGTCACTTCTTCTTATAATTTAATCCATAATAAGCATGCTGTTGCATTTCTCTTCATGAGTTCATTCATTATTCATTTTTGTATCTTTACAAAAGTATACCAATTTTTCAATATTTGGGAGTAGGAACCATTTCTTTATTCATAAATTTCAAGGATTATATATTCCCTTCAGTATAAATGGAGATATTATAATATAATAAATAATATTATGATTCAGATAACATCTAAAAACAAAGACACATAGGTTCATAAAAGAAACAATACTATCACTTAAATCATATATTGTATTTCATACAATGGTAGTGATAGTATTCAATACCCTATTCTCACCAATAGACAGGTCAACCAGACAAAAACTAACCTGAGAAATGTAGGACCTAACAGACATTATAAATGAAATATTCCTAGCAATTATTTATGGAACATTTCACACACACAAAAAAACCCTGTTCTTTCTTCTCAACATAGCTCACAGACCTTTCTCCATGGACACATACTTAGGCACAAGTCTCAACAGATTCAAGAAAACTGAAATAATACCCCTAGCTTATCTGACCACCAAAAATTGAAACTTCATATTTACAACATGAATTGCAGAAAGCTTACAAGCTCATGGAACCCGAACAACTTCCTACTACACCATTATATCCAGTTTAGGAATCAATTGTTTGCAGTCAACCTAAGAAGTCTTTGCAGCCATTAGGTTTATATTTCTCTCATGGTTCCTTCCAGAAATTTCATAGTTTAGCTAACATATTCAGATTAGTGATATATCTTGAGTTGATTTTATAAACGTCTAACTTCCTGTTTCCTTTGTACTATCTATGTTTAGAAGATAATGTCCTGTTCCCTCTAGATTACCTAAACACCATTTTCTCTTTCTTTCTTCCTTCCTTCCTTCCTTCCTTCCTTTCTTTCTTTCTTTCTTTCTTTCTTTCTTCCTTCCTTCCTTTCTTTCTTTGTTATTGGAGTGATCACAACAGAAATAATTGCTATGACAAGTTTGTTCAAGCTATCAGACTTCTTATTGTTTATCAGAAATGGAATACAATAGAGGCTACCAAGATCACTACAATTATAATTTCAAGGATACAATTTTGTCTGAAAGCTACAAGATGAATGTGTCAGAGTTATTTTCCAGTCAAGCCTCTATGTGCTTCACTGACTTCTAAAGCTCATATAGAAACAAGGGCAGCCTGAATGTTTCACTGCCTAAGTGAGTGCCTCATTTTCTCAGGAACTGAAAGGCACACAGTGCCCCAGGAGCCACAGACTGACCTGAAAACCTGTGACACACGCCTCTCAAGGCTCCTAGACCAAGCCAACTCCATGATTCCCTGCAATCTATCAAACTAATTTGTGCTGCCCTTGTACTCACAGGGTTTGGCTATCAGTTGCGGATGATCCACTTTTTTGCTCGGATCTTCTCCAACCTCTGCTCAATCTTTCTGGACTTCTCTTCTAAACTGGTCCCTGAGCTTTAGGGAGAGGGTATGTGATGTATCTGTTCTATTTAAGACTGAGAACTACACAGACATTTATTCTCTGCATTTTGACCAGTTATGATTTTCTGGGTTAACTACCGTCCACTGCACGAAGAAGTTTCCCTGATGAGATCTGAGAGCTACACTAATCTACGGGCAAGGCAGTACAAAGTTTAACGATACTTTGAGATTATGTCCAGTTAGCAAACTGATAAAAATAGGTTAACCTCTGGAGCCTGAGACCTCCTAACCATGGGTTCCTGGTCAGAATTAAAGTAGTAAGCAGTTGTTTCTCCTATAGAGTGGGGTAGTTACCTCCATATCATTAATACCATTATCACCTCATAGGATACATCTTGCCACACTGGTCATTGTTGTAAATCACAAGGTTCACATCTAGGTAAGATGGTTGATGTTTTGTCATCAGAAGCCTGAGTAGCACTTTCCAGCACTGTGAAATCTAGCAAGCAGAGCAGAAGTAAAGCTAATAGTTTTAAAGCGTAGCTGAGGAATCGATATGATATCACAGAATAATACTTGAGAGATATTTGTCTGGTTACAATTGATCAAGTAAAAATGTAGCTCACAAGTATAAAGGAAGGTAGCATTTTGGTTTTGATTTGGTTTCGATTTGTGAAAATGGTGAACTAGCATTATTTCTTTTGAAAATATATATTATTATATATAATAAATTGTACTTGTATTATCTAATTATATATATGCAGTTCTTGTGGCAATATATATACATATATGTATATATATAATTAGTTAATAAATGTATAATTCCAAGTTTTGCCAAAAGGCTATATTATAAGCACAAGCTATTCAATATACTCGGAGAAGTAATTTAGTTAAGGTGTTTTTATTACAATTTTTCTCATTTTCTTCCCTAACTACAAGAACGATTTGTAGAAATATACATATTCTTCGTGCACCTGTATCCAGAAGTGCAACGTTGTGTTGACAAAATCTCCAGCTGGAATTTTTGAACTGAAAAGCAGTCACCACAAACATGTGGACGATTGCCAATTAATATCTACTGTTAGTAGTCATTGAAAGTATTAACAAATTTCTTTTAATATTATATGTTAATTAGAAGGAATTATGTTTGCATTTCATTTCCCTTTGTAAGAATGGCTTTAGTCATTAAGAAAAGAAGTAGGAAGCAGGCAATCTTTGCATAACATTTGTTTTGTACGAACATACCTACCAAGAGTAGGAATATTCTAGCATAGGGCATTTTATAACAGAAATATGAATTGATTCCCTCTGTCAGAAAGTTAAAATCAGTTTGTGGTATTGAGCAAATTTCAACAAGTTGAAAAGACAAGATAAAAAAAAAGGTGACAGTGTGTGTTGGACCACAGTAGCTCTCACCAGAAAATCATCCTATATTTTGTTTTTATTTCTATTCAGCTTTGGTCTATTGAATGTATCCCAGTTTTCTCTTATAAGCAAATCTCCAGCTTAGATGATACAAGGGTTAAATCAAGGACAGACATGGGATATAAGTAGATAAATGAATTTAATGTTACTATTCTCTAACTCCTACAGTCTTTCCTCCCCTCTTCAGTGGAACTCCCAGGGAAGGGAATCAGTGACGGAGACCTTTGATTGAGAATGCCCTTCTCTGCATAATGTCTGGCCATGGGTCTCTGCATCTACTCCCATCTGATGCTTGAGAAAGCCTCTCTGATGATGACTGGACAAGGCATTGATTTATAAATGTAGCTTAATATCATTAGGAATTATTTTATTGTCTTTTTAAAAGAGATCAGTAGTATTTGGTTTTACCATAAGTCTCTACTCCATCAAGTCTCCCAGTTCCTGGCCACCCAGTCAGTGCAGGGTGTGGGTTCACACTGGTGTTATGGGCCATCAGTTAAATGGAATATTAGTTGACTACTCTCATAAATTCTATGCTACTAGTGCCCTAAAATATATTGCAAGAAGGATGGATCGTAGGTCAAAGGTTTTGTTGTTGGGGTAGTGTCCAGCTTTTACTTTCCTTAGCTTACTGATTATCTTCTTGTGTCAAAAAGACTTGTACATAGGGGTGAATCCTCCAAGCTCAAACTATCCCAGTCTCTCCATATTCAATGCATTGTGTGGAAGACTAGGTTGTTTAGATAACTCCATAGGTCTTCCTCTGCCAACAACTCAACTGATGGTAATCCAGTCCCACCACCAGAAGCCTGGCCTGGTTACAGAAGATGAACATTTTAAACTCAATTTATAGGAGTCTTCAATATTGTTACCCTCATATTCAAGGACATTTGAACTGCAGTAAGTTTCCGTACTGACCCACAAATGCCCTGTAATTCCAGCTGCCTCTCCCTTCACTCCATCCCTCAATGACACTCAGGTGATCCCTACTGTTCCTTTATCCACCTGTCCCCATTCCAAATGCAAAATCTATTCTATTTCCTCTTTCCAGGAAGATCCATGCCCTCCTCTGTAACTAACCTCTCTGAAACTGTATATAGTAGCTTTATTGTCATTAAAAACATCTTGACCATAATAAACAATAATTCTAGAACTTAGTTTGAAACTAATTGTGTTTAATTGATCATTGTCGGTTTTTGTGCTACTCCATCTTGTTTGCTGTCATTTTATATCAACTTTTTTAAAAAGATTTATTAATTTATTATATATAAGCACACTGTAGCTGTCTTCATACACACTAGAAAAGATAAACAGAAAAGGACAGGTTTGACAATTTATCTTTCAAAACAGTTCTTCTATCCAAGGCCCTTTGTTTATCCCCAGATATATTAGGTTTTGGTTAATAACTTCTGCAAGAAAATGTCAGAGATTCTTTATACTGTAAAATTCTGAAAAATTCACGTACATATTTATGTTTTATAATATCAAAATTAGGTTTTATTTTTTTATAATTTCATCATTGACTCTTCATAAGAAACAAATACATGAGTTTTGAAACTGGCCTTGGAACTCTTATGAATAAGTCTATTAGCAGTAGATTTATTGAGGGTTAATATTTTATTCATAGGTTCGGATTACCTGTAAATGACATTATTATTTTTAATTTACAACCCTTTTTATTTGTTTCTTCAGTTCATTTCAACCACTGGGAAATGGTTCATGACAGAATGGCAACCATCAGATTGGGAAAAGATCTTTACCAATCCTATATCTGATAGGGGGCTAATATCCAATATATACAAAGAACTCAAGAAGACGGATTCCAGAGAATCAATTAAATTCATAGCTATTAAAAACAATGACTTTGTGTAATTCACAGGCAAATGCATGGAACTAGACAATATCATCCTGAGTGAGGTAACCCAATCACAAAAGAACACACATGGTATGAACTCACTGATAAGTGGATATGAGTCCAAAAGCTCAAATTACCCAAGATACAATCCACGGACCATATGAAGCTTAAGAAGAAGGATGACCAAAGTGTGGATGCTTCAGTCCTTCTTAGAAGAGGGAACAAAAATCTTCATAGGAGCAAATATGGAGACAAAGTTTGGAGCAGAGGCTGAAGGAAAGGCCATCCAGAGACTGCCTTACTTGGGGATCCAGCCCTTATACATACAGCCACCAAACCCAGACGATATTGCAGATGCCAAGAAGTGCATGCTGACAGGAGCCTTGTATAGCTGTCTCCTGAAAGGCTCTGCCAGAGGATGACAAATACAGAGGCAGATGCTCATAGCCAATCATTGAATTGAGAATGGGGTCCACATTAGAGGAGTTAGAGAAAGGATTGAAGTAGCTGAAGGGGTTTACAACTCCTTAAGAACAACAATACCAACCAACCAGAGCTCTCAGGGACTAAATCACCATCCAAAGACTACACATGGACAGACCTATGCTCCAGCTGCATATGTAGTAAAGGATGTCCTTGTTGGGCACCAATGGGAGGAGAAGCCTTTGGTTCTGCCAAAGCTCAACACCCTCGTGTAGGGAAATGTCAAGGCAAAGAGGAGGGAAGGGGTGGGGGGATGAGTGGAGGAACTCCTTCATAGAGAAGGGAAAGGGGGATGGGCTGGGGGTTTATGGATGGGAAAGGAGGAAAGGGGATAACATTTGAAATGTAAGTAAAAAAATATCCAAAAAAAAATCCAAAAACGTTTATAAATGACTTATTGTTACAAAATAATAAATCCAGAATAAAAAAATAAACTATTTATCTTCAAAAAAATAAAAGAGCATGGGGCTACCCTTCCTTTTCCCCCAACACTAGGGCAAATGAATGCTGCCTTACATTTTGGCATATGTGGGGTTTTTTTTCACATTTAATAGGATAAAGTCCATTTTATTTTCTGTTTGTAAATATTTTATCATTAATATTATTGTATTATTTGGTAACCTACTCTAAAAGTTTTTATTGTTAGTTTTGACTATTTCAATTGGCAATCTGCTGAGGGAATTGTGTAACTTTGCCCTATGGTTTATTAACATTATGAATTATGCTAAGTAGCATGTAAATGTGACTTACTTTCCATTCTTCAATGTCTCATATGCTCACAAGGTAAGTCCCACTCGTCTTTATAATAACAATATTTACATGTAGTTAGATTAGATTTGCTAATATTTAAGGGGTTTCTATCTGCAATAATGAACAATGTTCTTTTTATTTCAAATTCTACAATTGCCAAAGGACATTAGAAAGCATTATTGTCATTTCTCCTGTATTTGATAGAGCTGTCCAATAAAGTTATAAAATAATTTGGGGTAGTTCTAACCAAGCATGTGAAAGACCCATGTGATAAAAAATATCAAGTCTTTGAAGACAGAACTTGAAGAAAATGTCAGAAGACGAAAAAGTTCTCCCACATTCATGGATCAGTATGATTACGTTAAAAATTGTTATCTTAAGAAAAGTACTCTATAGATTCAATGCAATACCAATCAAAACTCCACCACAATTCAGACCTGGAAAAACAATGTTTGACTTCATAGGAAAAGAAAAACAATAGGATAGTTTCTTCAATTTCTTTCTTCAGATACTTGAAGTTCTTGTTGTACAGATCTTTCATTTGCTTGGTTAGAGTCAGACCAAGATATTTTGTAATATTGTGACTATTGTGAAGGGTGTGCTTCTCCTAATTTCTTTCTCAGCCTCTTTATCCTTTGAGTAGAGGTAGGCTACTGATTTGTTTGAGTTAATTTTATATCCAGCTATTTTGCTGAAGTAGTTTATCAGCTGAAGGAGTTCTCTGGTGAAATTTTGGGAGTCTCTTAAGTATACTATCATATCATCTGCAAATATCACTATTTTGACTTCTTTCCAATTTGTATCCCTTGATCTCCTTTTGTGGTCTAACTGCTCTGGCTAGAACTTTGAGTACTATATTGAGAAAGTGGGCAGCCTTGTCTAGTCCTTGATTTTAACAGGATTGCTTCAAGTTTCACTTGAAACTTGAAGTTTGATGTTGGCTACTGGATTGCTGTATATTGCTTTTACTATGTTTAGGTATGGGCTTTGAATTCCTGTTCTTTCCAAGACTTTTAAAATAAAGGGATGTTGAATTTTGTCAAATGCTTTTTCAGCATCTAATGAGATGACTATGTGGTTGTTTTCTTTGAGTTTGTTTACATAGTGGATTATGTTGATGAATTTCCATATAGTCAACCATCCCTGCATCCCTGGGATGAAGCCTGTTTGATCATGGTGAATCATTGGATTCAGTTTGCAAGAATTTTATTGAGTATTTTTGCATCAATATTCATAAGGGAAATTGGTCAGGGACAAAAAGTAGAAAGAAAGGCCATCCAGAGACTGGCCCACCTGGGAATCCATCCCATATGGAGCCACCAAATCCAGACACTATTGCTGATGCCAAAAAGTGCTTGCTGAAAGGAGCCTGATATGGATGTCTCCTTAGAGGCTCAGTCAGAGCCTTACTGATACAGATGCAGATGCTTGCAGCCAACCTTCAGATTGAACGGAGGGACCCCAATGGGGGAGTTAGGGGATGGACTCTAGGACCCGAAGAGGTTTGTAACCCCATAGGAAGAAGAATAATATTAATCAACCAGACCCACCAGAGCTCTGAGGGACTAAACCACCAACCAAAGAATATACATGGAAGGATCCATGGTTCCAGCTGCATATTTAGCAGAGGATGGCCTTGTCTGGCATCAGAGGGAGAGGAGGTCTGTAGTCCTGTGAAGGCTTGATGCCCCAGCATAGGGGAATGCTAGGGTGATAGGGTAGGAGTAGGTGGGTGGGTGGGGGAGCACCCTTGTGGAGGCAGCAGGAAGGGGGTGAGGATGGGGGGTTTTGGACAGGAAACTGGGAAGTGGAATAACATTTGAAATATTAATAAACAAAATAACCAATAAAAAATTAAAAAAATAAAACAGGACAGCAAAAAAATCCTGTACAATTAAAGATCTTTTGGAGTTATCATCATCTCTGATCTCACATTGTACTAAAGAGCAATAGTAATAAAAACCACATGATATTAACATAAAAACAGACAGGTAGATTAATGGAATCACATTGAAAATTCAGACATAAATCTACAATGCCTACAGACACTTGATTTTTGACAGTAGAAGAGGAAGAGGGAGAGGGAGCATGAGGGCAAAGGGAGGGGGAGGGGGAGGAAGAGGAAGAAGAAATGTAACACCATTATCAATTAGGGAAATGCAAATCAAAGTGGCTTTGAGAGTCCATCTTATACCTATCAAAGTGGCTAAGATCAAAATAGAAGTAATGTCTCACGCTGCTGAGAATGCAAAGCAAGGGGAACGTTCCTCCATCGCTGGTGAGAGTCCAAACCTGTACAGTGACTTTGGAAATCAATATGTTGGTTTATCAGAAAATTTGGAATGAATCTACATCAAGACCTAATTAGATCATTCCTAGACATAAACCCAAAGGATACTCTATCCTACCACGAGAACAACTCCTCAACAATATTCATGCTATCTTTATTAATAATAACGAGAAATTAGAAGCAACCTATATATGAATAAAGAATGAATAAAGAAAATGTGGTACATTTATGCAATATTAGCCAGATGTTTTTTAACAATTACATCATTAAATCTGTAGGCAAATATTTGGAACTACAAAAAATTATCCTAAGTGAGGTAACCCAGACACAGTGAGACAAACATGATGTATACTGAGTTATTAGTGGATATTTCCTCTAAAGTAAAGGATAACCATGCTGCTATCCACAGCATGGGAGACCACAGACCAAGGGAGGCTAAGTAATAAGGAGAGCTCAAAAGGAAACTCATGAATCTCTCTGAGAAGGGAAAAGAGAATTGATTTTGTAGATAGACTGGGGACTGATCAGGACAGGAACAGAAGTTATCTCATGAATGAGGAATTGTGGGGAGAATACTTGGAAAGACAACTGGAATTAGGGGTCATCTTGGGAATAAGCTAGAAACCTAGCAAAATTGAAACTCCCAGGAATCTTCAAGGGTGACCCTAGCTAAGCCTCCTACCAATAAGGAATAAGAAGCTTGAATAAGGCTTCTCCTGTAACTAGGCAAGATTTCCAGTGGAAGGACTAGGAAGTCAATAAAACCACAAACATTTCAACATACAGTTTATCCTTCCTCCAAGATGTCCTGGGATAAGTTGGCACAGAAACTGTGCAAGTGGATAACCAATAACTGGTCCAGCTTGAGCCCCATGCTGTAACAGTGAGCAGATACCAGGCACTGACTAGTCATCTAGAAACCAGAGGCTGGATAGCCCAGAGACCCAGGATAGCATCATACACAACAAACAAACAAACAAGAAAGTCAGTGAAAGGATTCCTGATGATATTCTGTTATTCTCGTAGACCAAACTCTAGCATGATTGTCATCAGAGAGGCTTCATCCAGCATTTGATGGAAACAGATGCAGAAACACGCAGCCAAATATTAGATAGAGCTCAGGAATCCTGTGAAGGAGGGAAAGGAAGTATCCAAAGGGTTCAAGGACACCACAAGAAAACCCACAAATCAGTTAACTTGGCCTTATAGGGCCTCACATAGACTGAATGAACAATCAGGAAGACTGCATGGATGTGACCTAGGCCCTCTGTTTATATGTTACAGATGTGTAGTTTGATCTTCTTGTAGGAATCCTAACAGTGGGAACCGGGGCTATCTTTCACTTGTTTGCCTGGTGTGAGATCCCTTTTCACCCCACTGAGTGGCCTCATTCGGCCTTAATTTGAGGAGAGGTTTTTAGACTTAATGCAAGTTAATATACCTTTGTTGAGTGATATGCCTCAGAGATCTGCCCTTTTCTGAAGGGACAGGAGGAATAGTGAATGCTGGAGGGAAGGGATAATGAGGGTATTGGAATGGAAGAGAGGAGGAGAAACTTCAGTTGTGATATAATATACAAGGGGAGAACAAATTAATAAAAAAAAGAAAACAGATTTTTTTTATCTCACATAATATATTGTGATTATGGTTTTCCTTCTTTCTCCTCCCAGCATTTTCCCTCCTACCTGGACCCACAGCCCTCATTTCTCTAATTAGAAAACATAAAATCTTCTATGGAATAGTAATAAAATAAGTAACACATTGGAATTGAACAAAACAAAGGAACAGAAAAAAAGCCAAAAGAAATCATCAGAAATAGAGAGACACACTTGTTCACACAGTCAGGAACCTCAGAAAAACACTAAAACAAGAGTTCAGACCATGCATTCTGCCTGAGTCTCTGTGAGTTTATATGTGCAGTCCTCATGTTGATTTAGAGGCCTTATTTTCTTGCCTTCCTCTATTTCTTCTGACTGCCAAACCCTTTCTGCTCCTCTTCTGAGGTTTCTAACTCTTGAGGAGAGGGATTTGATGACGATATCCTGTTTAAGAGTAAGTGTCCCAAGGTCTCTCATTCTCTGCATAATGTCTGGCTGTGGTCTCTATATTTTTGATCATCTGCTGCTTCTCTAATGCTGGCTGAGCCAGGCACAGATCTGCTTCCATAGAAAGAGTGCTATAAAATTTAGGGAGGCATTTTCGTAGAGAATCATATACATTTGATAATATATTAAAGCAACCTTTGAATCTGATTCATTCCTAAGTCTAGTTGTTTTATTTTATTTAATATTTTTGCTGTGAGTGCTGGTCCTTTCTAATTCTATAGATTGTCTGCACTCTCATTGTTAGACACAGCTGATCCTTGTGACTCACAAAAAGCACTGACAAAGGAGCTAAGCCAAGACGGTCACACATGGCTTCTCATAAACATCCCTGAGGAGTTCGACCATGCCTTTCTGGTTTTTGGGACCTTTCGATTTTGTTAACACAGAACTTTTGTCCCCCTTCAATTTGTTTGGACATTTCTCCCCTCAATATTGTTCTAATTTTTGTTTTCTTATTGGGACTAATACCATCATCAAAAACATCTTGAAAAGGCATTACCTCATCTTATACACTCAGGTAGCAGTTCATCACTGAGGGAAATCAGGGCAGGAACTGAAGCAGAGACCATGCAAGCATGATGCTTACTGCTTAGCGCTTTGCTCCTTGTGGCTCATGCTCAGCCCTGTTTCTCATAGAACCCAGGAGCACTTGCCCACGTGTGGCAGCATGGGTTAGGCCCTTCTACATCAAGTAGCAAACAATAAAAAAATG
Source organism: Rattus norvegicus (assembly GCF_021556685.1). Classification (NCBI taxonomy): domain Eukaryota; kingdom Metazoa; phylum Chordata; class Mammalia; order Rodentia; family Muridae; genus Rattus; species Rattus norvegicus. The sequence goes on along the minus strand of NC_141549.1, from coordinate 13,512,213 downwards.
GTTACGTACACAATAAAGCCACCCTGACAGAGGCATTCCTTCATTGTGCTTCTCTCTTCCCTGATGACTCCAGTTTGTAGCAAGCCAAAAATAAAACTAAATGGTACAGACATAGACTTTTTTCCATCTTAATTACTTTGATTTGTCTTCAAGGAATTGTCGCACCGTCTGGTCCAGTAAGGGTGTCCATACTTCCTGTTCTACCAGTACCTTCCAATGACTATCGTCAACTAACGTGGAGGAGGAGAGGCAGACTCAATCATTCAAGTATGGTTAATTCCAAGTGGTTTTTAATTGTATCATGATTTTCCTAACAATGCTACATGCCTTTGCCATTCATTTGCCCAATATTAGATAACAAAGAATTAGTACATTTGGGGGTAATAAAAATTAAATCAATAAATTGTTTCCTGGAACAAGGGATTACAAAGAATATATATTTCAATAGATATAATTTATGCTTTGTGATTTGAAATTTATTTATGCATATAAGTTGCTTTTTATATTTTGAAATAAAATATCTCATTCAACACTGCATTTCTATGTGTTGTTCTCAAACTTCATAATGTTTTTCCGGTTTCAGAATGTATGGTGGTTTGCAAGAAAAGGCCCTCCTCAGGATCGTAGGAAGTGGCACTATGAGGATGTGTGGCCTTGTTGGAGTAGGTGTATCCTTGTTGGAAAAATTGCATCACTGGAGACGGGCTTTGAGTTCTTAGATGCTCAACCCAGGCCTAGTGTAATATTCTCATTCTACTGCCCCAGATCTAGATGTGGAATTCTAAGCTACCTCTCCAGCACTGCGTATGCTGAATGCCAGCATACTTCCTACCATGAGGATGATAGATTAAACCTCTGAACTTGTAATCTAGCTCCAATTGATATCTTCCTTTCTAATAGTTGGCATGGTCATTGTGTGTCTTCACAGAAATAAAACTGTAACTTTGACACAGTGATTATCAATTCTATTAATCTACAACTTTGTGCTATTATTTTAAGTATTTAAATATCTGTTTCATACTGGGAAGTTTAGCTCAGTGGTCAAGAGCATTTACTTTTTTGCAAAGGATCCAAGTTTAGTTCCTAACACCAACAGAGTATCTCAAAACTACCTATAAATCTAATTCCAGAGACACTAATGTTCTCTTCTGAGTGACCTCTGTGGGCTCCTGCACATACTTAGAACAAATTCAATCCCATTAAACGAATAATAGGCAAATAGATAGATGATAGGTAATAAATAAATTTTTAATGAACGCTGTTCTTAATTATGCATATAGTTTCTAAACTTAATTTTCAATAACATTTTGCCTTTGGCTTATTTGTTTTATCCCATCTTTAAGTTTTCAAATACGGTAAAGATAACTTTACATTAATGCACCTATTATTGATCTTTTTGAGAATAAGAGTTCACCATATTTTGTTCTATGTGACTTTTTAATGAGCTCATATTCTGTAAAATTGTACGTTTGGGGGTGGTTCCTGCCATGTCTGACAAAGGGGAGAGACTCTTAGGGGAGCTTGCACTTGCTTCTTCAAGGTTCCTGGGAACAATTTTAGTTCCATTTTAACCTAAGTCCTCCTTCTGGGAGACTAAATGTATTCTAAAATCTTGCATGAGTGTTGCCTTATGACCTACCAAATTCAAAGCAAAATTATTTTCTGTTTTCTCATAAACAAAGACCAGACATAAATTTCTTCCTTAGTTAAATGTAATGAGGATTTTTGTATTGAAGGAAAGCTATTCCTGGTTTGGAGGGTATGGGGAATGCTGACTTCCCATTCAGATAAACAGCACAGGCACAGTGCATTACTGGACGCATTTATATCAGAGCGTGAGTTTCTGTATGTTTGCTTATTTTCCTTCAAACTCTATACTTCTACATCGTTGACTTTATGGTCACAAAAACCTAAGTAGACTCACTAGGAGTCTGTGAGTAACTGTCAAGGCCACATTGTTTGCTGAGACCGGAGAGTAGTTTCAGTGATTAATATCATTTGCTGCTTTGCAGAAGATCCAGATTCAGTTTCTCGGATGCCCATCGTGGCTTGGAGCTGTCTGTAACTCCAGTTCCAGGGAAGCAGATATCCTCTTCTGATTTCCTCAGGCCCCATGTGTGCCAACGTGCTCATACATACATGCAACACTCCTAAAACACTCCCACACATAAATAAAATAAAATAAAATATATAATAGAAGCTTCTTATGGCCCTGGGTCTCCACTTTGTCATAGCTTTTACTCTTAATAGCTCAATTTTCTAGTCTATCCAATACTTATATTTTAATTCAAAAATTTAAACTGCCTTCATTAAAATATATGTAGGGGTTTCTATTTTGCCGTACTTCTTTAAGGAGATGATAGTATTTTTCTAATATAAAAAGATGCAAATGGCATTTACACTAAGCAAATTATTTGCTCATTGGACCGGATTGCCAACTGCTGTATGTATTCTTCTGTTCAAACCCTTCTCTTTATGCTTACTCTTAGCCAGAATCTAATCAGGTTTCAGTGCACAAGTACAGTTTCTATCTTCATGTCTGTCTAGATATTACAGCTAATATTACTCTGCAATCTTTTTTGTTCACATAGTGGGACATAAATAATATGTTATGAAGTTTCAATGAGATTTAATTTATCATCCCTATTTGATATGTTGGGCAATTGAGCTTAAGACCATCCGAGGTAGGAAACACTGAAATTGTTATTTCAGACTTTCTGCTGATTCCTCACCTTGAAGCTGTAATAACACAAAGCACCAAATTTCATTTATTTGTTTTCTGCTCACAATCGTGTCTGCAGAAGTGAACAGTTGCAGTTCTGGAGGGGCGGCTTGGGAGAGAGGCACATTGAGCCACCAGATTGAGGTTATTAGTAGCTCCATCAAATGCCTTCCCCAAACAGACAATCAAAGTACAAAGTGTGCCTGCTTCTCATCTCCCCTCAGCTGTGATATGGACATAAGTGCCACACAAGGGGATCATAGCAGGCCTTGGCATTTTATCTTGCAGAATAGTCAATCCTCAAATGGCTTAGCCTGGTTGTATCTTACCTGTGCCTCACTTTCTGAAGCGGTAAGTACAGCTTTGGGAACCCGATTATATGTAGCTTCTTGGCTGACCACACGATTCCCAGATGAAACATTCTCTCTGCGTATGTCCAATGAGATTAGAATTTGTAACAAGAAACTGGGGAAAGCCGAGTTCCCTTTTCTGAGTAGGTAAGTATATTAGTGCAGATACTCTAGAGGATGGAAACAATGGAAATTGATGTATGTTAAAGGGAGTTAGGGTAAATTGGCTTACATAGATCCTGCTGGGTATTCAAGCAATGGCTGTCAGTATACTGGAAAAGCTGAAAACTTAGAAGCTGTTCTGTCCACCAAATCTGATACTGAAGCCTTGGAAGCCTCCTGGAGAGTGAGTGGTCTTCAGGTCATATTGGAAGCCCAAAGATGACCATAGGTTTGGATGTCATTGGTACCGGGCAGTAACAGGGTAACAAGAGGGTAGTTGTACTCACCAACAACAGATAAAGGTGAACAGGAACCAAAATTTGATCTGTTTCTGGAATGTGACATCTGTTTTGGGAGAATCTTCCCGTGTACACCCTCAGCTAATCCTTCTAGGATAACTGCTCAAACTCATTTCTTTTAGTTGATTCCAGATCCAGTCAAACTGACAATCCAAGGTAGGCATTACAGCAGGTATCACGTGATCACAGGGGCCTGAGTGAAACAGGAAGTGAGAGGGAGGTACTTGTTTCTTTCCTGCTTTGTTGTTTGAAGCACATATCTTATTTCTCTTTCCCTTGGACTAGGTCTTCCATTCTCGGAACATAACCTTAGCTTTCATAGAGCATGAGGCAAATTGTGGAGCTTGTAGGATTCATAAGCATATGAGCTAATTCCTACCACAGGTAAAACTATTTAGTTTTTAAATTTAAACTATTTTAGTTTTTAAATTTTGTTCATTGTTATTTCTGAGTATTTGTGTTTGTGCTTCTTTATATGTACACCACAAACATACAGTATCTGGGGAAGCCAGAAGAGAGAATAGAATCCTCTGGTGCTGGAGGCACAACCCTGGTGACCCCTATTCCCACCCCCATGTGGGTATTATAAACTATTTGAGGCCAGAGCAGTTGAGCTATCTTTACCATCCATTCAAATGCTCTTCTATATTCTTTATTTCGGCAGCTGTGAGTTCCAAATCCATACGTAGAGCCAACAACAGAGATAAAATTTAAGTATATTTATGGATGTTTCAAGAATACTCAACCAGGTAGGTTTCTTGTAATTTTCTAGTACAGTATAACACCATCTATTTCGAAACCATTGCAATATTTATAATATAATGGATGTTAGAAATAACATAGATTATTTAAGATTAAGTGAAAAGGTATGAATGGGTTCCACTCAAATACTCTGGCACTTTATATATGGTGCTTGAGCATTTTATGTACAGGGGTTTGGAATCTATGGAGGAAACTGAAACCAAACATTCAGAGGTGTTGACAATCATGGATTGCACAAAGCTAATTAGCATCCTATTTCCATTCTATAAGTCTCTGGAGAATTTAGGAGATGCACAGCTGAAGACTGGGTTTTGTTTCGGGAGTCCTAGATTGAGTATTACCAGTACAATTGACTATTCTTTTAAGAACAAGACATAACAATGTAAAATGTGACACATTTAGTACAACTTTGAGTGTAATATATGTGATGCTATTACTTTGTTAAAACACTCCATATAGATTAAAAATCAATCATAAACACGTTTTCATCTCTCTACTGGAACCTATGTTGTATATTAAACATATATAACTAATAGTCTCAGCGATTTCCTTCAATTCAGCACCTGTTACCATGGAGTCCCCCCACCCTCATCTGTGCATGCGTGTTTGAATCCAATCTTGATTTTGCCTCAGTGAGTCCTGTTGTTTCTATTATTATAATTCATGGTTACAATATGAGAGCAGAGACCATATCTGTTCCCTACTCTCTATCCCTGTGGCAACTATGACCATACGGGACACATAGTATTGATGAGTGACATGTATAATGGCTACATTAGTCAAGGTTCTCTGGAAAAACAGACACTTTACAAATGTGAAAGAAGGATTTAGGGAGCGTGGCAAGATGAAAACTCAGGGAACCTGGGGATGCTTTTCCAGTCTGAGTCTGCAGGCTCAAGAGATAGAAGTCTTGTAATGTAAATCTCAGTCCAGGGCCTGGAGAGATAGCTCTACAAGTGTAAGGGATAAAGCCTGGATCTCTAGAATCCATGTAAAAACTGGTCAAGCTTGATAAACATAGAGATTCTGAAGGCAATCTGGTTGGCAAGATTAGCCAGAATTTGGGAGTGCCAGGTTCAGTGATGGATCCTGACTCAGGGACTAAGGTGAAGAGCCATCAGTCTGCATACATATGTACACAACTGTACACACACAAACATATGCACCCACATACATGTTAACATGAATATGTATTCACTCACACAGTATACACATACACATCAACATTTAAATTAAAATGCGAACTCATGAATCTCATTCCAGAACAGAACAAGGATATCTCACCTTAATCACTTAGGCAGTGAATTCCTCTGTCTTTTTGTCTATTACAACATAAGTAAATATGAATGATGCCCTTCACGTCAGGAGTGAACAGATTGTTACAGCCAGCAGGCTAATATACTATCCTCGCAGACATGCCTGCATGTAATGTTTAGTTGGGCATTCTGAATGCAGTCCTGTTCCCAAAATTAAACTTCAAGAATTGAAGTAGAAGTTTCTGGTTGTATCATTGTGTCATGACTCTGTGTGCAGATTCACATGTTGTTTTGCTGAGTCAAGACCCATAGGAGGACCCATGATGTTTGGAGAGAGTATAAATTGTACTTAAGAGACAGTAATAGGGCACTTGTATAGCTAGCCTTTCAATGCTCCTTGGTCTCCAGTTTTTACTGATCTTTGAGAGTAGCAAGGCAGAGAACCTCTCCTGGTGATCCAAGTGTCTCTTGCTGCTCCCATTAATTCCGGCTGATTTGGCTCAGGTCTGGCTGTTTCTGCTGTGTTGTGCCACCACACTGCTGGTTCCTGTTTGGTGTCCCAATACTACTGAATTGGACATCTGGCATTCTGACAGTGGAGATTTGAATCACCCCCCAAAGAACTACTTCTAAACAGGTCCACATCACCTTGTCCGATGTACCATCCTTTCTCCCTACCTTTGGATGGTGGGCAGGAAGACGTGTGAAAACATGTGAGAACCCTTGTTAAAAGTAGGTTTTGAAAAACACCTAAGCCTACAGAGTGTCTGCATCATTGTTGTTCTTCCAAGTTCTTCACTAATCCTATATTTTAGGCACTATTGCTCCTAGGATCCAGACCAGATCGGCCTTTCTTGTCACATAGGTCTTTATATTGCTTGAGACTCAAGTTTTCCCTGTCTCCCACAGCCACACTCACATATGATCCATAGCAACCAGCCATCATCATTTTCTTTTTAGAAAACACGCATTCTACTAATAGTATTGTTTTTTAATAATAACTAGGACACAGGATGTGCACAGTTTAAAATCAATTTAGGTTCATGATGCTGTGTAAAAATGATATCTCCATCCTCCAGACATGGAAATCAGAGTTCTGAGTCTCGGAGATTGCCCTAGGTTACACAGCTGGTTTGAACCTGAATCAAGTCAAACATCTCTAGAGGAACTTCTGTGACCAAAACAACAACTTACATTGATGTGTGAGTGTAGGTTCGTCAGTTGTAACAAATGTGCCACTCTGCTGGTGTAGGCTGATAATTGGGAAGGCTCTTAAGTAGGGAGTGCAGAGAGAATATAGGAAATAGCGCTAACATTTATTGTTTTGTTTTGTTTTAGCTAAAACATGGCCAAAAAAGGTAGTTTATTGAGGGGAAAATGAGTCATACTCCAAAGTACTGGGTAACTCATAGGACTTGGCACAGAAGACAATAAAAATAGAACTTCTGTAACTCTCAATCAGTCCTATGGCCTCATCTCTGGCTTCTGTGATCTTGTGTGCTTGTTATCTTTTTCTACTTGTTTTCATTCATTCATTCTTTTATTTTCCTTTTTCTTTTCTTTTCTTTTCTTTTTTTTTCTATTTCATTTGTTTATTGAGACAATGTCTCACTATCTAACCCCAGATGTCCTAGTACTCACTATGTAGACCATGCTGGCCTTGAATTCACAGAGATCCACCTGTCTCTGCATCCCAATTGCTAGAAGTAAAGACCTTCAGCACCACACCAAGTTGTAAATAAATGTAGTAACATACATACATTTATTTATTTATTTATTTATTTATCTATTTATTTTTATTGTTATTTTGAGGCAGAGTTTCTCTGTATAGTCCTGGCTATTCTGGAATTCATTCTGTAGCTCAGGCTACCCTCAAACTCAGATATCTGCCTCCCTCTTTCTCCCAAGTGTTGGAATTGAAGGAGTGCTTCACCATGCCCAATGCTTTGTATCTACATTTGTAGGTCTTTGTGGAACACAGTCATTCATGAATCTGTGTTGTATTACTGCCATGGATTCAAGAAAACTCACACTTGTAGATTTTTTCTTTTATTGGACATTTTCTTCATTTACATTTCAAATGTTGTCCCCTTTCCTGGTTTCCCATCCAGAAACCCCCCTATCTAATCCCTCTTCCCCCTACTTCTATGAGGGTGTGCCCTCACCCACCAACCTCCTCCCTCACTCTTCCCTGCCCTGGCATTTCCCTACACTGGGGCATCGAGCCTTCTAACCTTCAAAGGACCAAGGGCCTCTCCTCCCATTGATGTTTGACAAGGCCATCCTCTGCTACATATGTAGATGGAGCCATGGGTCCCTCCATGTGTGCTCTTTGTAGGTGGTTTAGTCACTGGGGGCTCTGGAGAATCTGTTTGGTTGATGTTATTTTTCTTCTTTTGGGGTTGCAAAATCATGTAGCTCCTCTAGTCCTTTCTTTAACTCCTCCATTGGGGACCCCATTCTCAGGTCAATGGTTGGCTGTGAGCATCCATCTCTGTATTTGTCAGGCTCTGGCAGAGCGTCTCAAGTGACAGCTATATCAGGCTCCTGTCAGCAAGCACTTCTTGGAATCCACAATAGTGTCTGAGTTTGTTGACTGCTTATGGGATGGATTCCCAGGTGGGTCAGTCCCTGGATGGCCTTTTATTCAATCTCTACTCAACATTTACTTTCTGTATTTCCTCCTGTGAATATTTTGTTCCTCCTCCTAAGAAGGACTGAAGCACCCACATTTTGGTCTTCCTTTTTCTTGAGCTTCATGTAGTCTGTGGGTTGTATCTTGGGTATCTGAGCTTTTGGGCTAATATCCATTTATCAATGAGTACATACTATGTGTGTTCTTTTGTGATTGGGTTACCTCACTCAGGATGATATTTTCTAGTTCCATCCACTTGCCTATGAATTTCATGAAGTCATTGTTTTTAACAGCTGAGTAATACTCCATTGTGTAAATGTACATTTTCTGTATCCATTCCTCTGTTGAAGGGCATCTGGGTTCTTTCCAGCTTCTGGCTATTATAATTAAGGTTGCTATGAACATAGTGGAGCATGTGTCCTTGTTATATGTTGGAAAGTTATAGCTGGGTTCAATTTTCTGAGGAACCACCAGACTGATTTCCACAGTGGTTGTACCATCTTGCAATCACACCAACAATGGAGGACTGTTGATTTTTCTTCACATCCCCCCTAGCATTAGCTGTCACCTGAGTTTTTGATCTTAGCCATTCTGACTGGTGTGATGTGGAATCACAGAGTAGTTTTGATTTGCATTTTCCTGATGACTAAGGATACTGAACAATCCTATTTTAAAAATGCAGTACAGAGCTAAACGAAGAATTCTCAACTGAGGAATATCAAAATTCCAAGAAGAACATGCTGTAGATTTTATTCAGCACATGGGATAGAAATTTCTAGTCTTGAACTCCAGGCTTTTTGCTGAAGGATTGAGACCTTGTCAGTTACTAGTTTTTCACCTTAAGATTTGTATTATTCATAAATGTCAGTCTTGCAGAAGCCTGTACTTGACTATATTCCACACATGACCTTGTTTATGACTTACCACTCTGAGTTCTTGGTACTTTGCAACCAAAATTCTTATCACAAGAAATCAGAAGCAAGATTTTCAGGAAAGAAGCATCTCTCTCAAGTATGCTTGTTTGAAATCTGAGGGAGAGAAGTAGGGGAAAGCTGTGAGGACTGAAGGGGGGATGAGTCAGGATGCAATGTATGAGGGAAGAATAATTATTCAAAAGAATCAAAGCATTTAAATAATATATTTCAGATTAAAATGAATGTCATCACCTTCTTGAGCAAAAGTGAAAAATTCAAACAAAAATATTATGAAAACAAAAGTTGCAGTTCTGTTATTATTCTTGAGAAAAGCAATTTAGTAAAATTAAAAAACTAATTAGAAAAATCCCAGAGTTACAGCAGGCTATCTTCTGAATTTTGTTTTGTCACATTTCCACACACTCTGATTCTTCATACTACACATTCCATGACTATTTCTTACAGGTTGCTTCTTCTGTCTGACTTCCTAGCAACACTGACATCGTGCAAGCACATTTTTTAATTTTATTTTCTTGGATATTTTATGTATTTACATTTCAAATATTATCCTCTTTCCAACTTCTCCCATACCCTCTCCCCTTTCCACCTGCTTCTATGAGGATGTTCGCACTCCCGCCCCCCAAGTCCAACCTCAACACCCTGGCATTACCCTTCAGTGGGGAAAAGAACCTTCACAGGACCAAGGGATTTTCTCCTATGGATGCCGGACATCTGCAAGAAGTCTAGCTCTGTATTATGGGCTTGGTTTTGACCTCACTTATCCATCACACCATCCTTATAAATTCTTTTCTCATATAAAGAAGCAGGGGTTCATAAAGCCCTAACTACGGGGCCACCAACAAATCCTAAGAAAAACAACAGAAAAGAATGTTAAGTGTGTGACAACCTTGAAGCCCTGAGTCAGGCTACTTCTCCAATGTACCTGGCCACCAGAATGTCAAATATTACACACTCTATTTTCTCCACCCTAGAAATAATTAAAAGCATAGGTAATAACCTGTTATGCTCCCCATTTGTCATTATATTTACTGTCTGTATGTTCTCAAGGACTTCATTTTTCCTTTTCAAGTTTTAAAAGGTAAAAATTTAAAATTGTATCGTGCTAATTTTTTCCTCTGCCTCCTCCAACACCTCCCATGTCTCCCTGAATAATAAATAATAATAAATAACAAATAAATGCAATCTCATCACTCATCAAAGAAACTTCTTTTGTCACAGAAACAGGCTTCAGTTTTAAGTTTTCACAATATTATGGTTTAACTTATCTCACTGAAAGTTAAATCCTGTCTATAAGATACATACAAAGTACTTTCATGAAAGACATATATGCAGCAGACTATTGCAAGTTTAAGATTATTATACCACACTCAGTGTAGTTTTATTAAAGGCCTAGGTTTTTCTAAACGTTACTCTGAAATTGTAATCAAATGGGTTATTAAATACTTCTGCATGCATCCCCTCGATAATACTATTATGATCTACATTCAACTGATGAATATTGGAAAGATGATATGAACAGATAGAAGAAGACTCAAGGTAATTCAACCAGATTCCAAGGCCTGTGATTGTACCATACCTAGCATTTATTTGCCAATAGAAAGAGGAAACTGGGATTCATGTAGTCTGCTTATATTAACATTCAAGTCTCTATGTGTCCATCTATATATCTTAAGTTCAGTTTCTATTGGCTAGCTTTCATAGTCGTGGAGAAAAGTAATAATTACCCTTTCTTCCCTGTGAACCCTGTGGGCTACAACTATGAGTGGACTGACGAGACATGGCCACTGATACAACACTGAGCTTCATGACAGTCAACACCCATTTTCTGATTGGATTTAAATCTGATGCTCCAAAATGAAACCCATATCTGGCACTGTTAGTAGGCTAAGCTAGACAGGTTATAGGCCCTAGAGAGGAGCAACTGTGTATAGTATTAAACCGATTCCTGACTACACATCATTATGAACATAGACCTTGTGGCAAGCATGACTGCTAAAAGCTAAACCATAAAAGAGATATTTCAAATCTCTCTACTTCTGAGTAATTGCATTTGAATGTATTTCTTTGGTTAGCCTGAAGAATGCTCTCTCTGAGGCACTGACTTAGGGTTAAAGAACAACATTAGTCACGATTAACAATAATAATAAATTATAGCCATAGCAGAGATCGTTGATAAGATGGCGCTATCTCGATCAGTTCCCATTCCAGAAGCATTGTTTATCAGCAAGAGGGAACAAATCAAAAATTTGCAATAAAACAGTTTGCTAGTTAATCATCATATGTAATTGTGCTTTGATTTTTTTGCATTTCCTGCAAAAGAATTTGAAAACTTAATGACACATCAACCCAGGGGGTATGAAATATGAAGTGGAACGACTGAATTCTGAGCGCCTCAATGGTTTAAGAACTTTATGAATGGTTAAGTCATCTCAGTTTCTATCCACTTTGCAGTTAATTTTAAAATATATTTTTAAGAAATTTCTTCAGAAAAAAAAGGTGCTATTCTTCAACCCTGAACGTCATGCCTACATTCAGAGATGAGGATGCCTGTGTTGTCCAGTAGCAGTACCATGGGAATGACTGCTATCATAGGCTTTAACTAAGCTGCTCATTTGATGGAATCTCACTGTTGTATCTTGTAAGCACAGATTGAAGCTTTGTTGACATGTGGTTGGGGGAAGGTCGTGTGCATATCCTCTCTGTAATCTATAATCTTTCACTAGCTTATTTCCAAAGCAGATAGTTATTTATTCTCTGGGACATTTTATAGTCCAAATAGTCTTGTCTCTGAGGGAAATAAAAAGAATCTCTGAAAATAGAACTTGATTATTTCAAACCTGAAGCAACCGAGTGAGTCTAAGATGGTCAACTGTCATAGCTTGAGAGAAAAGGAAAATCTTTTCATAAAGCACTCATTTCACATCACTGTCCTTTTAAAAAAGACAGCGCAAAGAATGAATTTTTCTCAAAAATTTTCAGAAGAGAAACTTTTGGCTTTAACTACGATAAAAAGCAAATGTAAGGGTCACTTGACATATAAAATAATTACATATAAAATAATTATTTACTATTTTAGTGCATGAGAAACATGATCTCTAGTGTTCCTTACTACTGTCCCAAACTATTTATTTGTTAATTTCTACAATACCAGTTATACATTAGAGGCTATGACTTCTAGGTATAGGCGTACACTGGCAGACAAACAGAAAGAGAATGACTTCCCAACCCTAGACAGGTACCAAGTACCTGTCCATCACACTTTTGCTGGGGTTTACTGATATTCCTATGGATTCTGGGGTTTCACCTGCCCAAGCTCCATGCATGAATGGATAATCTTGTTACATAGCTGTATCACACAATCCTTATAAGGAAAATCCTTTCAAGTATCTTGACTATTTATCAGCTATGATAAATTCCAGAATGGCACTATGTTTTTAAAGCAGAGAAAGAGATCCTTTATCGTTGCCCCCCCCCCCTTTTTTTTTTGCATCATCCATCCATTTGGAAACTGACAAATGAGATAACTGGTATTACCTTTCCACCTTTAAACAGCAGCCTTCTAAGAGAACTTCGACTGTCATGAATAGAGGAGGGCATTTCACATTTCAGCATTACAAGCAAGGAATTTCACAATAATCATGCTAGCTGGTTATTATACTTCTCATTGTTGCATAGATTAAAAAAGAATGGTTCAGTCAATTTTGGGATTTCATTCATTATAAATCAGGTAGAGTTAGTTTTAAGAGTGTAATCATCTAACTACACAAGTCAGGCTCTTACTTCTGTTTAGTATTATCCATGCACCTTTTTGAGAAAAGAAGTATATTGGGGTTTTTAACGGAAATTTTTTACTAATTATTTAAGAAATTCTTATAATATACTTTGCTCACATTTACTTTCAAACTCCTCTAAAATCCACCCCAACACCTTTTCTTAATTTCCAGGTCTCTCTCTGCCTCCTCCCCTCCCTCCCTCTCTCTCTCCCTCCCTCCCTCTCCCTCTCTCTCTCTCTCTCTCTCCCTCCCTCCCTCTCTCTCTCTCTCTCTCTCTCTCTCTCTCTCTCTCTCACACACACACACACACACACACACACAAAACCTACCCAGTAAAATCTTCATTGTTCATATACTTCTGGGAGTGGGAACATCTACTAGATCATGGTCAACTTAACAGAAGCAAACAGATGCTCTTTCACATTTGTCATCAACTGTCAGGAACTCCTCGCCTAAGTATGAAACTGTGTAACTATATCTCCCATCCATGGGATTGCATTTGGCTTCAGTACGCAAAGGTCTTGTTCATGCTCTCATGACTGCTATGAATTTACATATACAGCTGTCTTGTGTCTGGAAAACACTGCTCCCTCATAGTAATCTTCTGCCTCTGGCTACTACTTGTTCCACCACCACCCCTTTCCACAGTGATACCTGAGCATTTAAAAGGGGGGTATGCTTTAGGGCTGAGCATTGTATTGTTCCTCATTTCTGTATATTTATAATAAATGGGGAAACCCACTGATTAACATCTTGAAAAGAGATAACCCATATCTAACACTGGGCCATTTATGTAATCACCCTTCCAAAGTCCATCACCTAGTAATCAAGTTTTTGTATCTTGTTTATTTGGGAGGTTATGTGTAGTTTTTTTTAAGAAGAGACACAATCCAATATTTCTTCATCCCTGATAGGGAATTAAGAACACATCACAGAAATTAATCCACCCAAGTATATCATTGTCACTCAATGAATCTATTTGGGTTACGTATAGGAGAAACAGTTAAGAAATCATTTACATTAAAGTGTCTTCAAAGCATCAAGAGCCTATTACAATATGCATGGTCATACAGAAAACTTACATAAGTTGAGCTCCCTGCACAACATGCAGAAGACATGTATGTTTGGTCAAATGGAGTCTTTTCCCTCAGCAATTGTCACCTACTGAGTGGGCATCATTTCAAAGTGACTACGAATTTCTTATCTTTATACACGTAGGTCAATGCAACTCAATCTTTATCAGAGGTGCTTCTTTTTGAAGTAAATACTGATTAATATAAAACCTCAGAGCTGGTTAACATGAAGAGAACAAAAGATGATAAAGGGCTCGCATCAGAATGGGTCTTTTATAGCAAACTCCATCCCTCCAAAGGACATGAGCTGACACAGAAGAGAGGGTGGGAAAATGATAAGACCTGGAGTAATGGATGCCTGTAATGAAGCAGAATTTGCCAGTTATGATGGTTCAGCTGCACACCTGCACACAGGAACTCATGTTCACAGGATTCCATGTACAATACCTGAACCAAGTCAAGCCATCCAAAGTCCCAGCACATATGAGGTCCCACCCATAGCTGAGGAGTTACTGGAAACTGATGGATGCTGTGAGAGAGGATCAGTCTTCCTCAGGGATGCAGCCGCTGACAGGATACCTGTGTTTCAGCATGTGGTCTTCCATTTGTGCACGTGCAAGCAGCAACAAGTGGGTGGACTCAAGGGTTTAAAAGAAAAACAGCACATAAAGTTGGTAGAGGAACACGGTGAGTGGACAGGAAAGGAATTGGAGGGCCAGGACTAGGAGAGGAAATCATGTTACTAGTTTTAGTTTTTATATTCTAAAATAATTATATCATCATTCCTTTCTTCTTGTCTCTCTCAAGCCATCATATTTACCCTTCTTTGCTCTTTTTGAAATTTGTGAACTCTTTTTTGGTTAGTGTTTTTAAACACACATATGCACACACAGTAATGTGTGTGTGTGCATATATATATGTATATATATATATGTGTGTGTGTGTGTGTGTGTGTGTGTGTGTGTGTGTGTGTGTGTGTATGTGTGTGTGTATCCATCCTACTCAGCCTGTATGCTATTTTTAAGGTTGACCATTTGGTATTTGATAACCACTTGGTAATATCATATATGATATGTAAAATTCACAAACAATAAAAATAAATAAAAATAAAATGTTTTTTTAAAAAAATACAATCAGCTTTACACATAATTTGATGCCTAACATTTTTACGTTATCATATAAACATACTTATGACATTAAATAGTTCTTTAAATATAATTTTTAACTGTTTTAGATATTGTATCATACAGATAAATTAAAATATACCCACATGCTTCTACTATAAACGTTATTTGTTTCTTGTGAAATATAAGGTATTATTTTAAGTAGTTCATAATTTTTAAAAGCAATAAGTATCAAAAATCTGCAATATATGAAGTTTACCATATATTACTCATTTAGTCCTAGAGATTTGGACATATGTAATCAAATGCCCTCAAGTTTTAGCATTCTAGAGTTTCAGAAAGTTTAAGTCTATTGTTTAAAACTATGTAACTAGGTCGTATCTGAGTCGTTTTCATTTTCTGGTAATGAACTCCACTTCATTCTTCAGACTGTATCAGGTGACAGCTACTAAATGATTTTGCCAGAAGTACAATGGTAATTCCAGAATATGTATGTCATTTCCCAAAACATACTCCTTCCTCAAAATATGAGCTGCTCTTGCAAAGACCTAAAGGGATCATAATGATTTGAGCCCTGATAATCAGAAAGCCAGAAACCTATACACCCATATATATTTAGCTGTGACATGTCTAGGAGACGCTCCTGTTAAATACTGCCTGAGGACGTGTGTCAATCCTACTTGAATATTTTGCTCTCCCTGGCAATAACAATCTTTCGGGAACTGCCCATAGTGACAATTTTAGCAGGTTTAATTAACAAGCATGATTATACTGGAGAAAATTCATTCTTTAAATGCCAGTCAGTCCTGTTTTCTCTTTCATGATTTCTCAAAGATTATAGCTGATACTGCTGCTGGCAGTGTCTTATGGAACCCAGGGGCCAGCGAAGGCTGGCCAAGGTTTCAGCCTCGGCTTGGCTGGAAATAAGACAGAATTGGGAATGAATTCATCCAAGAAGGAAATATAATCTGAAGTTCACTGAGTTCTGCAGCTTCTTCCTGTGAGGGCAAAATATATCACATTTCTCTGCTCCTTTTAACAAAGGAGATCCCAGTCTCTTCAAATAACGGAGAAGACTTCTCATGCTCCTAATAAGTAAGGACAAGTTGATAAAGGACACACAGTGGGGATGAAATAAAGGAGCCTTTAAGAAATAATGCTGAGTTTACTTAGTAAAACGCAATACCAAATGAACTCATCCTATCAGAACACATGATATTAAAGGAGTTTCTGACATACTCTGCTTTTCTGTTCCATGAAGGAGAAAAGGGCTAATTTGTGTAAACAATGGAAAGAACTTCCACATATAACCCACATAAAGGTCTAAACATTAAAGCTTTTTCTTACAGAGCTACAGGGAACATAGTGACAAACTAATTTTACTTATGCAACACAGCATAATGGAAGAGTGGTTTCGATCTGTGTCACTTGAATCTGGAGTCGACAGTTACTCCCTGTGTGCTAGTCACTAATTATTCCCTTCATGATTCTCCTGCAAGTGGATGGACGTTAGCAGTTTCCAACTAGAGTTGTATGAATTTGATTAAATGTTATTAGTAACTTGCTTCAAGCAGTGTCTATAACCTATTTAGTCTTGTTTAATAATGAGTTACATAATAATAATGTCCGCACATTTTTCCCATGCAGAACTTTGGATTATTGGCCTCCAGATGAAAAGAGTTTTCTTCTTCTCAATAAATATAATTATATTAAAACTTTTATAAATTATTAAATATAAAATCTTATTAGATATTCAGAAACTTGAAACAATAACACTGTCCTTGACAGTAAATTTAGTTTATGGAATAAAATTTATGTGCCCTGACTGAACCCCGAAGTTTATATTCTTTCAAAATCCTAAAATACAATCCAAGGAAAGGGAGAGAGTGAGAGACTTGCAATCACACCACATAGTATAGGTAAGAAGGACACAGAAGTAGTGACAATTGAAGAATGAAGGAGAGGCAAGCCTGGATCTGCTTCTCTAAGTCAAAGTTCACTTAACCTCCAGTTTCCTTAGCCATTACATATTAGAGAAAATTGTAGAATGACCGTGGCTATGGGTCTTAGTGAAAATGGGACAGAGGCCTGGGAAATGTGGACTTTATTACTTCACTAAATTTACACAAACAAAAGATGTAATACTTTGTTTTTTAAGTGCAATTTAACCTGAAAATTATAGTACTCACATTGACACATCCTATCATTACTGAATACTGCAATTTTACCCGATTCATAAAACATATCCATGCCTAGTGTATGTCTCATGTTACAGTCAGAAGATGTTTTCACGCAAAATCAATTTTATAGACTCTTTCTTTTTCTTTTTCTTTTTTTTTTTCGGAGCTGGGGACCGAACCCAGGGCCTTGCGTTTGCTAGGCAAGCGCTCTACCACTGAGCTAAATCCCCAACCCCAATTTTATAGACTCTTAAATATATTTTATAAGGTGATAGTCAATCTCAGGAACTGCACATTTTAGGCAAGAACTTTACCATTGAGCTATACCCCCAGCCCTTGGTCTCTTCATTTTGTTTAGACAGTGTTCTGTTATTGTGCTCACATTGGCTTTGAACACATTAACCTACACTTGCCTCAGCTTTCTGAGTAGTTAAGATTTCAGATAGGCATCACCATGTCTGGCTCAGATTCCCATACCTTCTCTCTGAACCCAGGAGTCTTATTATTAATGAGCTACATTTTCATATCTTCTAAAGAGATAATATTTTAATAATTCTTTCAGAAATTTGTAAGCTGTGTTTGATCATATTTACCCCCTCCCCCAACTCCTCCCAGAACCATCACCACCTCCCAATCTATACAATCTCTCAATCTCTCTCTCTCTCTCTCTCTCTCTCTCATCATCATCAAATGCAGTTGATGTTAGTCAACTATTCTTGGGTGTAGATTTTGTCCCGAGGTGTGGTTGATATGACAGATGTGATAGTGTTAAAGAAAACGAACCCTCTCTCCCAACAGCCAACAAATGCTCAGGTAGATAAGAAACAACCACCTTCTCCAAATTCTGGGGCGTTGACTGGGGCTTAAACGCATATGAGGCTTATGCGTGCAGTCACAAGTTCCATGAGTTATTTCTCTCTGACTTGTTGTGGCAAGGAAACACTGTTTTCTTGAGATTATCCACCACCTCTGGCTCTTAGAATCTTTCTGCCATCTCTTCCATAAAAATCTCTGAGCCTTGAGTGGAGTAATGTAATATAAATATTCCATTTTAAACTTTCCTTTTAATCATTATCTCACTGGATTATCTAGAAAAAAATGTGAAAGTTGTTTATATTCTTATGTTACTTATGTCAACCTGGAGTTGTTTGTATTATTATGTTAATTATGCTCCCCCAAAACCTGTTTATAATGTTTTGTACATTAGACATTGAGGTACCCACCCCACAGTTGATTCTTATTGTTAAAAATCAAAGATGACAGAAACTAACAACTGAGCAGGGCAGACAGAGGCTGGACTTTTAAGATTACTGGACAAGGGAGCAAGGAAGAAGGAGAGAGAGAGAGTATCCATGCCGGGAAAGGAAGAGAGACACCATGTCTGAGATGCAGACGTCAGAGAGCATGAGGGATAGAGGCCCATGAGGGCTACATATCTAGGTCCAGGGCATCCAAGATGGAATACAGGTTTTAGTAAGTAATAACTTAGGGATGTTGAAAGCTGGATTAGCCACTTGTTAGGAAGTTGTCAAGCTATTGAGATATTTTAGACATATCAAAATATAAAGGCTATATGTATATCTCTTATTTGGGAATATAAAGCACTGGGGCAGGAACACCACTGCCACTGCTGCTGACACCATCTCCAGGATCATTTGAGCAGCATTAAGCTGAGTATTACTAGAGTATCTTACCTCAGATTTCAGGACAAATGTTAAGATTTTTCCCCCTAGAGTCCATTCTTAAGTTGGAGAAGAGGTGGACTTAAGTTTCAAACAAATTCTTATCATTACAGAGGTAGATTATAACAAGTTACATCTTTAACTCTTAGGTAAATTACCCTTCAACAAAAGAAAGATAAAGATAGTAGCGGCCGTCCAAGATTGTAAGAATCACAGGTTAGAGAGGACTGTTGTGAAGCAGGGTCTTCTGTCCATGTGCAGGCAACACACCCCTGAGTTAAGTGCAGCTATGACTACCAGCACAAAACCTGTTAAAAAACGTGCCCGTTGATATTTCACTGTGAGACGAGCAAGCTGTCTTGAGGCTGAACCCCTTCCTAAAGAACAATTGACAGTCACTGGTTACTGGAGGAAGGGAATTAACTTTCTTTAGTGGTGTATTAAGAAGTTGACAGTTTTCCTGTAAATACCTCCCAATGCTCATTTAGGCAACCCTGCTTAAACTCAGTGGGTCATGCTCACAAAAAACATATGGAAGGAGGAAAAAGAGTTGACAGAAGAATAAGTGAGAGAAGGAGTGCAGATGAGACTGGGTAGCAGAAGAAAAGGACTAAAATTCACTATATATGCATAGCAAACTCAAAAAATAAATTAAAATTAAAAAATAACCTATAAATTTATGTCAAAATCAACATATTATTTTATGCATAGAATAAATAATTTTCATAGCTTGTATTACCTCTCTCAGAAATCAGAGGTGGAATTGATACATAGAAAGACTCATGCTTGCAGTGGGTATTTTAAACTCATTACAATTTCATGTGAATTTAATGTTTCATTAAACTTGCCTAAATCTTATTTAGTATAATTTATTCAGAAGGATTTATTCCCTTTCTGACCACAAAAACCCCCTCGTCGCTATATATTCAACTTGTATTTACTTCTACATGACCTTGCCTCCTCAGAGGCCACATTTATTTAAACATTCTAAATTTAAGAAAGCTTTTTGCACAGTGTGGAGTCAAAGCATAATCACCTATAAAATAATAGCTCTCATTTAAGTCAATCAGATTCTTCTCCTATACTTTTAGCTGAAAGGTAAATGAACAAATTACATTTAGCTATGAAGCGAATCTTTCAGAGAAAGAAGAAGCCAGCACAAGCAGGAAAATAAATTTACCAGAGCTCAGAAGAACAAAATAAGAGAAGCAAAGAGGAGTTAGTAAGGTTCGTGAAAAGAAAACAAAGGCACAGCTTCTCAACAGCTACTCTATTTAAAGCCAGGTCCATTGCTAGGATTCATGAAATGCCACCAGTATCCCTTCTAGATCCAACTCTGTGGTCATCTCATGCGTCATCTCCCTTTAGTTCTATGATTTGCATTTGTACAACTTTAGGACTTCTAGATTAAACCTACTCAGTGTCCCTTCAAGATAGAAAAGTAAGATGTTCAGTAAGCAGACACAAGGATAAGCATCCTATAAATAATAAAAAAGAAAAGAAGCAAAACATCCTTGTCTCATTTTATGCAGTCTTCTAGGAGATATTTTCATAGAAATTATGTGATTTTTTTTTACCTAGGGTTATTCATAGAACATGGAACATAGCCCCTAATGTGGCCATCACAGGGTTTCTATGAAGAATATTTATGTACATGTGAAACTAATCTAAATGACTTTAATTTGAAAGCCAAAATTGCTTCTAAGCTTATTCCTAGCCTGAGTACATTACAAGCAAAAACTTAAAAATAATTCCAGACAGATAAAAATGATGATGGTTAGCAATAATCAACCACATTTATTGATGGGCCATTCCCATTATTATGATAAACAGTAAGACTGGAAATCCAGAACATGCATGAGCTTATTTTTGTCCTTAGTAAAATTAGAATATATGACAGGCATAGACAGAGGCAGATAAAACGATGCCTGGAGAACAAAGATCTATGGGGACTTCAAAGACATCTGAGAGTGCTTCAGGGTGAGTGAGGGTAGGGCTAGGGTGATGGTTTCATGGTTAATAGCGCTAGCTGCTCTTACTGAAGACTTGTGTTCAATTCCAAGCCCCACATGGCAGATCTCAGCTACCTGTATTCCAGGAGATCTGTTGCCCCATTCTAGACTACATAGGCAGCGGGCATGTTCAGGATACACAAATAGACCTAGAGGCAAAATACCCTCAGTATTTTGCTAGAATGCACTGCATGGAATAAAGATAGAGGATTTCTGATTCCTATTATCATTTATATTATCCTTAATATTACTGTAATATCAAAGAGATTATGTGCTGTTATAATTTTATGATAGGAATTTTGAGAAATCTTGACTTTCTCCTTTCATTGTCTATGTGCTCAGAAAACAGATTGCAACTGTGTTGGTTTCCCATATAGATATTTTACCAGGAAATCAAAGTAACATAGATATAAATTTTTTCTTATGGCTTTATATTTCAAATGGCCTTGGATCTGTGACCAGTTCATAACTAAGTCCTGCAAGAGTTTAGTTAGTATGACTCAAACCCTTGACCATGTTGATCTCTAAGATGCTAATAGAAATAAGTTTCAGGACAAAGAAAGTGAAACTCTGAGAGCAGATCTCATGCAGCCTCTCTTTCCTGGGACTTAGCTGGGGACTCAAGGCAATTCCTTCATATATTGCTAACTTCAGCCTTGCTGATGCAACACCACAGATCTGTTTAACTCATGTTTTTTTCTTGACATAGGGCCAGTAAAAGGCAGTGCCCATTCATTATTTAACTATTTCAACAGCAATATTGTGATTTTCTCAGTTGTTATAGGCTTCTGCACCAATGTACCATGCAAGCACAAAGAAGGGAAAAGGATAATGACTCACACCTGAAAATGTTGTAAAAATCTATGAGGTGCAACATGGAAATCACTTTGAATTACCTTTCCATCTGGCAGGATAAGCAAGGCCTGTTTAACACTACGTGCACCAATTTCTTCACAGTGCCTTTTTATGACAGCCTAGATGAGCTGGGTTCTATATGCAGGGGCTTAAAAGAGCTCCATGGTCCAAGTCCCACTTGCATCTCTTTCTCAGCATCACCATAATTTAACACTGGTATTTGCTGTGATGACAGGTACTGAGAGAGATGGGCTTATTTCCAAGTCAAAAGACCTACCTCAGATGCACAAAAATGGCTAATGGCTATGTTCTCTGTGACTTAAGTATACTGCAGAAATTAAGACTTCTCCCTTGGTATGGCCTACATTATACCTTTAAATCATAAATCAGAATTAACCAAACCATGGAGGAATTGGCACTCAAAACAACAGCAACAACAACAACAACAACAATAACAACAAAACCCACTAGCATAGTTTTGATTTGGCTGAGCTAAATGATCACAGAATCAGCCAAGAGACAGAAAAAGCAAGGGAGTTCTCTCTGAGGTAAGGAGGGGGTGAAAACTACAAATCTGAAGGCCATGGCATGTCCATGCCCATGGAATCTCTGGCTTTGTAGCAAATTGTTGATTGGTAACCAAGCTGTAATTTTATAAACATCCCTCTCTCCCTCATTATTTCTACCTCTAACTCTCTGTCTTTCTCTTTCATGCCCCTTTTCCTTTCATTGAAGTCTGCACCATGAGTGATGACTTAGCTCATCTTTGGAGCTGCAAGGGAGATTTGATTTCTCCCTACAGCAGCTTAGTAACTTCTTTCATAATTTTAAGCTTCCAAACTTACTTCTTCCACCTTGCTTTTCGATAAGAGCCAACTTCCTGTTTTATTGAGATAAGCGGAGTTTGGGGAAAAACATCCAGTGACTAGCTAAGTCTGAGATTACTGTTATAATCTCTCAGATTCACTTCTCCTCTCAGACACTTGCTTCTTTGAATTCCTTCTTAACTGATTTCACTCAAATGTAGAAATGGACATGAAGATGTTAGATGGCCTTAATATCCCTTTATTTCCTACCTTCCAATTATCCAGGAGAAATTTGAGAAATTAAAGTACGCATGTTTTCTCTGCCTGCTCTATAAGAATTTAGAATCAGCTAACCTTAGTTCTAATACTGGTTGTATTGTCTTTTATGTGGCATAGCCTCTCTGACCTCCAGCATCCTCATCTTTAAAATGGACACCATAACAATCCTCTTTCTTAAGACTGCCCAAACAAACTTACTAAGTACCCATTTATGCTGGAGATGTTGCTCAGACCTTAACCTGATTTAATTCAGGGTGTTTACCAATAGCACTGAGATAGGGATTATAATTATTCCTGTATTGCAGATGGGTAAACAAGAAATAAGAAATATTTTATAAAAGTCAAGAAAGTCACGAATGCTACAACGGAGGATACCTTCCTGAATTTGGGTCACAAATGGGTCTCAGGTTCTGACTTTAAGCAGTTGCTCCTAAGTGACTCCTGCCCACATCTTGGAATGTTATCACCACCCAGCAGGCTGCATGAATCAGACAGTCTGCAGTGGCGAATGTGCTGATGCATGCCCTAGGACATTTTAATGAACATTGATCTTTCCCTAGTCCAATAATTATCTCACAAGCTAGGCAATCATTCAGAAACAGTTCCCCTTTGCAATAGGATGAGTGAAGGAGCAATGTTACACAATCCATTTTCCCTTCAAAGAAGATTTTGGACAACAAAGAAGAGAGTCTCACACAATCTCTCTGCTAAGTTGCTTCTTTCATTGTGCCAGGAGAAATACTCTAGATTCTAAGTGATAGATTGAGTTATACAAGTTGACCTTAGAAAATTACTGGTGGCTGTATTTCTAATTTTTTTGAACTAAGAATTTTTTTACTGAGGAAACTAGTTCTCTTTGGCATTCCCAAGGAATACCCATAATTACAAATGGCCCTTCCTCTTATGAAACATGGTAGACCCATTCTGTACATAGGAAAGGATTTTTATTTATTCTGTTTATTCTTCATTCTGTCATTATTATGTCGATTGCTATGCTCAGAGGAATTGACAGGTAATGTAAAAGGGTAAACATTATGCATCACATCAATTGTGATAAGTGACTTGGCCTATATAAATCACAATGTCCTAATACATGCACAAAAAAGTAAGAATTGAGGGTGACTCAACACATACTCAATACATAAACTAACATGATAACACAAAGATCATTAATTTCTACTCAATCTGTGGATTGCAAAATATCAATAAGAAATTTTGTCATGTCTGATAAAATATTTCATGAAGGCTTCCTTGTATCAATTGTTAAATAATACTATTCTTTCAATTTCTCTGCCAAAAATTGATATATGAAATAGAAGGTGGGATCAGTGTTTCATAAGAGTCCCTATTAAGTATTTTAAAACATTTTATACAATAATTCATTCCCTGTTCAGAGTTTTTGAAATGTCCCATTCTCCTGAAATTATAACCAACTTTTCTAACTGTGAATAGCTGCCTTTAGAGCATTAAATTCTAGACAATGACAGACCCATAATTTCTGTGATGAAAAGCAGGTCAGTGGTAGCCTTTCTGTATTTGTTTGACTATTGAATGTGTCCATCAATGCTTATAGTTATTTTAGGGATACAGTTTCTCTTTCTCAGAACTTCACCCCATTTAGACAATCAGCTCACACAATAGTAATAAAATTCCCCTCCCTCCAAAATAGTCTGAACCAACACAAATTCTATTCTCTCCTTATGCGTTCAGAACCCCAGCATGAGCGGGTTGATTCACTGTGAACAACAGAGTGAGTGATTAAGCTGCGTTCTTCAATACTTTGTCTCAATATGTAGTCAAGGCAGAGTGGAAAAAGGTGTGTTAAATATGAAAACTGGTTGTTCTAGCACCTAGACACTTCTTGATTATGAAGTAAATGGTTAAGTACAGGTCAGGACTCGTTCGTTCCTCTAGAGCACCAAATACAACGGTGGAAAACCTTACTGATCTAACTGCTCTTTTCCACAAATAGTGGTGATTATGAATCCCTTCTGTCTGAAAAGCCAGCCAGAGAGACCATCATTGGATAGGCTTCAAAAGTTTCATTGTGCAATTTTAAAGTGAGAAATATTTAAGGGCATATTAACAAATTATTGTACAGTGGGCAAATGAAGAGGAATGATTCACAAATATGATACAGTGTTTAGCATCATTTCTCTTCATTTGCCCACTATACAATATTAATTTGATATTTGTGGGTTTAACATTCAATTAGTGAATCAAAATTTGTTAGTGGAGAGAACTTATCACATTTGAGTACAATTTTTTTAATTGTAAAATAATCATGGAGAAGAAATATAATTTTTTCAGTAATATATTCTTTTATATGAATGATGTGAAATGGATCAGGAAAAAATTCTATGACAACGTGACACTTGAAAAGAGCAATGTAAGGGATGTCAACTATTTAACTTGACAGAGAGAATAAAGAACATTCTGGAGCAGAGAATAGGCTTTAAGAATCTAAGATACAAAGAGTAATGCTGCATTCTAGGAATTGGAAGAAGTTCAGTACAGCCAAGTCAGAGGAAGTGTCAGACCTATGGAATCAGTTTTCGGACATACAGAGAAGTCCCAGGAACTTTCCGATTATGTCAGGATTTTTTAGTAGATTTTTCAATCACATACTATAATAGCATATCTTTGTTAGGCAAATTGTACGTTTTAGCATACACATACTATGCTTTGACTATGTTTTATATTCACACTGTTCCCCAATTCTGAATCTTAAAAAGTTCAAAACCCTTTCTTTTCTAACTATTTGCATTATACAATATGATACTATTATCTATTGTCATTATCTGAATAACAGAACACCAGGCTATATTTTTCTTTTCACCATGATTTTGTGCCCATTACTTAATCTCTCCACATCTCTCCTAACCCTTATCATGCTTCACCTCAGGAAATCACTGTTCTACTTCCATTAGCTTCTGTTTTATTAATCCAAGATGGGGAATCTTTTGAAGATCTTGTTATTAATCCAAGAAACCATGGAACTTTTTCTTTTATTAAGAATATTTTTCATACAATATAATCTGATTATGGTTTTCCCTCCCCAACTCCTCCCAGTCCTTTCCCACCTCCCCTTCCAGCTAGACCCACACCTTTTCTGTCTTTCTTTAGAAAACAAATAGACAGATAAGGAATAATAATAAAAGAAGATCAAACAGAATTAAACAATTCACAATAGGACAGAACAAAAGAAAAAAGCCGAAGAAAATCCTGAGAAACACATATAGACACATAAACATACACTTTCACGTACCCAGGAATCTCATAAAATATAAAACCTGCTCAAGATGCTTAAACCATGGAGGTGAAAGTGAAAACAAAAAAAAATTAAGAGAAAGAAGAAAATAGGAAAAAACTAAGTGGTAAGTTTGATATGACATTATGATTAAAAAGTTAGTTGGGGGAAAAAAATACTAAGTTCCAAGTTTATGGATTTTCCAAGTCAGGCTAAGTCCA
The DNA here is from genome assembly GCF_021556685.1 of Rattus norvegicus. Lineage (NCBI taxonomy): Eukaryota > Metazoa > Chordata > Mammalia > Rodentia > Muridae > Rattus > Rattus norvegicus. The sequence continues at coordinate 13,485,837 of NC_141549.1, read as the reverse complement.
GCTACTCTACCTGTTAAGTTCATAGGCACAGTACTGAGAGCCATCATTATTTTAATGGTCCTAAAAAACTGATGAAAATTTTCTAATTAGAATAATAAGATGAAGTATTATGTCAAAGGACTTACTTAAATATGAAGTTAATCTTTACAGCAGTGCAGTAAAATATACTTTTGAAATCCTTTCACTGAAACACCAAGGGGTCATTGGGCCCACAGAGTCCTACTGTGGCCCTGGCTAACTGTCACTGGTGTGGGAAAATAGAATTAGATCTGTACATGGGATCAAGGATGAGGAAGCACAGAGAACCATAATTCTATTGCCAATATAAGAAATCAATAAAATGTTTTATGGAAAGGAGAAGTAATTTCAATCACACCTAAAAATTACCATAGAATTCTCCTTGTCTAAGAAAAATGAATCAATGTTGGATCCAACTTAAAGTCCAAACCCCAGATCCAACTTTCCAACCATGATTTTCTTTTACTGTTTAGACTTTGTGAAAAAAATACCATCTTTGTCATTAGCAATGACTCAATCTCATAATTATTGTACCTCTGGTTATCTCGTCTTATATGAGCCAATTAGAGTAGGATATACCATTCAAATAAATTAGGAAAGATTCATGTGTCCTCTTTTGGTAAGGTCAAAGGGATACAGATGTTCTAGAGCTTTTAGGTGTGCTGTCAAACTGCTAATGTATGCTCCCTCTTGTTTTCTTTTTGTAGGCACTCAAAGCTATGAATTTTTCTCTTAGCACTGCTTTCATTGTGTCCCATAAATTTGGGTATATTCAGTAAGACAAAACAGCAACCAACAGATTGAGAAAAGATCTTTACCAACTCTACATCTGATAGTGGGCTAATACGCAAAATATACAACGAACTCAAGAAGTCAGACTCCAAACAGCCAAATAACCCTATTAAAAATGGGGTACAGAACTAAACAAAGTATTCACAGCTGAGGAATGCCGAATGGCTGAGAAGCACCTAAAGAAATGTTCAACATCTTAAGTCATAAGGGAAATGTAAATCAAAACAACCCTGAGAGTCCATCTCACACCAGTCAGAATGGCTAAGATAAAAAACTCAGGTGACAACAGATGCTGGTGAGGATTGTTGGTGGGATTGCAAACAGATACAACCACTCTGGAAATCAGTCTGGAGGTTCCTCAGAAAATTGAACATTCCACTACCCATGCAGCCAGCTATGCCTTTCCTGGATATATACACAAAAGATGCTCCAAAACATGAAACAAAGACACATGCTCCACTATGTCCATAGCAGCCTTATTTATAATAGCCAGAAGCTGAAAAGAACCCAGATGCCCTTCAACAGAGGAATGGATACAGAAAATGTGGCACATCTACAAAACGGAATATTACTCAGCTATCAAAAACAATGACTTCATGAAATTCATAGGCAAATAGATTGAACTAGAAAATATCATCTTTACTGAGGAACCCAAATCACAGAAAAACACACTGTGTGTATGCACTCACTGATAAGTGGATATTATCCCAGAAGTTCGAATTACCCAAAATACAATCGCAGACCACATGAAGGTAAAGAAGAAGGACGACCAAAGTGTGGATGCTTCAATCCTTCTTAAAAGGGGGAACAAAAATATTCATAGAAGGGGATATGGAAGCAAAGTTTGAAGCAGAGACTGAAGGAATGGCTATTCAGAGCCTGTCTCACATGGGTATACAGCTCATATATATACAGCCATTGAAACTAGATAAGATTGATGAAGCTAAGAAGTGCACGAGCCAGATACAGCTGTCTCTTGAGAGACTCAGCCAGAGCATGACAAATACAAAGGCAAATGCTAACAGCAAACCATTGAACCGAGAACGGGATTCCTGTTGGAGGAATTAGAGAAAGAATTGAAAGAGCTGAAAAGGCTTGTTACCCCATAAGAACAACAATGCCAACCAACCTGAGCTCCCAGGGACTAAACCACTACCCAAAGACTATACATGGACTGACCCATGGCTAACACTGCATATGTAGCAGAAGATGGCCTTGTTTGGCACCAATAGAAGGAGAAGCCCTTGGTCCTGCCAAGGCTGTACCCCCCCAGTGTTGGGGAATGTCAGGGGGAAGTGAGGGTGGTTGGGGAGGGGAACACTCTTATAGAAGAAGGGGGGATGGGATAGGGGTCTTATGTCCAGGAAACCTGGAAAGGGAATAACATTTGAAATATAAATAAAAAAGATCCAATAAAAAAGAACACACACACACACACACACACACACACACACACACACACACACACACAGAAAGCATATGGGGATTTTCCCTGAGACTTGATAGGAGAAGATGTTACTAAATGGAAAAAAACATATCATGATGTGAGAAGTAACATGTTAGACACAATGTCTCAGTAATATCATCCGAAGCTTAGTCCTTCCTGGCATCACCTTTATCCATGTTCTCACTAAATAATCAACCAACATACTGTCTATTCTACCTATGTCAGCCACACTTTTTACTTTTGTCATGTTCAAAGGGATGAATAATAACGAATATTCACTGCAAAATGCCCAGTGAACTTAGGTTAATTAAACATTCTTCTAAGTCTCAGTCTTCTAACCTACATAATGGATACGGTGAAAATTAACATCACAATTTTGTTATAATGGTGACATGGAGATTATATGGTTTTGTTTGAAAGTCTGCATACATGCATACATATCAATAACCATTATCATGATGAAGAAAGAAGAAAGGAGGAGGAAGTTATAGAATTGTCACCATGAGAGTTCTTTGGCACTGTGGAGTCTGGCTGTTTCTGAGACATCTCTACAGTGTTTTTATAATGCCCTTCTTTAGAGATGTCATCAGAGCCAAGACAAGTCATGTATATTCTGTGGTACTATCTCCACTTATTATCAATATCTTTGTTAATCCAACCAATATCAGTGAGCACACTCTATGCAAAATTCATGTAGACCTAGCTTCAAATGCCCATCAACTCATTTTATGTTGACAGTAAAAATGTTTTCTCTCTTCCCACGAAATTCTCTATCCTGGCTCTACTATTGACCTCTGCTCTATGCAGTATGAATAATCTATCCATAGTTTATGCATATGGTGATGTCACAGTTAGCTTGTGGAGTCTTTAAGAGAAACCTCAAAGTCTCACATATTCTCAATAGTTTTTCTGGCACTGGCCATCAGTAAATGTTAATTTGATAATGCATGAAGCTATATAAATTATAACTTTAATTCCCAATCACCCACTAAAATATCTGAGGGCACTAATGTGTGTCCATCACTCTAGAAAACAAAATAAAATCCAGCCGGGTGGATAAAGTATTGAGAGAATGGGAACAGGTAATTCTGGACTTAAGGGTAGCTGAGAACCTCTTCACGAACAGGGAGCACCATGAGGCTACACTGAGGATGTCTTTCAGTCAGCCTGTGGCAGGACCAAGGCTCCTTCACAAAGCTCCATTTTCTGCAAGACAATTGAATGCCCAGGACACAGCACAGTTATTTTACAGCTGTGACTTCTACTTCTAACTCTACATTCTGTCCTTAGAATACCTAGATTTAATTTCTATAGAAACCAATACTGAGTCAGCGAGGGTCTGGTGAGGAACTAAAGTATGTAAATTATACAGGCATTAAAAGGCATCATAAAGACAAAAACCCCTATTCCACATTCCAATAAGCATATCATCAATTAAAACTCAGGGCCAAGAAGCTCAGCCAAGTTTTCATCCAGATGGAATTTTTAATAAATGCTGTGAAGCTCTAAAAACCAGGGATTCTAGCTGAAGCACAAAAAAAAAAAGAAAGAAAGAAAAAGAAAAAGAAAAAAAACCAAAAGGTATGCAACTCCGCAAAGAAGTAGGAGTAACAGAGTAACACACCACCCACATGCTTACTTCCTCATTGCACATAAATCTACTTTCCTTGTTCTTTTATTTCAATAAACATTTCATTCAGTGAGTGCCTCCAATATGCTGAATGGGCCTCCAAGAAAATGAGGAATACTCATGTATGTAGTCACAAAGGGATATGACAAATGCATAAGCATACCAAGTATAGTTAGAGGGGGAAAAGCAGTATGACTGACAGTTACTTCTTCCTGTTTGGGGCAATATGTTAAATGTGTCCCTCTTAAATCCCCATGGTAGCCCCAATGTGCTCCTAATTTCAGATAGTTTTAGCAAAGTGTATATAATGGGTTAATATTAGTCACAAGATAATGGCATGGGTCCTAATCCAATATGACATTCAACATCTCATAAAGGGACAATTTAAGCAGATGTATTTATGTCAAGAATACCACATGACAACTGGACTGTGCCACAAGCCAGGGTTAGGGACAACCAGAAGGTAGAAGAGAACCAGTGCCTTTATAGTTCTTGTTTCTTGGATGACACCTAGATCTCAGAGGCACTACCTTCAAAAAGAGGCGACCATATATCTCCACTGATAAATAGTCAGAGTATGTGCTCATTACAACAACTGTGGCATGTTGATCTACTTTTGTCTCAATTTTATGCTGGATATTAATGAAGAAACAATAACAAAGTTTGAGCTTTATGGATGAATACTTTTGTAGGAGCACGAAGTTGTGTCATCCACAGAGGCCTTTTGTACATCACAAACACTGGAAACTATATTATATTCCCTGGGATTTCTGAACCCTGATTTTTTTTTATTAACTTGAGTATTTCTTATATACATTTCAAGTGTTGTTCCCTTTCCCGGTTTCCGGACAAACATCACCCTCCCCCCTCCCCTTCCTTATGGGTGTTCCCCTCCCAAACCTCCCCCCATTGCCACCCTCCCCGCATAGTCTAGTTCACTGGGGGTTCAGTCTTAGCAGGACCCAGGGCTTCCCCTTCCACTGGTGCTCTTACTAGGATATTCATTGCTACCTATGGGGACAGAGTCCAGGGTCAGTCCATGTATAGTCTTTAGGTAGTGGCTTAGTCCCTGGAAGCTCTGGTTGCTTGACATTGTTGTACTTTTGGGGTCTCGAGCACCTTCAAGCTCTTCCAGTCCTTTCTCTGATTCCTTCAACGGGGGACCTATTCTCAGTTCAGTGGTTTGCTGCTGGCATTCGCCTCTGTATTTGCTGTATTCTGGCTGTGTCTCTCAGGAGCGATCTTCATCCGGCTCCTGTCGGTCTGCACTTCTTTGCTTCATCCATCTTGTCTAATTGGGTGGCTGTATATGTATGGGCCACCTGTGGGGCAGGCTCTGAATGGGTGTTCCTTCAGTCTCTGTTTTAATCTTTGCCTCTCCCTTCCCTGCCAAGGGTATTCTTTTTCCTCATTTAAAGAAGGAGTGAAGCATTCACATTTTGATCATCCGTCTTGAGTTTCCTTTGTTCTAGGGATCTAGGGTAATTCAAGCATTTGGGCTAATAGCCACTTATCAATGAGTGCATACCATGTATGTCTTTCTGTGAGTGGGTTAGCCCACTCAGGATGATATTTTCCAGTTCCAACCATTTGCCTACGAATTTCATAAACTCGTTGTTTTTGATAGCTGAGTAATATTCCATTGTGTAGATGTACCACATTTTCTGTATCCATTCCTCTGTTGAAGGGCATCTGGGTTCTTTCCAGTTTCTGGCTATTATAAATAAGGCTGCGATGAACATAGTGGAGCACGTGTCTCTTTTATATGTTGAGGCATCTTTTGGGTATATGCCCAAGAGAGGTATGGCTGGATCCTCAGGCAGTTCAATGTCCAATTTTCTGAGGAACCTCCAGACTGATTTCCAGAATGGTTTTACCAGTCTGCAATCCCACCAACAATGGAGGAGTGTTCCTCTTTCTCCACATCCTCGCCAGCATCTGCTGTCACCTGAGTTTTTGATCTTAGCCATTCTCACTGGTGTGAGGTGAAATCTCAGGGTTGTTTTGATTTGCATTTCCCTTATGACTAAAGATGTTGAACATTTCTTTAGGTGTTTCTCAGCCATTCGGCATTCCTCAGCTGTGAATTCTTTGTTTAGCTCTGAACCCCATTTTTTATTAGGGTTATTTGTTTCCCTGCGGTCTAACTTCTTGAGTTCTTTGTATATTTTGGATATAAGGCCTCTATCTGTTATAGGATTGGTTAAGATCTTTTCCCAATCTGTTGGTTGCCGTTTTGTCCTAACCACAGTGTCCTTTGCCTTACAGAAGCTTTGCAGTTTTATGAGATCCCATTTGTCGATTCTTGATCTTAGAGCATAAGCCATTGGTGTTTTGTTCAGGAAATGTTTTCCAGTGCCCATGTGTTCCAGATGCTTCCCTAGTTTTTCTTCTATTAGTTTGAGTGTGTCTGGTTTGATGTGGAGGTCCTTGATCCACTTGGACTTAAGCTTTGTACAGGGTGATAAGCATGGATCGATCTGCATTCTTCTACATGTTGCCCTCCAGTTGAACCAGCACCATTTGCTGAAAATGCTATCTTTTTTCCATTGGATGGTTTTGGCTCCTTTGTCAAAAATCAAGTGACCATAGGTGTGTGGGTTCATTTCTGGGTCTTCAATTCTATTCCATTGGTCTATCTGTCTGTCTCTGTACCAATACCATGCAGTTTTTATCACTATTGCTCTGTAATACTGCTTGAGTTCAGGGATAGTGATTCCCCCTGAAGTCCTCTTATTGTTGAGGTTAGCTTTAGCTATCCTGGGTTTTTTGTTATTCCAGATGAATTTGCAAATTGTTCTGTCTAACTCTTTGAAGAATTGGATTGGTATTTTGATGGGGATTGCATTGAATCTGTAGATTGCTTTTGGTAAAATGGCCATTTTTACTATATTAATCCTGCCAATCCATGAGCATGGGAGATCTTTCCATCTTCTGAGGTCTTCTTCAATTTCTTTCCTCAGTGTCTTGAAGTTCTTATTGTACAGATCTTTTACTTGCTTGGTTAAAGTCACACCGAGGTACTTTATATTATTTGGGTCTATTATGAAGGGTGTCGTTTCCCTAATTTCTTTCTCGGCTTGTTTCTCTTTTGTATAGAGGAAGGCAACTGATTTATTTGAGTTAAATTTATACCCAGCCACTTTGCTGAAGTTGTTTATCAGCTTTAGTAGTTCTCTGGTGGAACTTTTGGGATCACTTAAATATACTATCATGTCGTCTGCAAATAGTGATATTTTGACCTCTTCTTTTCCGATCTGTATCCCCTTGATCTCCTTTTGTTGTCTGATTGCTCTGGCTAGAACTTCAAGAACTATATTGAATAAGTAGGGAGAGAGTGGGCAGCCTTGTCTAGTCCCTGATTTTAGTGGGATTGCTTCAAGTTTCTCTCCATTTAGTTTAATGTTAGCAACTGGTTTGCTGTATATGGCTTTTACTATGTTTAGGTATGGGCCTTGAATACCTATTCTTTCCAGGACTTTTATCATGAAGGGGTGTTGAATTTTGTCAAATGCTTTCTCAGCATCTAATGAAATGATCATGTGTGAACCCTGATTTTAAAGAGAGTTCACTATGAAATATTTCCTAAGTGTCAGAACACATGTCAGAGTTCAGAGACAGACTGAAAAAAAAACAAAAATTCATCGTAATAAATGTTATATTAGTTAGATATTAAAATAATGCTAACAAGGATATAGTAAATTTAATACATTAGTCAATTAAAACTAATAAATTAGTTTATCATATTCTTTCACATTTTTAAAATGTAAGTGGTAAAGCATGACACATACTTTGTTTGCATTGGTCAGTACAAGTCAAGCGATAAAATAGACTTTCAGATGTTCCTCAAAACACATACTGTATTCCATCCTCAGTCTTTGAGACTTATTAGCAGCAAGTTTTCCTACAGTTCATCAACTCAGAACACACTGATCTAGAGGGCACTGTGGTTTACTTACTAGGATTCCCATCAGTGACAGTCTACTTACTACGGTAGATTTTTTGAAACTTCAGGTCCTTAGCTTTCTTCTACTGTCTCCCACTTCAAACTCCAGCTCATCCAACTATTGACAGGATCCCAGATTTCGGTTTGAAGTTGAGCTAGAAAGCCAATTTCTTTGCTCATTTTTTGATAAGGAAGTAATTTCTAAGAAATGACTGTCCCTTGGCCACAGAAGACATGCTGAGTCTCTGGCTTTGAAGTCATTAAGGTGACCATTGATGTTTCAATCTATCAAAATCCCTGGAACTTTCAATAAATGGTAACATGATGGTAAACAGGCAGATAATGGTAAGGATGATTCTTCCCTTAGGAGAATCAAATTTGATTTTGGAAACTAATGGCTGCCTCTACAGTTGTGATGAATGCTGACTGGCATTTCATAGGAAAAGCATCTGGTTGTATATGGACATTTAGTTTGCTAGCAGGACTTTCATCCCTAAGGATACTACATATGATTAATACTGTGTCTGAATGCAAGAGCTATTTAGTAATGGAAAATTACTATATATACTATATAATATTAATATATTGCAATATTATAATATTATAATATTATAAAGGGGCATCTCCAACCTCATAGAATTTACGCATAATTCATAGAAGGGAGGATTCTGTCAACTGAAGCTATAGAGATGAGTTCAACCCTCAGTGATTGACTATCCTGAATTAGGAGGATGAACCTTTTTGGGAGGGGCTTACCACAGAAATATGATTCCCCACACTCAAATTCTGGACCTACTAAACCTTAAAAAAGGAGCTACTAGGATGTTGATGCCCTAGACATTTCTTCTAACAATCTTTCCTCATAGGTTCTCAAGGCAACCTTCAGGGTGAAATCACAATTTAAGTAAAAGATTTAAAAAAAAGTCTACTGACTATCTCATACCTGGAAAAAACCAATACTAACATTAATAATGTTTTCTTTAATTCTTTGCTTTATATTGTTAAAGTGGGATTATATCATAGTTTATAAGTATGCATATATTATGAAATTCTATAATGCATAATATAAATTAGTTGAGGTAATAAAATACTCTTTTGACTGTAATAATTAATTAAAAGTATATATAAAAATACATACATGAAATTGTATAAATTTCAATTATTTATTATACTTTCATTAAGTTAAATTTTTTAATATTTCATAATAATGAAAATATATGCTAGATCATCCATGGTAACAGAACTTCTTCCTAGTTGTTGGATATGTGCTTGGATTACAGCGATGTTCATAAACATTCAATGACATGTACCACACATGGTCACTGTTATGTTTCATAAAAAAGAAAAAGAAGTTCACAGATATGTTTCATGGGATGCAGTATGTTGCAGGGGCTGCAGGCCCATGCTGAGGCATTCCTTCCCCATGAGATACCAGCCATATGACAGTATAGTGTAGAATAGACTTTATTTAGGGCATGGGGGAGGGCAGTTGAAGGGGTACTAGAGCTAAAGGCTGAGAGAGGTGGGGAATGAAGTGACAGGGAAGAAGAGGGTAAGAGAGCAAGGGAGGAAGAGGAGAGAAGAGGAAAGGAGAGGAGAAAGAGAAAGAGGAAGAGAAAGAGAAAGAGAAGAGGAGAGGAGAGGAGAGGAGAGGAGAAGAGAAGAGAAGAGAAGAGAAGAGAAGAGAAGAGAAGAGAAGAGAAGAGAAGAGAAGAGAAGAGAAGAGAAGGGAAGGGAAGGGAAGGGAAGGGAAGGGAAGGGAAGGGAAGGGAAGGGAAGGGAAGGGAAGGGAAGGGAAGAGAAGGGAAGGGAAGAGAGGGGAGTAAGCAGCCCCTTTTAGAGTCAGGCATACACGGTTGTTGCCAGTTAACTGTGGGGCAGAGCCTAGAAGGCAAGCTAACTGTCACATTGCTTTTTAGACACTTGGTAGACTACTTTTACTATGCGAAGAACATTGAAAATACATGTTTCAGTTATGCCTTCTTAGATAAAAAAAGATTAGGTTGTATTTTCTCAATTAGATATACAAAAGAATGAGAGCTAAATTATTTCTAGTGGGTTTTTTTTTCTAATGAGAATTGAGTTTTTAAATTTTTACTCTATATTTGAGTCTCTTTGAGGAAGGCTTTCAACGTTATGGTCAGGTCTTGATCCTACTTCCTGTATGTGTGCTGATTCTATCAACACTTCAGGTTTTAAGGATGCTCTTACTTTTATATTGTTTTTATTTTTGTAATATTCTGTTAGATTTTTTCACATTTGTGTGTGCATGCTTGTATGTGTGTGTGTACATACAGTGTGTATGTGTTTGTATGTTCATGCTTATTAATGTGTTTGTGAATGCAGAGGTCAGAGACAAACTTGAGTGTCAATCCTCACCTTCTACTCTGTATGAAGCTGACTCTGTTCAAATCTGCACAAGTTAGACTAGCTTGCCTAAGATTTTCTGGAGCTCCTGTCCCCACGTCACAACTCACCGTAGGAACACTGGGAGTCCAGATACACACTGCCACATCGGGTTCCATATAGCTACTAAAGATTCAAATTCAGCTCCTCACAGTTCCTCAGCAAACACTTTACCCTCTAAGGCATGTCCTCACACATTATTTTAGAATTTTTGAGGGAATCAATTATCGTCTTTTCTGCCTCTACTGTCTTCATTCAGGGATACAAAGAATTTTCTGAAAAAGCTCTGCAACAGATCAGATCACTTCAGTTAAACCAGTTTGAAATAAGTTTAGTGAGGAGTTATCCACGTACATAAATTATTTCAGATATCAAAATATTTGAAGATCACTCTGGACAAAAATCCATAAGTGATACTATTTATAGCCAGCACTAATTTGGCCTGGATGGTTCAGGATAATCACCTGAGCAGTGAAGCCAGCTGCTTCTGTTGGTGGGTCATTTTTGCTGTCACCAGCAACATTGTCATGTCTAACATCTTTGACAGACACATTCTTTACATTGTAGCCCACATTGTCCCCAGGCAGAGCTTCACTCAAAGATTCATGGTGCATTTCTCTGACAATTCTCCACTTGCTCGTTTTGCTGTTCATGATATGAGGCAGACAGTTGCTGTGGGTGTCATCAAAGCTGTGGACAAGAAGGCCGCAGGAGCTGGCAAAGTCACCAAATCTGGCCAGAAAGCTCAGAAGGCTAAATGAATATTATCCCTAACACCTGCCACCCCTGTCTTAATCAGTGGTGGAAGAATGGTCTCAGAACTGTTTGTCTCAATTGGCCATTTACATTTAATAGTAAAAGACTGGTTAATGATAACAATGCGTCGTAACACTTCAAAAGGAAAGGATGTTTTGTGGACCATTTGTGTGTGTGTGTGTGTGTGTGTGTGTGTGTGTGTGTGTGTGTGTGTGTGTGTGTGTGTTTGTGTGTGTGTTTGTGTGTGTGGCAGTTTTAAGTTATTAGTTTTCAAAATCAGTACTTTTTAATGGAAACAACTTGACCAAAAATTTGTCACAGAATTTTGAGACCCATTAAAACAAATTTAGTGAGAAAAAATTTATCAAATTCTAACTACATAAATATAGGTTGATGTCATTATGCAGGTGAAGGCAGATACAGTATAGAAAGAGGGCTGTCATTGGATGAGAAGGAAGGATGGGCGGGACTAAAGTTTTAGAGAGGAGAGGAGACCGGAGCAAGGAGGAGAACAGCCAGAAGAAGTAACATGGAGGCAGATGTAAACATGATCCTCGCCATGCATCTCTCTATAGATAAAGGTTGTTATGAATATTTCTTAAGGCATGGATTGCTATAGGCAAATTTATCTTATCTAGGTGGGTGGCCTTATCAATTGGTTTTAAGTTAACTGTATGGATGTATTGTACATTGAGTATTTAACATAAATCTGGTTGCTGGGCTATGCTCCATTGAGTCATGTTTTCACCAGACTGTTGGGAGTTGAGCAGAGTCTGTGACAGGAAGCTGTGCTAGGGTATAGAATGTTTGGGACTGGTGTGGTGTGGCCACACTAGCATGCCCGTGGAACGTGATGTAATGATGTGTATCTCAGGCATGGTAACAAGCTGCCAAAGGGGACAGTGTGTCAGTGTGTGAAAGCGGCTGACAGAGAAACAGCTAAAGTGCATGGATTTGTGTGGAGTGGGAATGAGTGAACAGGTTGTGAGCCTTTTAATTAATTTTACTGCAACAGATAAATAAGTACAATATGAATAGATATCTTTTAAAACTTCTTGGTTGGTTGCAAATGCTGAGTTTTGTTTGTTTCTCTTTGGTAATTTTCAATTTCTTACAAAAGGACATGGTTTAGTAGGTAAGAACACTTCTTAAGTGAGCGTGAAGATCTGAGCTCAAATGTAGACCAGTGGGAAAAGTTTGGCATGTTGACAGTAGGCCCATATCTCATGATCTGTGGGATGGAAACGTCAGGAGGATGCCTGCAACTTGCTGGCCACCAAGCCAAGTCCAGGTTCAGTGAGAGATATTCCTGAGAGAGTAAGGGAGAAAGTGATAGAGAATGCTATAAAATGTCTTCCATTTGCCTCTGTGTGTCTGCTCAGGGATGTGAATAACACACACACACACACACACACACACACACACACACACACACACACCACTCATATAAATATGCACAATTATTTGTTTCCATCATAGGCATTTAGAACTTTCTGAGCAAAAAGAAGTGAAGACATGATATGTCATAGGTTGAGCTAAAAATCAAGGATTACTTTTTTTCTTTAATGATTTACCAACGACAAACTTTGTCAATGCCATTTCTCTCTTCAAAGCCTTTCCTTGTCATTTTTCTGTTCTTATTCCTTTGAAGAATAAGAGAAAATAAATGACTAATGGCTCCCTTGAAGGCTGGAGGTTATTTTGACACCTGCTGTGTCCACCTTCCAAGCTCTCAGAGTTGTGTTTTGTTACTTGATTCCCTCTGGACCTGCTGAACTTCTCCCTAGTTCATGCCTTTTGGTGTGAGAAAACCCGCTTTTGCATTTCTGTCACTGCTTTCCTTCTTCCTCTGACCTAAGTTCCTGTTGACAATGTTCAACCTCTTCAAGAGGCTTTTCTTGACCTTCCTACCCAGGTGCCCTCTGCCCCTCTTCATATTACGAGCCCCATGCAGTGCCATTGTGTATTTTCTCTTCTTGATCACAAGCTTCCTGTGGATAGCACCAGGTCTTATTCATTCTTTGAAAAGCAAGTTTTAACTCAACTCTAACTTCTAATACAAAGAGACTCCACTCCATGTGCATTTCAATAAGCTTTTTATCTTTTTTTTTCTTTGTTTTTCTTTTTTTCGGAGCTGGGGACTGAACCCAGGGCCTTGCGCTTGCTAGGCAAGTGCTCTACCGCTGAGCTAAATCCCCAACCCCCAATAAGCTTTTTAAAAACAACGGATGCACTTTCTGTAATACAAACATAATCATTTTTTCCTCCAATACTAGCCATGGAATTATCATGTGACCTGCCAAATCCATTAGGCACATACCTAAAAGAAATGAAAACACATTTTCAGGAAAATGTTCACAGGATGTGGGAATGCCCCAAATGTCCTTCATACAAACAAATGCAATGCTGTCATACCATGAAATATTATTTCAGAATAAAGATGATAAAAATAATGAAATGATCCATGTGACAACATAAGTGCATGTCAGAAATGTGTGGCTACAGAGAAGAAGCCAGATAAGTAACCATGTTTATTTAATCTGCCCAGAAGAAGCAAGCTACCATGATCGCAGGGGACATAGTGGCCAAGGGAGGAAGAGGTACCTGAAATGTGGAGCAAGTAATATGACTGAGAGATTCCTATGAAGAATAATAAAATGTTCTAAAATTATAATAATACACTTACGATAAGTCTACCATGGTGGTTAGAAGTATGTGTTTGTAAATCTACTTTAAAAACATTTAACACTTATATCCACCCAGCTCAGTCTGTATTTTGTCCTTACATGTTTATAGGTCGAGGGCTGACCAGTTGGCATTGAGTAAGCAGTTGGCCTGCTTTTCCTGGGAAACACTACTTCCACTTTCCTAAGCATTCCTCGGGTGCCTGTAATTCTTGTGTGGAACAGAGGCATCCTGGGCCTTGACACATCCACATTAATATACTTATTGCTGTCATCCTTCTTGCGCTTATGCTGAGGTGGGTATTTTGGCAGAATTTATAAAGATATATAAATATATGTTTAACAACAATTAATGAAAAAAGATCATGAATTTTTTAAAAAAGCAAGGAGGGCTCTATGGGAGGATTTGGAGGAAGGAAAAGCAAACAGAATAATATAATTATTATAATCAACCAAAATAAATATACATATTTGGATAGAATATACATATTTTCTATAAAATAATTTTATTTTATACAATATATATTCTATAAATATTACAGATTTTAAAAGGGTAGACAATACATACCATATATAATTGGTCTCAAAAATAAATCGATTTGTAGAGTCCTCCCTGTCCTGTCATGTCTTGAATATAAAAAAACATCTTGTATGGGCTTTTGTTTGTGAACACTGAATTGCTAGCTCTTAGTCCTGTGACCTTGGCTTCTATTCAGATTAATTCATGACCTTTTGCCTTTTTACTTTAACATACTTCATTACTTCTCTTCAGCACATTAGAATTCTGTCCATCACTACCCTTGAACTCTAGGACCATTATTAAGTATGGAGACATAACACTCTGACACACTGATAGTTAACCCTGTAACCAAGACAGTTACTAAGTGCTTAATGCATAGATAGCACGGAAAGTGTGGATTACTTTCTGAGACAGTGTAGGTCAGCATGAGGTATCATCATGCTTCTCAGTACAAGTGCACAATTTGAAACTATGGTATGTTTCTTTCTAGATTTTGCATTTCATATTTTCAGGCATGGTTGACTGCAGGTAACCAAAGCATGATGAAAGCTGAATAATGGGAGGAAGAGAACTGTGCACATATCTGCAACAATCTTACTCACAGTATAGCAGAAATCTGAGGATATAATCCTGGAAATACTTAAGGAACACCAGGGTTACACGCATCATCTATAACTAATATTTGGTATTATAATACATTGCAGAGCATCCCAATGACCACATCGAATATTTCCAAGGTAAAATTAGCGTTTTCAGTTCAGTTGTACCCAAGTAAAAAAAATTATCTCTACATCCATACAGACCCAGGGCTTAATGATCATAGAGCTTATGATTAAAATGTTGTATTTGTAGAGTTATGAGCTTTTATGTTTCTCTTACATGATGACAATAGGTAACTCTGAGACCATTGATCATCATGGAACTCTGTCTCCTGAATAGCTCCTGGGAAAGAGAAGAGTTAATGATTGTGTTTATAAACAGATTTTTTGAAAGCAAATAAACAAATGATAAATTAATGAGTAAGGACACCAAACTTACTTGAAAAATGGTGGCTCCCTAATGTTGCCCCCAGAACTATGTTAAGTAATTTCTTCTGTGTCCTCCCAATAGCACTTTCAAAATAAAATCAGTAATTCTATGGTCAAATACCAAAGAGAAACAGCTAACTTGTACAATAACAGGAAAAGTCACACTGGCAGTCATGCCAGAGAATCAAACGTCCTAGGTGATTTACGTTTACCTGAAGGAACTTAGGCACTAAGCAAGTTGATGTTGGAGTGGTTCTATCCAGAACCTTAAAAATCTGGAATTTTGGAGTAGCTTTGGTTTCACGGCTCTTCACAAACTTGGTTCCTCCACACACTACACCTCCACCAGCTGCCAGAAAGATGGCAAGGGATAACCAAAGAATTTACCAGCCAACAATGGCCCCTATTAGCTGATATGTGTGCTTACCCTAAATTAAAATGTTCCAACTTAACATTTACCCTCATCCTCGGTGATTATGGCTCCTTCTGCCTTGGATTGAGTTTACTGGAGAGGAAGGCAGGATAATTCAGCTGAAAACCCATTACCACTAGACCCTGTAAATGATTCTGAGCTGATTTGCAACCTCCTTCTAATTTACACTGCTCAACAACGCTGGTGATGATGTCAAATGGTTATTTTAGCTGAGCAGTGTTTAAAGATTTAGCGTCTCCTCATTCCCAGAAGATCACAAGCAGTAAAAGTTGAAGGCATCAGGTTTCTTCCAATGAAGATGCCATGTTTATCTTCCCAGTCAAGACTTTCTACTAAGCTGTGTTAGGTGCTGAGTGGGTACCACATTGTGAAGATGTGTCTGATCTGGCAGTAAAGTCTGTAATGTACAGTGACTGTGGAGAAACAAGTCCCGCATGGAAAGCTGTATTATATTTGGGATCAACTCCCATATGCCTGTTTTTTAGGACAAGCACTCCTTTATTAAGCAAACATCTGTAACATCACTGCCATCTGCAAGTGCTCAGTACACATGTGAAAACTTGAAGCCGGAGGAACTTAGGACAGGTGACTAATAAGAGCCTAAGAGTAATGCTGATGAATTCCAATATTAAAAGTTCATGTGATGAGCCCAAGTTTTATTTGAACATTAGATGTCTTTTGTAATTCCTAGTTCATGGTAGCTAGAGTTCACATTGTCATTTCTATTCCACCATGTTGCATATCTAAGCTCACTGTGACTTGTCCCGCTTTTGGGTAGTTGGTCTTATGCTGTATAACAGAACAGCAGAGTATACCATGGAGAGCAAGTCAGCAAGCCAGACTTCTTTACCTCCCATACTTCAGCTTATGCCTCAGATTCCTACTTTGACTATAATTTGCAAATGACATAAGACCTCTCTTCTCCAACTTGCTTTTCATCATGGTGCTTTACTAAAAAAAAAATAGAAACCCTAAGATATTACTCATATCTCCCTCTTGGAGGAATGTATTATTTTTGTTTTCTTTTATAATTTGATATATGTATATAATGTTCTTTGATCACGTATACTGTTCACTTCCTTATCAGTTCCTCTCAGACCCTCTCCACAATGTTCCTTCCAATTCCATTTCCACTTTTATAACCTACTGAGTCCAGTCAGTGCTATCAATATGTGGATAGACATAGATTCACACACTGGAGTGTATGGACAACCTACTGGGAATTATAGCCCTAAAGAAAACTTACCCTCCTTCACCTAGAAATAATCAGCTTCCAATACCTACTCAGCTAGTGGTGGATTTCATGAGACCTTGTCCAATATATAATATAAAGTTGACTATAAAGTTGGCTGCTGTGGACACAGAAGGAACACCCATTCAGAGCCTGCCCCACATGTACAGCCATCCAATTAGACAAGATGGATGAAGCAAAGAAGTGCAGGCCGACAGGAGCTGGATGTAGATCGCTCCTGAGAGACACAGCCAGAATACAGCAAATACAGAGGCGAATGCCAGCAGCAAACCACTGAACTGAGAATAGGACCCCGTTGAAGGAATCAGAGAAAGAACTGGAAGACCTTGAAGGGGCTCGAGACCCCATATGTAGAACAAGGCCAAGCAACCAGAGCTTCCAGGGACTAAGCCACTACCTAAAGACTATACATGGACTGACCCTGGACTCTGACCTCATAGGTAGCAATGAATATCCTAGTAAGAGCACCAGTGGAAGGGGAAGCCCTGGGTCCTGCTAAGATTGAACCCCCAGTGAACTAGATTGTTGGGGGGAGGGCGGCATTGGGGGAAGGATGGGGAGGGGAACACCCATAAAGAAGGGGAGGGGGAGGTATTAGAGGGATGTTTGCCCGGAAACTGGGAAAGGGAATAACACTCGAAATGTATATAAGAAATACTCAAGTTAATAAAATAAAAAAAAAGATAGCAACATTTTCAGCTTTGTTTATTTATTTATGTAAAGATTCTTTCCAAAAAAAATTTGGCTGCTCTGAGTTCCTAGGTGTAATGACCCTGTGGTACCCCAAACTCATTGCTCCATACAAGTTCTCCCCAACTGCTGCTCATATGGTCTTTCTGTCTTGTTTTCCATTGTTTTTCCAAAACCTTGGACAGAAGCAATATGATACCCCTTACAGGGCCATTATGTTACAATCATTTATTCTCTAGAATTTGACTGATTATGAGTCTCTGTATTTACCATCGTCCAGTGGTAAACAAGCTTTGCTATCCTATGGGTTTAAAAACAAATATTTAGAAGACTGATTATTTCAGTGCAAAAGTTGCTCCTCTTGTGTCTTTGATAAAATACATTCAAGAAAGCAACCTAAGGACAGAAGGTTTATTTGGTTAATGGTTTAAAAAACAAAAATCAAGTCAGAATGCAGATAAGGCAGCTGGTTGCATTTTGTAAAGTCTGGAATCATAGAGCAATGAATGTTATTGTTCACCCCCCTTTTTTCTTTTCATTCACTTTGGAACCCCAACTTATGGTATGGTACAATTCAAATTTAGAGTAATCATATTTAATCAGTTTAGTCAGTTAGAAAATCCTCATAAACACACAAAGGTGTGTTCTATTGTGGCCCTTATACATGCATAAAACATTATTAAGTATATAATACAAAATTAAAATGAAAAATATATAATTTTTCCATTTCTCTTTTGCAATACAATTGATGGCAATATTTGCACTATTATGAATACTGTTACTATGAAAATTGTTGTGAATATTACTTTAGCCTGCATTCTAAATAAAACTAATAACAATTGTTAGTCTTCATTCATTAAGCAACTAAATTACTTAAAATAGTGATGATTGATCATGATGACAGGTATATTGCATCTTTGTTAAGAATTCTAACACACAATTTGAATAAATAAATAGAATTTATTTGATAAGTCATGTTCTTGAGTACTTCAGTTAAGTGTTATAAAAGTATTTACTATTTCCAGAATATTGTATGAAACCATCATATTTGTAACTAAAGTCCAAAAATAGCATCAAGTTAAATAATTTTAAAATTAATTATAGAAAAAATAACGAGAAACAGAGAAAGGTTTTTAATCAGTGACAGTACATCCATAGGAGAGGGCTGGAATTACAGAGCTCTGTGGATACATTAATAGGAGTAGGATGGGAGCTGGTAAGGGAAGAGTACAAATTTCTTCATATATAATTAAGTAAGTCTGCTGAGTCCTTCATAGCTTGGTCCCGGGAGCTTGGTTGCAGTAAGGAAGGGATGAAAAATGGACAGATACAGACCCACAAACAAGAAAGCTGGGACTGGATGGGTTTTGCTCTTTCTGGTAGAAGGCAACATCAAAACAACCCAGAAACTCAATAAATTCATTTTACATCTTAATGGGGGAGGTAGCCTTGTTGTATAATGGAAAAGAAGGCAAGTTTAGCAAATCTCAATAGAAGATCTTTGTAGGGGAGCTGTCTCGTGTTGCAGTCATCAGGATGAAGATGTTGGAGGAGACAGTTTGTGCATATATGTCAACATTTGCAGTCAGATCAGAGGAAGGCTTTGCCACCTGTCTGAGTGCCACACGTTTTTCCCTACTCCTAAGATCTGGCAATATCTTGAGGGGGCCTTGACATGTCTGTGGTCATGTCAACATCACTTCTTCATATATATCCATACAGGATTTCATTCAACCATACAAATTCACTTGGGACTTCCTCCACTTCCCACATGAGTCTTACTAAAATTAGCCAATAAAGGAAATATTTAACGAAACCTCCAAAAAAAGTTTCTTCTCAGTTTTACATAGTATAAACAATGAGTCTTCACAGCGACATAGTGTGTTTTTCCTTCTCTATTCTAAAGCACTAACAGATCTATTGGGTAAGTTCATTAAGAATCAGCAGAATCTTGATAGATGGAGCACCTTGGAGTTGCTGGGTATATTAATCAGGATAGATTAAGTTATTCTGCAGAAACAAGACATCAATATCTGAGGAGCTCGATTCAATAATAGTTTATATCTCACTCACTCCAACTTGCTACAGCCATGGGAGGCATTCCAGAGTTTCTGCTTCCTGTGTGTCTTCTTCGAGAACACATTGATTATGTAGTGTTCTGCATTAGCACACCTTCCTAAAAATCCCTGCAGCAGGGCAAGCAAAATGGTTCACTGTGCATCATGGAATATACATATGGTTTGGAATATACCTCACTGACCAGAAATAGTCAGGTGGCAATACTTAACTCTTGCAATCTGTGGGAAGATGAAGGAAATTGATTATTAATAGGAAACGGCATCATTTTGGCTTATCTATATACAAAGGATGAATGGATTAAAATGTGCCTATTGGTTTAGTTCCTTAAATTCCATGGTTTTCCCCTGTAGTTCCTAGGCTATGGTGGAGCTCTACAGCTCATATGGCAAAAAAAAATTCAACCTGTGCTGTGGGTCCAGCGTCTCTTGCAGATGTTTTACTTCATCGGTCTTCTGCTCAGGTAGATAGCTATCATTCCTTGTTGGCTTCGGTATATCAACCTTCACCGTACTTTACATCAATAAACATTACAAGATCATAGTCCTAAAGAAGAACTCTTACCACAGCTTTGATCAACTCAAAGGTAATATACTGTCTAGGGCATTTAAACCAAAACAATTAAAATTCAGTGGAGGAATAGGAGGAGGACAAGAGAGGATTAATAGGGTAAACATTATTCAAGTACTTCATATACTTTTATGAAAGTAATATATGCTAAGAAAATATCTAAAAGGAACAAAAGTTTTCAGTTGCTCATGGAGTATTTGTACATCTACATATTAGCTAAAAATTTTAGACTTTTTCATACATTCTGAAGAAAACTAACTGGCTTGTATATAAAAAACTGAAGATAATACCTCCCTTTTAAAGCTGAAATCAAATAAAACAGTCTATCACTATTTCTATAAATTAAGTATATTCCTTCTAAAAATAGCCTAGAATGAAGATGAAAGCTAAGAATGGAAAGGAGGACTAGCTTTACGGCTGGCTCCATAGTACAATGCTTCCAGTGATCTCTCCATGATTCAGCTTCTCCCTCTGCAAAATAGGCACATGAGGTAAGAACAGACTAGGAGTAAAGTTACTATATTTGAGGAGCAGACGTGTCTAAGAGAGGTTCATGGGGGAATGAATATGATTAAAATGTCTTTAAAATGCATATGTAAATGTCATAATAAAACCCTTTGTTTTGGATATTAGCACATGCTGGGCTAGAAAAATGGTTCAGTGGGTAAAGCAGAAAGAAGAAAGCCACAAGAAAGAACCAACTCCCCTGGGTTGTTTTTTGACTTCTATAGCTAACACAATATGATGTATGTGCACATACGCACACCAAATACACACACTGTATACACATAAACATACATATGCATGCACAATAAATAAATAAATGTAATGAAAAATAAGGTAGTCTAAAACTACACACTGGGTCTAATTTTCATAAACATAGGCTCTCAAGTGTAAGAGATTGAATTGAATTTAAAGCCAAACTTTTCTTGTCACTAAAAATGGGATCTTGAAAAAACTGACTTCTCTAAGTAAAGTCACACTAACAGTAAAAGAATTATAATAATACCTTCTTCATCAGATTGTTATGAAGACAAATACAAAAATGTGTATCATAATGCCACAGAGACCCTAGAATATTGCAGTTTTCAAAAGATTTATCTGCCTTTTCTGTTGAGGAAGATAATTTATATAAAAAGTGTTGTATGATGCTTTTCTGATTACACTTGGTGTTTGGTCCCCAATTTCTAGTCTAAGAAGATAATGTTAGCATCTTAACGATGCCTGGTCCATGTCTCAGTACATGTTACATTTGTACAATGCACACGTTGAAATACGTGCTGGTGAGCAAGTGAGTCTTTGCTTAGTCTTTCATTACACTTTTACAAATTCAGCTTTGTATAGTTTATCCAACTAGTTGTTTTGATATTTTATTGATATTCAGTGAATACTCACAAAAAATAATGACCGAATGTGATAATAAATGATTCCATGGGAGATAATTCTGTCTTGGAGCTTATTTTCTATGGATAATTAACTAAGGAATTTTGATATTATAACTTTTTAAAAACATCTTTAAGAGTAAAGAGTATACAACAAAAACTCCATGTAGCCATCACTCTTTAGCCCAGTACGGAGAAAAGGCTTGATGATCCTTCGCTTAAAGAATCAATGTATGTTTTATTCAGGAAGCTGGGATTTGAGCAGCACTTTGTGCTGTTTTACCACTTCTCTACTTTTATCACTTTTACCAGCTTTACTGCACTTTACTGTCAAACTGGTCTATGTCCATGATGGATAACAAAGTAGTGTTGTTGAGTTTGACCTGGGACCTCACCTGAGCCAGAGGTTCAGGGACTTAAGTCTGTTTTCATTAGGTGGAAACTATTTTGTGTCATGGTCCCTGGGTTTTGAGGGTAAGTGAACAAAGATAGATATGGGAGGAGTTGTACTGCATTTATAATGTAGCTGCAGTGGTAACAGGGCTTCAGATTTTCCCTAGCCTCATAGTCAAGCAGGCATGAAGGACCAATAACAGACTGTCTTCATCTACCACACTCTTAGGTGCAAGGATAGAGAATTTCAGAGCTTCCCTCAGAACTCTGGACATCACATCCTTCTTGGTTTAATGCTGGCAAGGTCGGCATGTTTGACTTCTTTGGTTCTGAGCTCAGACATACAGCATCAGTCCTTCAGGGAACTGATTCATGACTTATTTTTCTGATCTCTCAACTCTGTTTTTTAAACTCTTCTTTTCCTACCTTCTATAGAAATCATATAAGATCTGATATTAATGCTAACTGTGATTTCTGGTCAATTCTGGTTAAAGGCAGGTTGTCATCACTGTAAGGGAGAGGAATCTGGAATTGGTTCTTTCACCTGACTACATGTGGAAGCATTTGCGACTCTGATTCTAGTAGTAAAGCGAGATGTTAGCCTAGGCATCATTATAGCATGCCAACAGATACCTCGGCTACTAGTGGTCACCAGAAATCAAGTGTCCATAAAGACTAAGAAAATAGATCACAGCAGGAGTTGGGTCTGCTTTGCCACTTCTTTACTAAAAACTAAGTAGTAAGAAAAAATTGAGTTCCAGACTCAAATTATTTCCTCAAAATCTGACAGATTAAATTATTGATTAGGATAAAATTAAAATAAAACAAAACAACAAACAAATGAACAATAGAATAAACAGACAAAAAAAAAACCCTATGTCTTTCTTAGCCAAAAAAAGACCTTCCTAAATTTTATGACCAAGTCCAAGATCGAGTTTGTGGAAGGTAGATTATAAAGTAAGTTAATGCATAACTGTGAAAGTTGTTTATTTTTATTATTCTTATTATTTATTTATATTTTGGTTAAAGTCGTGACATTAGTTGTGAGTTAATGTGACCTTGGAAACTACACATCTGTGCTTCTCATTAAGCTAAGAAATTTAATTGTTTTTCAAGTTTGCTGAGTACCCTTGGTCAAAGAAAACAGCTTTCTCTAATTTACACCAAAATAAATTAGACAGATACTTCCAAGGAAAACTACTAAGGCAGGTTATAATCTTGATATCTCTCTAACAGTTTACTAGAGCTCTATATACTAGTTGTATAGCCAGACCTAATTGCTAACTGAATCAAATTACAAGTGTTATTCATAAATATATACTATAACTCAGTGACTGTTTTGTAAAAACTTGAACATTTTGCATTGATAGTAATACATGAAATCCATGCTTAGGGTGATTTTAAGGTGCAGAATATGAGTGGAAGAAATGTAGCTCTCTTGGGTTGGATTAATTGACAAAGAGCAGCCTATACAGGGAGTCTTGACCAATTACGTAAGCTAGGAAATGTGTATATATTTATTGATTGAAAAATGAATATAAGTATGACTTATAATTATTTAAACTGGGTGCTTATACTTACTTGGCACTATATAGACATCGATTGAAGAGCTTAGGCAAGCTAAAATGTCTCAGGGAACCATTGCAGATCTACTGTTTCCTCATTGCTTCAGGAAGCTGCTGAGGATATTCTTGTCATCAAGCCTTTGGAAATATTTTGATGAGGTAGGTAGTCATCTTTGAACTGGTCTATACTACCATTGCTTAAGACAAAGTTGATAATGGGAGATACTCTACTGAGCTTGGTTCCCTGAATTCAGCAGAATGATGCTAATTTAGAATATCAGGAGTCAAAGGGGTCCAATTAAGGCAGAGAAGCATAATTCAAAAAGTCAAACAAATAAAAAGCAAAACAGTAATCCTAGACTAATTATCTATATAATTGCATATTAGTCACTTGAAATTTCAAACAAAAATGTTTTCTAAATGAAAGTAATCTTACTGAGAAAGTCAGAAGTTGAAAGCAAATGAAAAAAAATACCACAGAAGAACAGTCAAAATAAAATCAGAGTAGCCAAATTATTTAAAAGTAAGTCCCAGGAGCAAGAATATTTATAGGTTTTAAAATGTTATATGGAATAACATTTGAAATGTAAATAAAAATATCCTATTTTAAAAAAAGTTATGCAGTGCTTAACTTTTATGCAATAAAAGGACTTCTGGGGGAATCACCATCCCTGATGTCAAGAAGTATTACAGAGAAATAGTCATAAAAACTGTATGGTATTGGTACAGAGACAGACAGATAGATCAGTGGAACAGAATTGAAGACCCAGAAATGAACCTATACACTGATCGTCACTTGATCTTTGACAAAGAAGCTAAAACCATCCAGTAGAAAAAAGGTAGCATTTTCAACAAATGTTGCTGCTTCAACTGGAGGTCAGCATGTAGAAAGATGAAAATCAACCCATTCTCATTGCCCTGTACAAAGCTTAAGTCCAAGTGAATCAAGGACCTCCACATTAAACCACATACACTCAAACTCATAGAAGAACAAGTAAGGACAATTCTTGAACACATGGACACTGCGGAAAATTTCCTGAACAAAACACTAATGGTTTATACTTTAAGATCAAGAATCAATGAATGAGACCTCATAAAATTGCAAAGCTTCTGTAAGGCAAAGGACACTGTTGTTAGGACAAAATGTCAACCAACAGACTGGGAAAGCATCTTTACCAATCATACATCTGATAGAAGGCTAATATCCAAAGTATACAAAGAACTCAAGAAGTTATACTCCAAAGAGCCAAGTAACCCTTTTAAAAAATGGGATACAGAGCTAAACAAAGAATTCTTAGTTGAGAAATATCAAATGGCTGAAAAGTAGCTAAAGAAAGGCTCAACATCCTTAGTCATCAGGAAAATGCAAGTCAAAACAACCCTGAGATTCCACTTCAGACCAGTCAGAATGGCTATGATCAAAAACTCATATGACAACAGTTGCTGGCAAGGATATGGAGAAAGAGGAACACTCCTCTGCTGTTGGTAGGATTGTAAACTGGTACAACCACTCTGAAAATCAGTCTGGAGGTTCCTCAGAAAATTGGACTTGCTATACCTCTCCTGGGCATACACCCAAAAGATACTCCAACATACAACAAAGACACATGCTCCACTATGTTCATAGCAGCCTTAAATAAGTCAGAAGCTGGAAAGAATCCAGATGCCCTTCAACAGAGGAATGGACGCAGAAATTGTGATACACCTACACAATGGAGTACTACTCAGCTATCAAAAACAATGACTTCATGTAATTCATAGGCAAATGGATTGAACTAGAAAATATCATCCTGGATGAGGTAAACCAATCACAGAAAAACACACATGGTATGCACTCACTGATATGTGGATATTAGCCCAAAAGTTCGATTCACCGAAGATATAATACATAGACCACATGAAGCTGAAAAGAAGGATGACCAAAGCACAGATGCTTTAAAGGGGGGAACAAAAATAATCATAGGAGTGGATATGGAGGCACAGTTTGAAGCAGAAACTGAAGGAACAGCCCTTCAGATCCTGCCCCACATTTGCCCCACATATATACAGTCACCAACACTAGATAAGAATGATGAAGTTAAAGGCATGCTGACAGGAAATGGATATAGATGTCTCCTGAGAGACACAGCCAGAGCATGTCAAATACAGAGGTGAATGCTAGCAGCAAACCACTGAACTGAGAATGGGACCCCCATAGGAGTAATTAGAGAAAGGACTGAAAGAGGTGAAGGGGTTTGCAGCCCCATAAGAACAACAATGCCAACTAACCAGAGCTCCTAGGAACTACAATAAACTACCCAAAGACTACACCTTGACTGACACATTGCTCCAACTTCAAATGTAGCTGAGGAAGACCTTGTTGGGCACCAATGGAAAGAGAAGCCCTTGGTCTAGCCAAGGTGGTACCCACAGTGTAGGGGAATGTTGGGGGTGGGTGGGAATAGGGGGAGGTTGGGGAGGGAAACACCCTTATAGAAGAAGGGGTAGGGATGGAATAAGGGGCTTGTGCCAGGAAATTAGGAAAAGGAATAACATTTTAAATGTAAATAAAGAAATACCCAATAAAAAGAAGAAACAAAAGCAAAAATGTGTGATAACTTTTGGGGGGTAAAATGTTACAATTTTCTTATTATGATCTGATGGAATTTTAGCTATAAAGAAGAAAGAGAAAAGCAATTGATATAGATACAGATGGAGATATATATATATATATACATATATATGTATACATTTATATAATAGTTAAGCATTCTTCTAGAAAACCTGTGTCAAGAGGAAATAACAAGAAACTTTTAAATATTTGAATTGCCAAAAACTGAAAACACAGAAATAGTATGAAGATACAACAAAAACAAAATGTGAAAAATTTATACATTGGCTGATTATATAAGAGAGGAGTAAAAAATAACTAATGAATATTTCAACCTGAAACATGACCAAATTATGCCAGATACATAAAACGTACTAAATTGAAATCAGAGGCTGTAACTAGAAAAAAAAAACAGAAAACACAATAGGGAAAATTAAAACAATCGGTAATCAACCTTAGTCAGAAGAGATTTATTTGCATATTGAGTGAGTCAGATGGACACAGAGAGAAGTGACACACAACAAAGAGAAAGAGAGAATGATTAATATCGAATGAACTGGGTATGCACCTCAGTGGTAGAGTATATACCTCGTGTAAGGTCCTGAGTTTAATATACTGAAAATTATTCCCTTTCTAAAGAAATAAAATATGAGTTGTCATTACTGTTCTTACAGATCTTCAGAGGCTATTAACAAGTATGTCATATAATTGTGGTCTAAGATCATATCAACAATTTAGATGGAAGAGACAAATTGATCTAGAAGAAAACAACAACTTACCTTAATTCTAGAATTCTAATTAGGTTAATTCTAGAATACTCAGTTTTCCAATTTCACCAACCAGTTCATTTTTCCCAGTGTATAGACAATAAGAGCAACAGATAAAAGAAACAACTGTGGAAATAAAACGTATACCTTTAGTTCTTACATATAGCAGGAAGGGAAAGAAAGCATGAAGACAGGAAGGGATTTTTGAGACCCAGCTTCACTGTACCTTTCTCGTTTGCTCATGAAGTTATTTCACATCTACACTAAACTACTATATCTACACAGTGAAATGTGGCTTCAAGAGAGATTCTTTAAATTTCCAGAGGTTTCTCATGTCTTTAATATTGCTGTTTATGGTCCATGAACATCACTAATAAACAGCTAATCATCATTCACATACTATCTATGTTTGTCAGCAGCTAGTTCCAAGGTTTTTTTGTTTGTTTTTTTTTTTTTTTATTTTTAAAGGTTGTCAACCAGAGCTCCCTGGGACTAAACCACCATCCAAAGAGTACACATGGAGAGACCCATGGCTCCAGCTGCATATATAGCAGAGGATGGCCTTGTTGGGCACCAAAGGGAAAAGAGGCCCTTGGTCCTGGAAAGGCTTGATGCTGCAATGTAGGGAAATGTCAGTGTAGGACAGGAGGAAGGGGTGGGTAGTTGGTTCGAGGAAAGGGGATAAGATTGACAATGACTTCATGGAATTCTTAGGCAAATGGATGGAACTAGAAAATATCATCTTGAGTGAGATAATCCAATCACAAAAAAAATACACATGGTATGCACTCAGTGATAAGTGGATATGAGCTGAAAAGCTCGAATTACCCAACATACAATCCACACAGACGACATGAAGCTCAAGAAGGACAACCAAAGTGCAGATGCCTCAGCCCTTCTTAGAAGGGGAAACAAAAATATGCATAGGAGGGGATATGGAGGCAGAGTTTGGAGCAGAGACTGAAGGAATGGCCATTCAGAGCCTGCCCCACCTGGGGATCCAGCCCATATTCTTACAGCCACCAAACCAAGACAGTATTGCTGATGCTAAGAGGTGCATGCTGCAGGAACCTGATACAGCTGTTCTCTGAGAGGCTCTGCCAGAGCATGACAAATACAGAGGTGAAGGCACACACCCAACCATTGAACTGAGAATGGGGTCCCCATTGGAGGAGTGAGAAAGGATTGAAGGAGCTAAAGAGGTTTGCAACTCCATAAAAACAACAATGCCAACCAACCACTGCTCCCAGGGAGTAAACCACCATCCAAAGAATACATTTGGACAGACCCATGGCTCCAGCTGCATATGTAGCAGAAGATGGCCTTGTTGGGCACCAATGGGAGGAGAAGCCCTTGGTCCTGCCAAGGTTGGAACCCCCAGTATTGAGAAATTTCATGACTGGCATAGGAAAGGATAAGTGGATGGGTGGGAAAACACCCTCATAGAAGAAGGGGGAGTGGGGATGATATAGGGAGTTTATGGACGGGCAACCATGAAAGGGGATAACATTTGAAATGTAAATTTTAAAAACTACCCAATAAAAAAAGAGGTTGTATTTCAACCCTGTACAAATGTAATAAAAATAAAATAGAACAGTATCATCCACAAATACAGGGAAAACATTCGTAGAAGTATTTTTATCCAAAATATAAAAATAATTTCTAAAACATCAATATCATTACATGAGTATATTAGTCAGAATTTTCTACTAAAACAGAATCTTTAGAAGGTGATTAAGTAGATTTGCTTATGAGATACAGACTAGGGGGCTTAGTAATGACCGTCTTGATACTTGAGAACATGAGAATTCATAGCTATCTCAGTCTATGAAGCTGAGGTATTACCATTCCTGAACTCAAGTTATATTGCAGAGCTACAGTAATAAAAAGACTGTAGGACATGTTGATCAATGCAATTGTCCTGAAGACATAGAGACAAGTGTACACACTTGTGGACATCTGACTTATTGTATAGGAAGTCAGAAATATATACTGGATAAAAGATGGTAGCTTTAGCAAATGGCTTGTTTGACTGCATGGCTGCATGTAGAAGCATGCGAATAGATCCATACCTATCAGGGTTACAAAATTCAACTTGAAACGAGCCAAAGACCTCAGACTAATACAAGATTCACTGAATCTGATAAAAGATAACCTAATCTTGGATACCCATTAGCTCATTGGTACAGAAGATTTTCTCAACAGAACACCATTAATGCTATAACTCAGGCACTAAGATCAACAATTAGTCAATGGGATCTATTGAAACCAAAAAGCTTCTGAACACCAAAGGACACAGTAACTAGGACAAAGTCACAGCCTGTAGAGTCTGCAAGATCCAAAACCAAGTAATCCAATTCAAAATGTTCATTTCTAAACAGATAATTCTCAATATAGAAACCCCTATGACTGAGAAACACTAAAAGAAATGTTACTTAGATATCAGGGATCAGTAGATCAAGGAAGAGTAGATGTATGGGTAGATATCAGGGAAATGCCAATCAAAACTATGTTGAGATTCCACCTTACAACTGCCAGGATGCTTAAGATCAATAATATATGTGACCTCATGGTGATGAGGATAGGAGCAAAGGAAACAACCCTCCATTTTTCATGGGAGTGAACACTTGGAAAGCAGTATGGCAGTATCTCAGAAAGTTGGGAATTGATCTTCCTAAGGATCCAGATATAGAACTCTTGGACATACACCCAATTGATGATCTATCCATATATATTGGATATATATATGGAGATATATATATATATATATATATACACACACAGACCACATACAGACACACACACACATACAAACACATATTATATATCTGAGTGTATGATATATACTGTATATACATTATATTATATATAGACTATATATACTAGTATATATGTGTGTGTGTATGTGTGTGTGTGTGTGTGTGTGTGTGTACAAACATACAAAAATAGCTTTTAGTTTAGTATTTTGATGAGAATCTTGAATACGTGAATCAGTGGGTCTCTAATTCTTGTCCCTTTTCTTGGAACTATTTTATTTTTCTGTTCGCTTGTTTCATCTGACTTTGTTTAATTTCATTCTGTTATGTTTTGTTGTTATCTCTCAGAACCCTTTTATTTTCTAATGGGAGACAGAAAAGGGGTGGATCTAATGAGAGAGTAGGTGGAGAAGAACTGTGACGAGCAGAAGGAGCGAAAACTATATTCAGATAACATTTTATGAGAAAAAAATTTACATTTTTAAAAAGGGAGAAAAAAGAAAGTACTCAATATAAGAGTAAGTTTGTGAAACAATCAATTTATTGCATGGATGACTCAAAAGTAGTCTATAAATTATATTTCATTATTAAAATATATTTAAAATACAATAAAATGCAACATGTTAAAAGAAAAAAGTCTTCCACCAGTATCCTATGTGACATTTTTCTATTTGTTTAAAGGGTGGACAAGAAAAAAAATATTGGCTAGAAGCCAGAATGGTAGTAGTTCTTGGAAGTTAAAGCAATGAGAAAAAGACCATGAAAAAATTTCATGTGATGTAAAAAATATTTTCTATATAGATTACGATAAGTGTTATATGATAAAGCATTTTTCAGTGCATCAAATTATATGCTTAGTATGTGTGGCTTTTACTTAGGTCAATTTTTACTATGATAAAGAGAAAAAACTTTAAACTTCTATATAAGAAAGTTAAGGCTTAAAGACCTTGTTCAATGTATTGATCACTAGACATAACAGAACAACATTTTAAATTAAGTAATATAGAAAGAAAGAAAAACAGATAAGAGCAGAAATTAATGATGTAGAAAACAATCTACAGTTAAGAGAATGAACAAAATCAATAGGTTTTTATGCTGAATAGAAAAGCACACTGAAGTAGAAACCTTTGGTAGTATTGAGCAAGAAACAACAAGAAAAGAGAAGGAAGCAGAATCTCTGATGATTCCCCTAATGAATAAAGATTTCAGGGTAGCAATGACAGGGTGAGGAGTAGGCAGGACTTCTGTGTCAGAGAGAGGAAGAGGGCAGGAGGAGAAAGAGCCCTGGCTTTGTAGAAGGAAGGAAGATGGAGGAAGAAAGATGATCCAAATTCCACATGGCTTTAAATAGCCACAGGTAGCTATGAATATCTCATAAAGAATGAATAATTCCAGGACAATTTGTCCCATTATTTAGGCTACTTATTTCAATATCAATTGGCTCTGAGTTCATTGTGTGGACATTGTGTCGGGGGAGAATTTACTGATATAAATCTGACTGAAAAAATACGAGCCTCAGGAGTCTTGATTTTTACCTGGTTATGGGATTTGTGACAGCTAACCACAGAGGACCAATGACTGGGAATGTGAGTAGAATCCACTGCAAGAGAACCATAAGATGGGCAGTCACTGCCTGGGGCTACCAATGGGGGTGGTGAGACATCTGAGGCCAGAGAGTCACTGGCCTCAGCGTGAGATGGTGCCTTTTTAAATATTTCACACAACAAAGCAGTGATATTCCAGACACTGAAAAAGCTGATAACAAATTTATTACAATGTTTTAGATACAAAAGCTAAGCAAATATTTCAGAAATGCAGTGCATAGACAGTGATACAAGGAAAGTAAAATAATGTAACTGTCATATTCATAGATACTCTTATGTGTACACACACACACACACACACACACACACACACACACATTGTGCACAAGCACACACATGCCCAGATGCCTGTGTGTAGGGAAAAATGGAATCTAAGAATCTTTAATTTGTAAACTTTCCTACAAGTATAGACTACATCATGGAGGAAATCTTTTACACATATAAACCAAAATAAAGTACCAACACATGTAGGAAACTCTACCAGTTAAATCAAATGAATTCATTTATTAATTTCCTTAATCTGAATAAATATGGTGTGCAAACATGAAAAGAATAAGAAAGGAAACTTATACTCAGTATCTCACATGTATTAATGTCCATTGTTATTTGCTTCTTCTTTCTTTTAAAGGCTAAAAGCAATTCATATAAAAGAAAACATCTGTATACTGCAAGTTGGTAAAGGATCAGGCTATTTCCATATGTGACTCATAATGTGTAATGCTACTGTAAACATGAAATGCAATGGTCAGATTCACAATGTTTTTGCATATATAGTCAGTCCTCAACAACTTCAAGTTCTGTGTTTGGGGAATTCTACCATTTGCAAATGGAAATCCCCTCTCTCTCTCTTTCTCTCTTTCTCTCTCTTTCTCTCTCTCTCTTTCTCTCTCTCTCTCTCTCTCTCTCTCTCTCTCTCTCTCTCTCTCTCTCTGTGTCTGTGTGTGTGTGTTAGTATTTGTCTATATGTATGCATGTTTACTGAAGAAAAGGGTATCAGAAAACGGCAACCAACAGATTGGGAAAAGATCTTTACCAATCCTACAACAGATAGAGGGCTTATATCCAAAATATACAAAGAACTCAAGAAGTTAGACCACAGGGAGACAAATAACCCTATTAAAAAATGGGGTTCATGAGATTTCACCTCACACCAGTGAGAATGGCTAAGATCAAAAACTCAGGTGACAGCAGATGCTGGCGAGGATGCGGAGAAAGAGGAACACTCCTCCATTGTTGGTGGGATTGCAGACTGGTACAACCATTCTGGAAATCAGTCTGGAGGTTCCTCAGAAAATTGGACATTGAACTGCCTGAGGATCCAGCTATACCTCTCTTGGGCATATACCCAAAAGATGCCCCAACATATAAAAAAGACACATGCTCCACTATGTTCATCGCAGCCTTCTTTATAATAGCCAGAAGCTGGAAAGAACCCAGATGCCCTTCAACAGAGGAATGGATACAGAAAATGTGGTACATCTACACAATGGAATATTACTCAGCTATCAAAAACAACGGCTTTATGAAATTCGTAGGCAAATGGTTGGAACTGGAAAATATCATCCTGAGTGAGGTAACCCAATCACAGAAAGACATACATGGTATGCACTCACTGATAAGTGGCTATTAGCCCAAATGCTTGAATTACCCTAGATGCCTAGAACAAATGAAACTCAAGACGGATGATCAAAATGTGAATGCTTCACTCCTTCTTTAAAAGGGGAACAAGAATACCCTTGGCAGGGAATAGAGAGGCAAAGATTAAAACAGAGACTGAAGGAACACACCCATTCAGAGCCTGCCCCACATGTGGTCCATACATATACAGCCACCCAATTAGACAAGATGGATGAAGCAAAGAAGTGCAGGCTGACAGGAGCCGGATGTAGATCTCTCCTGAGAGACACAGCCAGAATACAGCAAATATAGAGGCGAATGCCAGCAGCAAACCAGTGAACTGAGAATAGGACCCCCGTTGAAGGAATCAGAGAAAGAACTGGAAGAGCTTGAAGGGGCTCGAGACCCCATACGTACAACAATGCCAAGCAACCAGAGCTTCCAGGGACTAAGCCACTACCTAAAGACTATACATGGACTGACCCTGGACTCTGACCTCATAGGTAGCAAGGAATATTCTAGTAAGAGCACCAGTGGAAGGGGAAGCCCTGGGTCCTGCTAAGACTGAACCCCCAGTGAACTAGACTGTTGGGGGGAGGGCGGCAATGGGGGGAGGGTTGGGAGGGGAACACCCATAAGGAAGGGGAGGGGGGAGGGGGATGTTTGCCCGGAAACCAGGAAAGGGAATAACACTCGAAATGTATATAAGAAATACTCAAGTTAATAAAAAAAAAGAAAAAAAATGAAAAAAAATAAATAAAAAGGAACCTGCACTCAAACTCTAGTCCAGTTAGCCCGCCAGCTAGGAGGCGATCTCACACATATTCATTTCCCCTTTCAGAACAGAGGCATCTCTTGAACAGTAAGGAAACCTTTCCTCTTTGACTTATCTCATCCCATCACTCACAGTCCAGGAGACAAAGGGTGGGAAGAGGAAAGAAGGGCAGGAGGTTCTGCTCAGGAAATGACCAGCAGAACAGAAAAGATGCACTTCTATATCTACCAGGCACTGACGAGATCTGTGGAAACATATTCCCATGCATAACCTGTAATTGACTAAGCCATTTTTTAAGAAGGCAATTCGAATTTATAGCCGAACAATTTGTTTTTATCAAACTGCAGCTTGATATAATTTTATCTTATGTGATAATTCAGAAGGCATTTTTTAAAATATTCTTATGTAATGGAAAACCTGACAGAACATTTAAGGAGATGTTTCCATACACACTAGAGTCTGCCATTGTGTCAACTGTCCTGTTCTGTTATTTTTAAATCAACTAGCTGCTTAATAAAAACATTACGAAGCAAAGAGCACACATGGTACTTAATTTTCATACATTATTAACTCTGCTTGAGGTTTCTGTGGAAATTTTTTTTAGAAATCAAGTAAAAAGGCATCTGTCCCCCCCCCAAAAATGGGGTTCAGAGCTAAACAAAGAATTCACAGCTGAGGAATGCCGAATAGCTGAGAAACACCTAAAGAAATGTTCAACATCTTTAGTCATAAGGGAAATGCAAATCAAAACAACCCTGAGATTTCACCTCACACCAGTGAGAGTGGCTAAGATCAAAAACTCAGGTGACAGCAGATGCTGGCGAGGATGTGGAGAAAGAGGAACACTTCTCCACTGTTGGTGGGATTGAAGACTGGTACAACCATTCTGGAAATCAGTCTGGAGGTTCCTCAGAAAATTGGACATTGAACTACCTGAGGATCCAGCTATACCTCTCTTGGGCATATACCCAGAAGATGCCCCAACATATAAAAAAGACACGTGCTCCACTATGTTCGTAGCAGCCTTATTTATAATAGCCAGAAGCTGGAAAGAACCCAGATGCCCTTCAACAGAGGAATGGATACAGAAAATGTGGTACATCTACACAATGGAATATTACTCAGCTATCAAAAACAATGCCTTTATGAAATTCATAGGCAAATGGTTGGAACTGGAAAATATCATCCTGAGTGAGGTAACCCAATCACAGAAAAACACACATGGTATGCACTCACTGATAAGTGGCTATTAGCCCAAATTCTTGAATTACCCTAGATGCATAGAACAAATGAAACTCAAGACGGATGATCAAAATGTGAATGCTTCACTCCTTTAAAAGGGGAACAAGAATACCCTTGGCAGGGAATAGAGAGGCAAAGATTAAAATAGAGACAGAAGGAACACCCATTCAAAGCCTGCTCCACATGTGGCCCATACATATACAGCCACCCAATTAGACAAGATGGATGAAGCAAAGAAGTGCAGGCTGACAGGAGCCGGATGTAGATCTCTCCTGAGAGACACAGCCAGAATACAGCAAAGACAGAGGCGAATGCCAGCAGCAAACCACTGAACTGAGAACAGGACCCCCGTTGAAGGAATCAGAGAAAGAACTGGAAGAGCTTGAAGGGGCTCGAGACCCCTATGAACAACAATGCCAAGCAACCAGAGCTTCCAGGGACTAAGCCACTACCTAAAGACTATACATGGACTCACCCTGGACTCTGACCTCATAGGTAGCAATGAATATCCTAGTAAGATCACCAGTGGAAGGGGAAGCCCTGGGTCCTGCTAAGACTGAACCCCCAGTGAACATGATTGTTGAGGGGAGGGCGGCAGTGGGGGGAGGATGGGGAGGGGAACACCTATAAAGAAGGGGAGGGGGAGAGGCTAGGGGGATGTTGGCCTGGAAACCGGGAAAGGGAATAACACTAGAAATGTGAAAAAGAAATACTCAAGTTAATAAAAAAAGAAAAGAAAAGAAATGGGTGTCAGATTCTCTAGAACTGGATTTAAAAACACTTGGGAGCTACCATGGAGTCTCAGCTGAACTTGTGTCCTTTGGGAGGGGTGATACTTTATTTATTTATATTTCAATTGTAATCCCCTTTCCCAGTTTCGCCACTGAAAAACACCCCTGTCCCATTCTCCCTTCCCCTGCTTTTATGAGGGTCCTCCCCCACCCACCTACCCACTCCCACTTCCCTGCCCTGGCATTTCCCTACATTGGGCCATCTAGCCTTCCCAGAACCAAGGACCACTCCTCCCATTGATGTGCAACAAGTCCATCTTCTGCTACATATGGGGCTAGAGTCCTGGGACCCTCAATGTGCACTCTTTGGTTGGTGGTTTAGTCCTGGGGAGGTCTGGGGGTTCTCATTGGTTGATATTGTTCTTCTTTCAATGGTTTGAAAACCTTTTCAACCCCTTCAATCCTTTCTCTAACTCCTCCATTGGAGACCCTGTTCTCAGTCCCATGGTTGTCTGGAAGCATCTATATTTGTCAGACTCTGGCAGAGCCTCTCAGGAGACAGCTATATCAGCCTCCTGTCAGCAAGCACTTCTTGGCATGCACAATAGTGTCTGGGTTTGGTGACTGTATATGGGAGGGAAGTCCAGGTGGGGCAGTCTTAGATAGCCTTTCCTTCAGTTTCTGCTCCACACTTTACATCATATTTCCTCCTGAGAGTATTTTGTTCTTCCTTCTATGAAGGACTGAAACATCCACATTTTGTTCTTCCTTCTTCTTGAGCTTCATGCAGTTTGTGAATTGTATCTTGGGTATTCCGATTTTTGCACTAATATCCACTTATCAGTGAGTACATGCCATATGCAATATTTTGTGATCGGGTTACCTCACTCAGGATGATGTTTTCTAGATCCATCCATTTGCCTAAGAATTTCATGAAGTCAATTTTTATTGGATATTTTCTTTATTTATATTTCAAGTGTTATCCCCTTTCCCTGTTCCCCCATTTCCCATATCCTCACTCCCTGCTTCTATGAGAATGTTTCCCTCCCATCCACCCACTCCCAACTCAACACCCTGGCATTGCCCTACACTGGAGAAATCAGCCTTCGCAGGACCAAGGGCTTCTCCTATCGAAGCTAAAAAATGCCATCCTCTGCTACCTATGTGGCTGGAGCCATGGATCCCGTCATGTGTACACTTTGGTTGGTGCATTTGTCCCTGGGAGCTTTGGGGGTGGTCTGGTTGGTTGATATTGTTATTCTTCCTATGGGGTTTGCAAACTCCTTCAACTCATTCAGTCCTTTCTCTAACTCCTCCATTCTGGTCCCCATGCTCGGTCTGTTGGTTAGCTGAAAGCTTCCTCAACTGTATCAGTGAGGTCAGGCAGAGCTCTAAGTAGACATCCATATCAGGTTCCTGTCAGCAAGCACTTCTTGACATCAACAATAGGGATTGGGTTTGTTGGCTGCACATGGGATGTATTCACAGGTGGGACAGTCTCAGGATGGCATTTCCTTCAGCCCTTGCTCCACTTTTGTCCCTGTATTTCTTCTGGCATTTTGATTTCCCTTCTAAGGACTGAAGGATTCACATTTTGGTCTTCTTTCTTCTTGAGCTTCATGTGTTCTATGAATTTTATCTTGGGTATCCCGAGCTTTTAGTCTAATATCCACTTATCAGTGAGTGCATACCATGTGTATTCTTTTGTCAATGGGTTACCTCACTCAGGATGATATTTTCTTGCTCCATCATTTGCCTAAGAATTTCACAGTCATTGTTTTTAATAGGTGAGTAGTACTCCATTGTGAAAATTTACTGCATTTTCTATATCCATTCCTCTGTTCAAGTATATCTGTTTTTTTCCAGCCTCTGGCTATTATAAATAAGGCTGCTATGAACAAAGTGGAGCAGGTGTCCTTGTTATATGTTGGAGCATCTTTTGGGTAGATGTCCAACAGTGGTATAGCTTGGTACTCAGGTAGCACTATGTTTAATTTTCTGAGGAACCTCCAGAATGATTTCCAGCATGGTTGTACTAGCTTGCAATCTCACCAAAAATGGAGGAGTGTTTTTCTTTCACCACATACTCGCCAGGATCTGTTGTCACCTAAGGCTATTATTTTCTTGGATATTTTATGTATTTACATTGCAAATGTTATTCTGTTCCCCCTCTCCCATACTGCTTCCCCCGCTCACCCTTTTTCCGTAAGGATGGCCCCACTCCACCTCAAAGCCCTGGCATTACCCTATATTGAGGAAACAAGACTTCACAGACCAAGGGACTTTTCCTCCTATGTTGCTGGATAATGACACCTTCTACTACATATGCAGCTAGAGCCATGGGTCCCTCCATGTGTACCTATTTGTTGGTGGTTTAGTCCTTGCGAACTATGGTGGGGTCTGGTTGGTTGATAATATTGTTTTTCTTATGGGGTAGCAAACTCCATCAGCTCCTTTAATCTTGTCTCTAACTCCTCCCATGTTCAGTCCAATAGTTAGCTAAAATATTCTTTATCTGTATCAGTTGGGATCTGGCAGAGGCTCTCAGGAGACATCCATATAAGGCTCCTTTCAGGAAGCACTTCTTGGCATCAGCAATACTGACTGGGTTTTTTGGTTGCATACTGGATGGATCCCCAGGTGGGGTAGTGTCAGGACTACCTTTATTTCGATTACCGCTCTATACTTTGTCCCTGTATTTCCTCCCATGAGTATTTTATTCTCTCTTCTAAAAACGACTGAAGCATCCACGTTTTGCTCTTCCTTCTTCTTGAGCATCATCTGATCTGTGATTTTTTTTCTTAGGTATTTCAAGCTTTTGGGCTAATATCCACTTATCAGCAAGTGCATACCATGTGTGTTCCTTTGTAATTGGGTTACCTCACTAAGGTTGATATTTTCTAGTTCTATCCATTTGCCTATGAATTTCATGAGGTCATTGTTTTTAATAGACGAGTAGTACTCAATTGTGTAAATGCACCATTTTTCTATATTCATTACTCTTTTGAGGGATATTTCAGTTCTTTCCAGCTTCTGACTATTAAAAATAAGGCTGATAAGAGCATAGCGGAGCATGTTTCCTTGTTACATTTTGGAGCATCTTTTGGGTATATGCCCTGGAGTGGCATAGCTGGGTTCTCAGGTAGTACTATGCCCAATTTTCTGAGGAACAGTCAGATTGATTTCAAGAGTTATTGTACCAGTTTGCAACTCCACCAACAAGGGAGTAGTGTTCATCTTTCTCCATATCCTCACCAGCATCTGTTTTCATCTGAGTTTTTGATCTTAGCCATTCTGACAGGTGTGAGGTAAAATCTCAGGGTTCTTTTTCCCTCATGACTAAGGATGTGGAACATTTCTTTAGGTACTTCTCATCCATTCGATATTCCTCAGATGAGAATTCTTTGTTTAGCTCTGTACCCCATTTTAATAGGGTCATTTGATTCTCTGGAGTCTAACGTCTTAAATATTTTTTATATATTGGCTATTAACCCTCTATTGAATGTAGGATTGGAAAAGACCTATTGGTTGCCACTTTGTCCTATTGACAGTGTCCTTTGCCTTACAGAAGTTTTGTAATTTTATGAGGTCCCATTTGTCGGTTCTTAATTTTACAGCATAAGTCATTGGTGTTCTGTTTTGGAAAATTTCCCCTTTCCCAATTTGTTCCAGGCTCTTCCCCACTTTTTCTTCTATTAGTTTCAATATGTGTGGTTTTATGTGGAGTTCCTTGATCCATTTAGACTTGAGCTTTTACCAGGAGATAAGAGTGGATCAATTTGTATTTTTCTACATACTGACCTCCATTTGAACCATCACCATTTGTTGAAAATGCTGTCTATGCTGTCTATTTCCATTGGATTGTTTTAACTTGTTTGTCAAAGAACAAATGACCATATGTGGGTTCATTTCTGGGTCTTCAATTTTTTTCCACTGATCTATCTAACTGTCTCTGTACCAATATCATGCAATGTTTTACCACGATTGCTCTGTAATACAACTTGAGATCAGGGTTGGTGATTCCCCCAGAAGTGCTTTCATTGTTGAGGATAGTTTTCAATATCCTAGGTTTATTTATTCCAAATGAACTTCAGAATTGCTCTTTCTAACTCTGTGAAGAATTGAATTGGTTTGCTATACATTGCTTTTACGATGTTTAGGTATGGGCCTTGAATTCCTAATCTTTCAAAGACGAAGTGTTGAATTTTGTCAAATGCTTTCTCAGCAACGAATGAGGGGATCATGTGATGTTTTTCTTTGATATTTTTTATATATAGTCAATTACCTTGAACTTTCTGTATATCAAACCTTCTCTGCATCTCTGGGATGAAACCTACTTCATCAGGTTGGATGATAGTTTTGATGTGTTGTTGGATTCAGTTTGCAAGAATTTTATTGAGTATTTTTGCATCAATATTCATAAGTAAATTTTGTCTGAAGATCTATTTCTTTTCTGGGCCTATGTGTGGTTTAGATATGAATGTAATTGTGGCTTCATAAAATGATGTGGGTAATGGTCCTTCAGTTTCTACTTTGTGAAACAGTTTAGAGAGTATTGGAATTAGGTCTTCTTTGAAGTCTGATAGAATTTAGAAGAAACTCATCTTGTCCTGGGCTTTATTTGGTTGATTGACTTTAATCTCTACCTCTATTTCTCTAGGGATTATAGAACTGTTTAGATGATTTATCTGATCATGATTTAATTTTGGTACCTGGTATCTGTCTATAAAATTGTCAATTACATCCAGATTTTCCCGTTTTGTCAAGTATAGGCTTTTGAAGTAGGAGCTGATGATTTTTTTTCTTGGTTTTTGATGTTATATCCCTCTTCTTCTTTGATTTTGTTAATTTGGATACTGTCTCTGTGCCAATGGTTAGTCTGTATAAGGGTTTATCTATCTTGCTCATTTTTTCAAAAGATCAGTTCCTGGTTTTGTTGACTCGTAAGTTCCTTTTGTTTCTACTTGGCTTATTTCAGCCCTGTGTTTGATTATTTCCTGCAATCTACTCCTCTGGGTGTATTAGTTTCTTTTTGTTCTAGATCTCTTAGGTGTGCTGTCAAGCTGCTAGTGTATGCTTTCTCCAGTTTCTTTTTTAGGCACTCAGGGCTTTGAATTTTCCTCTAAGTACTTCTTTCATTGTGTCCCATAAGTTTGGGTGTGTTATGACTTCATTTTTATTAAATTCTAAAAAGTCTCTAATTTCTTTCTTTATTTCTTCCTTGACCAGGTTATCATTGCGTAGAGCATTGTTCAACTTCCATGTTTATGTGGGATTTCTATTGTTTTATTGTTGTTGAAGACTATCCTTTGTCTATGGTGATCTGAAAGGATGTATTGAATTATTTCCATCTTCTTGTATCTGTTGAGGCCTGTTTTGTGACCAATTATGTGGTCTATTTTGTAGTAGGCATCATGAAGTGCTGAGAAGAAGTTATATTCTTTTGTCTTAGGATGAAATGTTCTATAGATGTGCTAAATCCTTTTGGTTCATGACTTCTGCTATTTTCACTGTGTCTTTGTATAGTTTCCGTTTCCATGACTTCACTTAGTCTGTCTATGTCTATGTTTAATTTCTGTATTCATGATCTGTCCATTGCTGAGAGTGGGGTGTTGAAGTCTCCCACTATTCTTTTGTGAGGTGCAGTGTGTGCTTTGAGCTTTAGTAAGGTTTCTTTTATGAATCCAGGTGCCCTTGCATTTGGAGCATTGATGTTCAGAATTGAGAGTTCATCTTGGTAGACTTTTTTCCTTTGATGAGTATGAAGTGTACTTCCTTATCCTTTTGATAACTTTTGGTTCAAAGTTGATTTTGTTCATTATTAGAATCACTACACCAACTATTCCAGATTTTCTTCTATAATTTTGTTTGAAGATAGTTACTGGACCTTTCGGTTGAGAATCTTTGCTCTCTTCTATACCTTCTCATTGTGTCCTGGATTTCCTGGTTGCTTTGGGTTAGGAACATTGTTTGTTTTTCATTTTCTTTGACTGTTGTCCCAATGTTTTCTATGGTATCTTCTGCCCCTGAGATTCTCTGTTCTATCTCTTGTATTCTATTGAAGATAATTCCTGATCTCTTTCCTAGATTTTCTATCTCTAGAGTTGTCTGCCTTTGTAACTTCTTTATTGTTTCTATCCATTTTTTAGATCCTGGATGGTTTTGTTCAATTCCTTAACATGTTTGGTTGTGTTTTTCTATAGTTCTTTAAGGGACTTTTTTATTTCCGCTTTAAGGGCTTCTACTTGTTTACCTCTGTTCTCCTGTATTCCTTTAAGAGAGTTATTTATGTCCTTCTTAAAGTCTCCTATCATCATGAGACGTAATTTTTAAATCCAAATCTTGCTTTTCCAGCATGTTGTGTTTTCCAAGACTTGCTGTGGTTAGAGAACTTGATTCTGATCATGCCAAGTAGCCTTGTCTTCTTTTGCTTATGTTCCTGAGCTTTTGCCTCACCATATGGTTATCTATGGTGTTAGTTGGTCTTGCTCTCTATGACTGGAGCCTGCCCTTTCTGTGAGCCTGTGATCTTAGGTGTATCAGCACTCCTGGGACACCTCTCAGGAGGGATTTGGATCTGAAGAGTTGCTCCAAATGTTTAACTCTGGGGCGCAAATGGAGACCTGAAGGATCCTGTCCCCAGTTCCTCCTCAGTTCCTGAGCCCTGTGGTCTCCTGATAGGTCCCTCTTTGACTATTTATCAGAGCAAAAGTGTTTGTCTCCCTGTGAAATTAGGAGTACAGCACGCCTGGAAGACCTACTCTGTCTGGGTGGGATTTGTGTCCAGAGAGCTGTACCACAGACTTAACTCCAGGACACAGATAGAGACCAGAAGGATCCTATCCCCAGTTGCTCCCCAGTTCCTGAGCCCTGTGGTCTCCTGTAAGGTCCCACTTTGGCCAGTCATTAGAGCAAAAATGTTCTTCTCATCCATGGACTTAGGAGTGACAGCACTCCTGATAGATTAGCTCTCTCTCTCTGGGCAGAGAATCTGGGAATCTTTTTCTAAGTTGCAGTAAATCCCAGAAAACAAACTTGAGTTTGCTCTTTTGTGATAGAACAATAAACTGAGGCAAGAGAATGAAATATGGGGAAAACATCCTTCTGCAGCTTCCTGCCATGGTACCAATCTCATGTGTCTCCAGCACATGCTCACCTTGCATCATATATAGGCTATATTGTAAGGCCTATGACAATTACATGTGTACTGAACATGCATAGACATCTTTCATTTTCCCATTAAACAGTATAGTATAACAACATTTTGTATTGTATTTCTATTATAAATAATCTAAACCTGTTTGGAAGCATCCAGGAGGTGTCTGAGTAGTATCATAGAATCAATCTTGCATGAATACTGAAGAATAGCTCCAAACAGTGGAATTATTGCATCACACATTATTTTTATTTTTCTTAAGCATCTCAGTTCTGTTCTTCATAGTAATTACCCTACATTCCTTCCAACAATGAGTAGAGGTTTCCTTCTCTCAGTATCAAAAAAAAATATCTACTGTTATTTCTTTAACAGCTTCTAACAGGTATGAGATAATGTTTCATTGTATTTTTATCTGTACTGGCCTCATAATTGTTTATATTGAACACCTATTTCTGTTTCTGTTAGCCGTTTGTATATCTTCTTCAGAATTCATACAGGCAAATCAAAACAGCATAAAGCATGCTCCATTTATCCACAATCTTTCTTGAATGCTACAGATTCCTAAGCCTAAGAAATAAAATTCAATTTTCTTGTTCAAATGGTTTGTTTATTTTCTCCTGTGCAGTTCAATGAAAAATACTTTCTACATGTTCAATATCCAAAATGATAATAATAAGTGTAATTATAGGGAATTTTTTGCTAGAGTCTGGAAAAATGGTGGAAGATCTGTTGTTGGACACAAGAACACCAAAGAAACACTTAATTGCAAGAATTCCTTCCTGGACACCAGGGCACCAGTATACCACAAAACATCCCAGAACTAGTCAGATGAAAACTTAGCTACTAGGGTAGACTAATGACCCTTTAGGTACTAATTATTAATTATTAATCCTTTCAGGTAGAGGACAGGCAGAGATAGGCCACTCCTGCTGCCTTATAAGGGATAGAGATAAATAACAGTCTCAGTACCCATAGAAATCGGCCTCCAACAAAGAAAGAGAAGAGATCCCAGGAAGTAGACGTGCAGTTTGACAAGAGAAGCTATGTAGATGAGAGGAGAACATAACTCCTTGTTATAATTATTTAGGCATTATTGTTCACTTTTTGAAATTAGAAAGGAAGACTGCTCAGAAGATACATTTGATAATTAAGAATACAAGAGAAATTATTTTTGATAATGGATTT
Organism: Rattus norvegicus; assembly: GCF_021556685.1. Classification (NCBI taxonomy): domain Eukaryota; kingdom Metazoa; phylum Chordata; class Mammalia; order Rodentia; family Muridae; genus Rattus; species Rattus norvegicus. Next base: position 13,441,826 of record NC_141549.1, on the reverse strand, counting down.
CTGTCCCTATAAAATCTAACTATTTCTGACCTTTGGAAAATGCTCAATATAATATACATTTTTTCCATGTACAGAATATAGCATTTATTGATATATATGACTGCATGATTACATAGGAAACCTTAAGTCTAGGAACCAGGACTTTTATGGGGGGCAAAGACTGAGGTTATATCTGAGCCCACTGCTACTGTAATAAACTACTTTCATTTGCATTAACATAGATAAATCCATACTTCTTTGAATGTGAGTATCTGGTAGCCAGAAAACTTGAATTTATTCTTACATAGGGCCTCTGTCCTGTGCTGCTTGCTCTGCAGCATGGTGAAAAGGACATGACAACCTGGTGAATGAGAAGTCTGGCCAACATGAACAGGGTTAACAACTGACCAGAACATAGAATTTGTCAGGATTATACTCAGGCTTTCATTAGTCACTTGTCACAAATTCATAGTGATTCAATACATGTGTACTGAGCACTGGCAGATGGCAGTGATGTTACAGATGTTTGCTTAATAAAGGAGTGTTTGTCCTAAAAGACAGGCATGTGGGAGTTGTTCTCAAATGTAATATAGCTTTCCGTTCAGGACTTGTTTCTCCACAGTCACGATACATTACAGACTTTACTGCCAGTTAAGACATATCTTGACAACATGGTGTCAACTCAGCACCTAACACAGCATAGTAAGAGGTCTTGACTGGAAAGATAAGTGTGCCTTCTTCATTGGAAAGAGTCCAATGCTCTCAATTTATACTACATTGTGATCATCTGGGAATAAAGAGAAGCTAGAACCTTTAAACACTGCTCAGCTGAAATAACCATTTGGGTATCGTCAGCAGCGTTGTTGAGCAGCGTAAATTAGAAGGAGGTTGCAAATCAGCTCAGAATCATTTACAGGGTCTACCAGTAATGGGCTTTCAGCTGAATTATCATGCCCTACTCTCCAGTAAACTCCATCTAAGGCAGAAGGAGCCATAAACACAGAGGATGATTGTAAATTTAAGTTGGAATATTTTAATTTGGGGAAATACACATATCAGCTAATAGGGGTCATTGTTGACTAGTAACTTCTTTGATTATCCCTTGTCATTTTTCTGGCAGCTGATGGAGGTGCAGTGTGCGGAGGCAGAGCACCAAGTTTGGAAAAAGTCGCAGCACTGAGGCCACTCAAAAACTTCAGATTTGTAAGATTCTGGATAGAACAACTCCAAGATCAACTTGCTTAGTGCCTGAGTCCTTCGGGTAAAAGTAAATCACCTAGTACGTTTGATTCTCTGCCATGACTGCCAGTGTGTCTTTTCCTGTTTATTGTACAAGTTAGCTGTTTCTCTTTGGTATTTGACCATAGAATTACTGATTTTATTTTAAAGGCAGTGTTGGGAGGATGCTGAAGAAATCACTTAATATATTTCTAGTAGTAGCCACCATTTTTAAAGTGAGCTTAGAGTTCTTAATCCTCAATTCATTATCTGTTCATTTGCTTTGGAAAATCTGTTCATAAACACAAATATTTAGTCTTTTTTTCCCCAGATGCTGTTCAGGAGGCAGAGTATCATGATGATCAATGGTCTCAGAGTTATCTATTGTCACCATGTAAAAGCTAACAACACTACAAGTAAAATATGAAAGTCATAAGCACTATGGTGGAAGAATATGTCCTTGGGCACTAAGCCCTGGGTTAATATGGCAATGTGAAAATAAACAAAATTTTATAGAGTCACTTGGGTACTTCTTAACTTGTGAGGTTATTTTGACCTTGGATTCGTCTGATGTGGTCATGAGAATTCTTTACAATATAAAACTCTTTATCATAATATTACATAGTAGTTATAGTTGATGAGTGTATGTCTGTCTTTTAAGTCCATTTCGGATTATATCCTTAGATCCTTGGTATACTGTGGAGAAAGACTATCTCATGACATGGGAAGAGTTTTGAGTTTCAATTTTGTAGCTATACAGTATTCCCCCTCCATTAATTCACCTTTCATCAGCCTTTACTTTCTGGAATTTTATTTATTTGTAGTTAGCCATGGCCTGAATGGTTCATTACTCAATGGAAAATCTAGAAAAAAAATACTTCATAGTTTTATATTTTGCACATTCCTTCTAACAAAGGAAGACATTGTGATCAATTTAATGGGCAAATGAAAAATTAAGACATATATGTAAATTTAGTATAATAAGATTATATAGAAATTAAAGCCAATTTGGATTCCACAAATTAATGGGCAATGATTTAAATATGTTAATTATAATTTGGAAAAAAGTCCAATTAAATTTGAATAGTTTATTCATATCCTTTTATAAATAGTCAAAGAAGCAAATTATTTTAATTACTCTTTTACTCAACACTAAATAGTAAATAGTTCAAGCTCTGGTATTATGTTCATGGATCTGACACAAGTTTATATATATATAGCAATGCTGGCAGCATAACATTATATAGCATTCATTAATATACCTAATATATTTTGAAGCTTCTACTGCTTTTAGTAAGTGCCCACTAACCCTTGTTGTCATATACATTTTTGGGGGGCAAAGATGTAAAATGAATATTTCCTGCAATGATAACATAGAACAACATTGATAATGAATGTTTTAAATCATAACTTTGTTTCCTGAAACCCTAGTGTATGAACACATTACAGAGATTACCAAGTCCACACCTCAATACCCAAGAATTTCACTTTTCCTCTTTTGTATTTTCATACAACATATACTTACATTAAAAATACAACACTGTTTTATCAAACGTGTACATAATTTCCTCTCTCCAATCAAAAATAAAAACCAAAATCTAAAGGTCTTTACTACAATTCCATTTCTGCCACATTAGATCATCAATATTTTCTCAAATTTTTATTAGTTATTTTATTTATTTACATTTCAACTGCTATATCTTTCCTAATTTTCCCTCCATAAACACCATCTCCCACCTCACCTTCCCCTTGCTTCTATGATGGTGTTCCCTAAGCCATGCCCCTACTCCTACCTTACACTCTAGCACTTTCCTATGCTGGGGCATCAAGCTTTCACAAGACCGAAGGCCTCCCTTCTCATTGATGTCAGATAAGAACATCTTATGCATCTTATGCATCTGGAGCCATGGGTTCCTCCATATATACACTTTGGTTGGTGGTTTATTCCCTAGGAGCTCTGGGGATTTGGTTGGTTGATATCGTTGTTCTTTCTATAGGGTTGCAAATCCCTTCAGCTCCTTCAGTCCTTCCCCTAATTCCTCCATTGGGGTCTCCGTGATCAGTACAAGGGTTGGCTGCAAGCATTCGCATCTATATCAGTAAGGTTCTGGCACAGCCTCTCAGAAGACAGTTTTTAGCATCAGCAATAGTGACTGGGTTTAGTGGCTTCATACGGAATGAATCCCTAGGTGGGACAGTCTCTAGATGGCCTTTCCTTCATTCTATGCTTCACTTGATGTCCCAGTATTTCCTTTAGACGGGAGCCATTCTGGGTTAAATGTTTTGAGAAGGGTGGGTAGCACCATCCCTCAACCTAGGGCCATGTCTAACATCTCCATATGGTCTCTATAGGTTCTCTCGCCCTTTTGTTGGGTATTTTATCTAATGTCACCCCTGTTGCGGCCTGGGAGCCTCTTGATTTCCTGGAGTCTAGGATGTTCTTATGGTTACTCCCTTCCCCATTCCCCAGTGATACCCACCTCTGTTCAAATTCCTGGCACTCTGTACTTCTCCCCCACCTTTCACATCTGATCCTGCCCCCTTTTTTCCTCTTCCCTCTCCTTTCTTCCTCCCAAGTCCCTTCCACCCTCTACCTCCTGTGATTATTTTGTTTCTACTTCTAAGTAGGACTGAAGCATCCAATTTTGTCTTCCTTTTTCATAAGATTAAGATGGTCTGTAAGTTGTATCTTGAGAATTTTGAGCTTTTTTCCTAATATCTACTCATCAGTGAGTACATCCCATGTATGTTCTTTTGTGATTGTGTTACCTCATTCAGGATGATATTTTCTGTTTCCATACATACATTTGCCTATGAATTTCATGAAGCCATTGTTTTTAATAGCTGAATTGTACTCTAATATGTAAATGTACCACATTTTCTGTACCCATTTTTCTGTTGAGATACATCTGGGTCGTTTCCACCTTCTGGTATTATAAACAAGGCTTCTGTGGATACAGGGAAGAATGTGTCCTTGTTAGATGCTGGAGCATCTTTTGGATATATCCCCAGGAGTGCTATAACTGGGTCCTCAGGTAGTACTATGCACAGTTTTCTGAGAAATCTCCAGACTGAGATCCAGAGTGGTTGTATGAGCTTACACTCCCACCAACAATGATCCTCTTTCTCCACAACCTTGCCAGCAACTGCTGTCACCTGAGTTTTTGGTCTTAGCCATTGTTACTGGTGTGAGATGGAATCTCAGGGTTGTGTTGATTTGCATTTACCCGATGATAAGGATATTGACCATTTCCTTAGGTTTTTTCTTGGCCATTTGAGATTCCTCAGTTGAGAATTTTCTGTTAGTACTGTACTCCATTTTTAATAGTGTTATTTATTCCTCTGGAGTCTAACTTCTTGAGTTCTTTGTATATTTTGGATGATAGCCCTCTATCTGATGTAGGCTTGATAAAGATCTTTTCCCAATCTTTGGGTTGCCATTTGGTCCTATTGACAGTATGTGTCTCCTCACAGAAGCTTTTTAATTTTATGAGGTCCCATTTGTCAATTATTGATCTTAGAGAATAAGCCATTGGTGGGTTTTTTTGTTTTTGTTTTTTTTTTCTCCCCCCGCCATTGGTGTTTTGTTCAGGAAATTTTCCGCTGTGCCAATGTGTTACAGGTTCTTTCGCATTTTCTCTTCTATTAGGTTCGGCATATCTGGTTTTATGTGGAGGTCCTTTATTCGCTGGTACTTGAGCTTTGTACAAGGAGATACTAATGGGTCAATTTGCAATCTTCTACAAGCAGACCACCAGTTGAACCAGAACCATTTGTTAAAAATAATGTCTTTTTTCCATTGGATGGTTTTAGATCCTTTGTCAAAGATCAAGTGACCAAAGGTGTATCAATTCACTTCCGGGTCTTCAGTTCTATTCCATTGAACTACCTGTCTCTGTGCCAGTACCATGTGGGTTTTCTTTTTTTTAATCAGTATTGCTCTGTATTATAACTTGAAGTCAGGGATGGTGATTCCCCCAGAAGTTCCTTTATTGTTGAGAATGTTATTGACGTCCTGAGTTTCTTGTTATTCCAGATTAAATGGAGAATTGCTCTATCTCTACAAAGAATTGAGTTGGAATTTTGATGGGGATTGCTTAGAATCTGTATATTTCTTTTGGTAGGATGGCCATTTTTACTATGTTATTCCTGCTGATCCATGAGCATGGGAGATCTTTCCACCTTCTGGGGTTTTCCTCAATTTTTTTTCTTCAGAGATTTTAATTTCTTGTTATAGAGATCTTTCTCTTGCTTATTTAGTGTCACACCGAGATATTTCACATTATTTATGACTATTGTGAAGGGTATCATTTCCCTAATTTCTTTCTCATTGTTTATCCTCTGTTTATCCTAGAAGAAAGCTCCTGATTTGTTTGAGTTATTTTTGTATCTAGCCACTTTGATGAAGTTGTTTATCAGCTGTAGAAGTTATCTTGTATATTCTTTCATTTCACTGATATATATTATCATGTCATTTGCAAATAGTGATAGATTGACTTCCTCCTTTCCAATTTGTATCCTTTTAATCTCCTTTTGTTGCCTAATTTTTCTGGCTAGAACTTCAAGAACTATAATGAATAGATATTGGGAGAGTCTGCAGCCTTGTCTTGTCCATCATAGTGGGATTGCTTCAAGTTTCACTCCATTTATTTGATGTTGGCTATTGGCTTGCAGTATACTGCTTTTATTATATTTATGCATGAACCTTGAATTATTGTTATCTCTCTCCAGTACTTTTAGCATGAAGGGGTGTTGTATTTTGTCAAAGGCTTTGTCAGCATCTAATGAGATGATCATGGTTTTTTTGTGTGTGTTTCTTTATGTGGTGGATTAAGTTGAGGATTTTCATATATTGAACCATCACTGCATCCCTGGTATGAAGCCTACTTGATCATAGTGAATGATCATTTTGATGTATTCTGAGATTAGGATTGCAAGAATTTTATTGAGTATTTTTACATCAATATTCCTGAGGGAAATTGGTCTGACATTCTCTTTCTTTGTTGAATCTATGTGTGGTTTATGTATGGGTGTAATTGTGGCTTCATAGAATATATTGGGTAGTGTTCGTTCTATTCTTATTTCATAAAATAGTTTGAGAAGTATTGGCATAAGGTCTTCTTTGAAGGGCAGATAGAATTCTACACCAAAACCATCTGCTTCTGGAGAATTTTTGGTTGGGAGATTTTAATGACTGCTTCTATTTCCTTATGGGTTATAGAATAGCTTAGATGGTTTATCTGATCCTGACTTAAATTTGGTACCTGGTATCTATCTAGAAAATAACCCATTTCATGCAAAGTCTCCAGTTTTATTGAGTTTAAGGCTCTTTTAGCACAGATCTGATTTTTTTCTTCAGTTTCTGTTGTTATGTCTCCATTTTCTTTTCTGATTTTGTTAATTTGGATACTGTCTCTGTGCCCTCTGGTTAGTCTAGCTAAGGGTTTACCTATCTTGTTGATTTTCTCAAAGAATCAGATCTTGGTTTTGTTGACTCTTCATATAATTCTCCTTTTTATACTTGTTTGATTTCATAACTGAGTTTGATTATTTTCTACCATCTTCTCCTCTTGGGTATATTTGAATCTTTTTATTCTAGGACTCTCAGGTGTGCTGTTAAGCTGCTAGTTTATGCTCTCTCCAATCTTTTCATGGAAACACTCATGAGCTATGAGTTTTCCTCTTAGCACTGCTTTCATTATTTCCCATAAGTTTGGGTACATTGTGCCTTCATTTTCATTAAATTCTAAAAAGCTTTTAATATCTTTATTCCTTCCCTGATCAAGTTATTATTAAGTAGATAATTGTCCAGCTTCCAAGTGTATGTGGGTTTTCTGTTGTCTTTGTTGTTATTGAAGACCAGCCTTAGTCCTTGGAGATCTGATAGGATGCATGCATTATTTAAATCTTCTTGTATTGGTTCAGACTTGTCTTGTGTCGGATTATATGGTCAATTTTGGCAAGGGTACTGAGAGATGGTGAGAAGAAAGTATATTCTTTTGTTTTAGGATGAAATGTTCTGTAGATATCTGTTCAATCCATTAGGTTCATAACTTCAGTAATTTTATTGTGTCTCTATTTAGTTTCTGTTTCCGTGATCTGTCCATTGGTGAGAGTGAGGAGTTAAAGTCTCCTGGTATTATTTTATGAGGAACAATGTGTGCTCTGAGCTTCAGTAAAGTTTGTTTTACAAATATGGGTGCCCTTGTATGTGGGGCATAGATATTCAGAACTGAGAGTTCCTCTTGGTGGATTTTTCCTTTGGTTCGTATATAGTGTCCTTCCCCATCTTTTTTGATAATTTTGTTTGAAAGTCTATTTTATTGGATACTAGAATTGCTACTCCAGCTTGTTTCTTAGGACCATTTGCCTGGTAAAAAAATTTTTTAGCATTGTACTTTGAGATAGTGTCTGTCATTTTTACTGAGGTATGTTTCCTGTATGCTGCAAAATGCTGGGTTCTGTCTAGGTTTATCCAGCCTGTTAATCAATGTCTTTTTTGGGGGGCGGGGAATTGAGTCCATTTGTGTTGAGAGATATTAAAGAAATATGATTGTTGTCTCCTGTTATATTTGTTGTTAGAGGTGGAATTTTGCTTTTTGTGGTTTTCTTCTTTTAAGTGTGTTGTGAGATTAGTTTCTTGCTTTCCCTTGGGTGTAGTTTCCTTTCTTGTGCTGGAGTTTTCCTTCTATTATCCTTTGTAGGGCTGGATTGGTGGAAAGATGGTTTTTCAATTTGGTTTTATCATGGAATATCTTGGTTTCTCCCTCTGTAGTAAATAAGAGTTTTTCTGGGTATAGTATACTGTGCTGACATTTTTGCTCTCTTAAGGTCTGTTTGTATGACAGCTGCCCAAAATCTTCTGGCTTTTAGATTCTCTATTGAGAAGTTTGTAATTCTGATGGGCCTCCCTTTATACGTTACTTAACCATTTTTCCTTACCACTTTCAATATTCTTTCTTTGTTCTATGCATTTGGTGTTTTAATTATTATGTGATAGGAGGGATTTCTTTTCTGGTCCCATCTCTTTGATGTACTGTAGGCTTCTTGTATGTTTATGGGCATCCCTTTCTTTAAATTAGGGAAGTTTTCTTGTATAATTTGTTGAAGATGTTTGCTGGCACTTTGAATTGGGCATCTTTACTCTCTTCTATGCCTATTAGTCTTATATTCAGTTTTTTATTGTGTCCTGGATTTCTTGAATGTTTTGAATTAACAGCTTTTGACTGTTTGTATCTTCTTTGACTGCTGTGTCAATGTCTTCTATGAAATCTTCTATGCCTGAGATTCTCTCTTCTATCTCTTATATTCTGTTGGTGATGCTTGTATTTGTGACTCCAGATAGCTTTCCTAGGTTTTCCATCTCCATGGTTGTCTCTCTTTGTGTTTTCTTTAGTGTTTCTATTTTCACTTTTAGAACCAGGATGACTTTGTTTAATTCCTTTACATATTTGATTGTGTTTTCCTGTATTTCTTTAAGAGATTTATGTATTTCCTCTTTAAGGGCTTTTTCTTGTTTAACTGTGTTCTGTATTTCTTTAAGTGAGTTATTCTTATTAAAGTCCCCTATTATATTTATGAGATTGGATTTCTGCATCTGAATCTTGCTTTTCAGGTGTGTTGGGATATCCAGGACCAGCTGTGGTAGGAGAACTGGGTTCTGATGTTGTCAGTAGCATTGGTTTCCATTGCTTATGATCTGTGCTCGCCTCTCACCAGCTAGCTATTTCTAGTGCCAACTGCCCTTGCTGTCTTTGATTGAAATCTGTCCATTCTGTGAACCTTGTTATGTTAGAACTCCTGGGAGTCCAGCTGTCTCTGGGATCCTGTGATCCTGAGATCCTGAGTTAGGCAGAGCTCCTGGAAGTCAAGCTTCCCCTGGGATCCTGAGTTCCTGCTGTATCCAAGCTCCTGGGATCCTGATGTGTCAGAGCTCTTGGGAGTCAAGCTGTCTCTGGATATCAATGAGTTATGTGGAGAGCCAGAGCCCTGAGTCCACTCCAGGCACAGGTGCAAGCCAGAAGGATCCCATATCTTTGGCTGGGGGTTCCTGCTTCCCTAGTTTTTGTGGGAGTTCCAGTTATACTGGGGGTTGGCGCAGATATTGTGATCTCAACTGTGATCTTAGGTGTGTCAGAGCTCCAGTGATCCTAAGTGTGTCAGATCTCCTGGGAGTCAAACTTCCTCTGTGATCCTGCGTGTATCAAAGCACTTGAAAGTTGAGATTCCTCTAGGTGTTGTAGGAGTGGTGGTTGATCCATAGTTTTTTTTAATATGCCAACTATATTTTTTATTAATTCTTATAAAATATCATATATGTATGGTGTATTAGAATCATATTCACTTCCCACTTACTCCTTCTAAATCATTTCAGCACTCCCATTTCACCTTCTAAATTTATGTCCGTTTATTTATAGCAACAAAATTTAAATGGGGAATTGAAGGACTCAAATCAGTCTACTTAATATTGAAGTAAAAGTTATTGGTCTGAAATACCTCATTTCAATACTACTGTAACGATGACAGCAAGTTATTGTTACTTGTTATTATAATAGACAAATAGCATAAGTGAGCAAAATAGAAAATACAGAAATGACTCATATGAGTGCAGTCAATTGATCATTGAAAATTAAGCAAAGATAATCTTTTTCAACAAATGTAATAACATCCCACACAAAAAGAAAGAGACACAAACATACTTCAAACAAAATTTAACTCACAATAAATAATAGAAATAAAATTAAAATATAAAATTTAGTGTACATTTTGTGTACAAAAAGGATGGACTTCGTAATGACACAGTTTAAAATAATATTTTAGTGGCATATATTTGTACACATGAGGTTGCATAACATTTTTATACATATATGATTCCATTCATATCTCTAACTCTTCTCCTTCTCACCCACTCAAACATACTATGGACTTTGCTCATATTTACTTTCTGTTTCTCTCTTGTCACCCTTCCTTCATGAATGCTACCCTCCCTCTTCCCAAATATGCCACTGTCTATTTTTATATCATAAAGAGACATATATACACTAATATTCATATAACTGACAAGTATCTCTGTGTGTGTGTGTGTGTGTGTGTGTGTGTGTGTGTGTACATCTACATCTAAGTACCATATATCATGCATGTAATGTTTGCCTTTCTAAATCAGTTCACTTTGCTTGACATGGTACTTTCAAGCCATATTTATCATCTCTCATTCTGTGTGTAATTTCATTTTAACATATTCTTCTGATTTACGTTATAGAGCAATGCCAATTCCAAGGGTAAACATGGATACTGGGTTTGCAAGAGCTGATCTGATGTTAGAGATGGAGTGGCATGTGAGTCAGGATTACTTTCTCATATTCTGCATTCATGGAAACAAGCTTTGTATCAGAACTATTCTGAAGCATGACTTTACAGTAGGAGCAGATTGGGGTACTGAGTCCACAGTTGCTGAGTGACCTACCTCCTTCTCTCTTCATATGCACTGTGCAGAGTTAAAGAGATATGACATGGGTCCTGTAAACCAATTTTTAATTAATTATTTTATTCACTTTTCAGACCCCTCCCAATCCTGCAAATCTTTCCTCCAATTATTTCCATCCATTCTTCTCAGGGAAGGGTAAACCCTTGTTTAGTACCACACTACCTGAGACATCTATTTCTAGGAGGACTAAGTCATCCTCTTCCACTGAGTCCCAAGTAGGAAGTCCAGTTAGGGGTAGAGGACCCAGTGGCAGGCAACAGAGTCCAACACAACCCTGTTTCCGTTGTTAGGAGACCCACATGGGGACCAAACCACCCAACTGCTCCAAATGTATACGAGGACTAGGACCAACCCCTGCATACTTGCTAGTCCCAGTCTCTGGGAGCCCATAATGGCCTAGATTCATTGATTCTACAGGTCTTCTTGTGTGTTCTTGATCCCTCTGGCATGCTCAATTCTATCACAAACTCTCCCACAAGACTACCCAAGTTTCTGTTGCTGAATGAGGCTTCTTGGGAGATAGTTATACTAGGTTCCAGTCTGCAAGCATAACAGAGTATCAATAGTATCAGGGGTTGTCCCATGGAATGGATGTAAATTTAGGTCAATCCTTGGTTGGCCATTTCCTCAGGCTCTGCTTCATCTTTCTCCCAGTGCATCTTTTAGGCTGAACAAATTTTATATTGAAGGATTTTTGGGTGGGTTGATGTCCCCCTCCTGCCACTGGAAATCCTGCCTAGCTATAAGAGGTGGCCACGTTAGTCTCTCCATCAACCGCTGGTAGGAATCATAGCTAGAGTCAACCCTATAGACTCCACAAAGGCTCCCCAAACCCAGGTGTCCATATAGTCCCAGAGATTTCCCCTAACAATTTCCTTTCTCATTCCCAGAGCCCTCTCGCTTTCCCTCTCCCCATAATGATCACAAAACCTTTCCCCTCCTCACTGCCTTTGCTACCCAGTTTCCTCTCTCAATCTACTTCCAATGAGTATTTCATTTCTATTTCTGAATGATACTTAAAAATCCTCCCTTGGGCCTCTATATTATTTACATTCTTTGGGTGTGTAAATTGGGTATTCCATACTTTATGTCTAATATTCACTTATATGTAGTCTTTCTGGGTCTGGGTTAGCTCACTCCAGATGATACTTTCTAGATCCATCTATTTGCCACATGGTGTTCATGTTTTTAATAACTGAATAGTATTCCATTGTATAGATTGCCACATTTTCTTTAGCCATTTAATCAGTTGAGAGAAATCTAGCTTGATCCAGTTTCTGGCTATTGTGAATAATGCTATTATGAATATAATTGAGCAAGTATGAAGTGAAAATTTTGGAGGTTTTTGGAGACTAAATTGTGTCATATGATTTTAAAAAAACTGTTTTATGAGAAGGTATTTTTGCTAAAGCAGACACACAGAAGAATATTCTGCTGAGAAAAGACACATGATGTTTTCTTAGAAGGTACCTGGAAATGGAACATGTCGTGGTTTGCTTGAGAGATACTAAGCTTAGGAAGTATATAAATATAACCCAACAGACAGTGGATGACACTGTGTGGCATTGGTTTGCCTTGCTGCTTTTTGGTAGTTTTGGGGGGCTTTGTTGATGCTGGTCTTTTCTGATGATGCTATGGCATTGGTTTGCCTTGTCATTTTGTTGATTGTAATTTGTCATGACTCTGTAGAGAAAAATATGCTAAAACATTGGGTGGTGTTTTACTTGCTTTTTTGCTGCTTTTGCAGACTTGGGTATATAAACAGAGCCTCTATGCTGATTTGTGAATAGTGTTTGTGAGTGCATTGAGCTACTACTGTAGATTTGTGTGAACTAAACTGCTGCTATCCTGATAACAAAAGTAGAAATTGCCCTACAGAATTAGGTTTAAACAAATTTACATCTTCTTTGTCCTGTTAATGTTTTTGTCATGACCTCTCATGGGGGTGGGCTAAAAGGGAGTATAAAGTGTTAATAAGAATAAGCACCCTTATAAAACTAGATTTTAAAAAATATACCTACACTAGTGTCCTTGTGGTATAATGGAGCATTTTCGGGTATAAGCTCAGGAGTAAAATAGCTAAGTTTTGGAATACAATTATTCCTAATATTCTGAGACAGTGCCAAGTTTATTTCCAAAATCGTATACAAATTTGTGTTTCCAACACCAACAGAAGAACCTTGATCCACATCCTTGTGAATATGTGCTGTCACTTGAGTTTTTGATCTTAGCCATTCTGACTTTATGACATGGAATTTGAGAGTTGGTTTGATTTGCATTTCTCTGATAACTAAGATCATTGAGCATTGCTTTAAGTGCTTCTCGGCCATTAGAGATTGCTCTGCTGTGAATTCTCTGTTTAGCTTGGTAACCCATTGTTAAATTGGGTTATTTAGTTTTCTGTTGTCTAATTTCTTACACACACACACACACACACACACACACACACACACACACACACACACACATTGGTGTCAGGAGCCAAAATAGAGCAAGCCAATAACTAGCAGGTGATTTTCCTGAGATGGTATGCTTCAGATTGTTATATAATCAGCAACAGGTTTGCCCTTATAGGACAAGGCCATAAGGGAATTCATTTTAGGAAAGATTCCTGCTATTGATATGTTTTTCTTTTTATTATTAAGTATATATAACAATCACTAAGTAATAGCGCACCCATTTGGAGCAGATTTCCACAGATTCAGGAATATGTACTGTCTTGTAGTGGTGCTATATAGACAAATAGATGACTTCTTAAGTCTTAATGATGATCCTATAAGAATTCCTAAAAATATATCAGTGATTATTAAGCTCTTTTATAATGAGACTGCTATTAGATCCTTTTCTTGATAGTCAAAACTGCAATGAGAACTCTGCCTGTCTCCCAAGTGTCACCAATTAATTGCTCTTATATAGTAACTAGACATTCTCTTTCTCAAAGCACATTACAAAAGATTGTAAAACAATTAACCAAAGTCATAAAAAGGGAACTAACGATTTATTATAGGTGCTAGAACAGAAGATAGAGTATTGACTGGATTTATCTATACAAAACTTCACTAATAACTTAGTTATGGTTTTAAACCTTCAGCAAACCTGTGGAGCTGTGACAGGTGATGGATGATGCATGTAAACATTCTCTTTTCTAAACTTCTATTTCAATTTATGATTTGATTTTTGTGTGTGAACTTGTGATAAACTTTTTTTCCATCTTTATTAAATTGGGTATTTCTTATTTACATTTCAAATGTTATTCCCTTTCCCAGTTTACAGGCCAACATTCCCCTAACCCCTCCCCATGATGAACTTTTTAACAGTAATCATGTATTTTGAGGACAAAAAGATAAGAAGCAGATAAAAAAGAGGTTTGTTTTTTTTTTCCCATTAGCGGAATAACCCATCCCCCATTCCCTGCTTAGGATCTTTCCACTTTTTCTCCTTAGATAGCTTTCATAGAAAACTTTACAACGTAGGAATAAACATTATAATCACTTTTCTAAATGTCTTGCAGGCTCAAAGTCAGAACCCAGCAGTTCCTGCTGAGATAGTATAACACAAAGGTTATTTACTTAATCCTTTGGTGTTTTAGGAAGAGGTGCTAAGTGCCAGAGACTGCAGTTTCTGGCCTCAGAGGAATTCAGAAGACAGGTCAGCTACCATAGCATAACTTAGACTTAGACAAGTAAACTCAGAGATAAGTAAATAACTAATAAGATCAAGTCTTATCCTCTGTAGATGCTCTTTCCCCCTCTGCTCCTCAAGAAGAACCAACATGAAAGAGGACCCCCACAGGGCCTGGCCCTAGGCACATTGGATATTAGTCTTCTGTCAGATGTAGGGTTGTGAAAGATCTTTTCCCATTGTGTAGGCTACCATTTTGTCCCATTGATTTTGTCTTTAACCTTGAAAAAGCTTTTAAGTTTCATGTAGTCCCATTTATTAATTTTTGATCTTAGTACCTAAGCTAACCATTTTCTGATCAAGAATTTATCTCCTGTGCCAAAGAGTTCAAGCTACTTTCTCTTCTCCTGGATTTAGTATGACCGGTTTAATGTTGAGGTCTTTCACTCACTTGGGTTTGACTTTGTACAGAGTGATAGGCATGGATCTATTTGCATTCTTCTTATTTTAGTGGAATTGTTTCAAGTTTCCATTTAATTTGATGTTGGCTATGGTCTAGGTGTATATTACTTTTATTATGCTTAGGTATGCAACTTGTATACCTGATCTCTCCAAAACTTTTAAAATGAAGGGTTAGTGGATTTGTCAAAGAATTTTTAATTTGATGTATTGAACCATTCCTGCATCCCTGGGATGAAGCATTCTTCATCATGGTAGATGATGGTTTTGATATATTCTTGGATTCAGCTTGTATTTTATTGAGTATTTTTACATCAATGTGCATATGAGAAATTGGTCTGAAATTGTCTTTCCGTGTTGAGTCTGATTTAAGTATCAAAGTGACTGTGGCCACATAGAATGAATTTGGCAATGTTCCTTTTGTTTCTATTTAAGAATTATTGGTATTAGTTCTGCATTGACAATCTGGTAAAATTCTATACTAAAACAACCTGGCCCTAGTTCTCTCTCTCTCTCTCTCTCTCTCTCTCTCTCTCTCTCTCTCTCTCTCTCTCTCTCTCTCTTTGTTGGGAGACTTTTAACAGCTGTTTTTATTTTGTTAAGTGTTATAAGGCTGTTTACATAATTTGCCTAATCTTGATTTAACTTTGATACATGGTATCTATCTATGAAGTCATCCATTTTATTTAGATTTTCTAATTTTGTGGAGTTCAGGCTTTTGAAGGCTGATGATTCTTTGGGTTTTCAGTGGCTTCAGTGTCTGTTGTTATGCCTCCCTTTGCACTTCTGGTTTTGTTAATGTGAATACTGTCTTTCTACCTTTTAGTTTGACTAAGAGTTTTCTTCTTCGTTGATTTTCTCAAAGAAACAGCTCATGGTTTCTTTGATTCCTTGTATCAATCTCTTTGTTCCTAATTTATTGATTGGAGCCCAGTGTTTGGTTATTTCCTGCCATCTATTCCTCTTTGGCATGTTTGCTTCTTTTATTTTTAGAGCTTTCAGGTGACCTTTAAAATTACTAGTATCAGAGCTTTCTCTGTGAGGCACTAGTACTTTGAACTTTCTTCTTAGCACTGTTTTTATTGTGTCCATTTAGTATGCTGTGCCTTTATTTACATTAAATTATAGAAAGTTATTTATTTATTTATTTATTTATTTATTTATTCACTGACTCAGTGATATTTGTTGTTTCTGTTGTTGAGATCCAACTTTATTCCATGGTGGTTTGATAAGATACAAAGAGTTATTTCAATTTATATTAATCTGTTCAGTCTTGCTTTGTCAAAGTTATATGGCTATTTTAGGAAAATGTTCCATGAGGTGCTGAGAAGAAGGTATATTTTTTGTGTTTGAGTGAAATATTTGATAGGTATATTTGCTTCATAAGATCACTTACTTTCATTATTTCTGTTTAATTTCTGTCTTGATAACCTGTCCATTGGTGAGAGTGAGGTGTTAAAGTCTCTGACTTAATATGTAGATTTTGATGTGTGATTTAAGTTTACTAATGCTTATAAATGTGAGTGCTCTTGAACTTGGAGTATAATATACAAAATGGAGATTTTTCTCTTTGATTAAGTATGAGGTTTCCTTCTCATGTGTTCTGATTAATTTTTGTTGTAAGTCTACTTTATTAGATATTAGAATGGCTATTCCAGGTTGCTTCTTAGGCCCATTTGCTTTGAAAACTTTTTTCCAGACCTTTACTCTGAGGTACTGTCTATCTTTGTTTCTGAGGTCTGTTTATTATATGCCACAGAATGGTAGATCCTGTTTTCATATCTATTCTGTTACCATGTATCTTTTATTGGAAAATTGAGTCACTTGCTATTGAGAGATGTTAATAACCAATGGTTAATTAGTGTTAATTTTTGGGTGTGTGGATCTGTGGTTGTGTATTTGCTTCCATTCTTTCAATATTCTGTTGTAGGATTATTTTTTTCCTGTGTTGGGTATAGTTAACGTCCTTTGGTTGGAGTTTTCTTCCTAGTATTTTCTGTAGGCTTAGATTTGTGGACAAATGGTGTTTAAATTTGGTTTTGCCTTGGAATATCTATTTTTCTCCATCTATGGTGATTGAGAGCTTTGATAGGTATAGTAGTCTAGTTTGGCATCTGCGGTTTCTTAGAGGCTATAAGACATCTGTCAATGACCTTCTAGCTCTTACAGTCTCTATTGAGAAGTCTCATGTAATTCTGATAGGTCTGCTTTTGTTTATTACTTGGCATTTTTCACTTGCAACTTTTAATATTATATCCTTGTTCTGTAGATTTTGTGTTTTGATTATTATGTTGCAGGAAGGTTTTATTTCCTAGTCTAGTCTGGTGTTCTCTAAGCTTCATGTATGTTTATAAACACACCTTTCTTTAGGTGAGGACATCTTCTTCTATCTTGGGGTTGACACTCTTCATCTTCTTCTATTCCTATCATTCTTAGGATAGGTATTTTCATGGAATCCCAGATTTCCTGGATATTTTGTCAGGAAGTTTTTACATTTAAAACTTTTTTAATTGATGTATCAATTTATTCTATCTTATCTTTTACTCCTAAGATTCTCTCTTCCACCGCTTATATTCCATTTTAAATACATGTGTCTCGTGTTCTTGTTCTCTTCTCTAGGTTTTCCCTCTCCAGGATCACCCTGTTTATGTTTTATTTATTGCTTCTATTTCTACTTTCATGTCTTGAACTGTTTTCTTCATTTGCTCCACTTGCTTTATTTTATTTCTCTGTATTTCTATTGTATTTCTTTAAGTGATTTATTCATTTCTTCTTTAAAGGCCTTTCCTTCTTTTTAAATTTGGATTTAAGGTCATTTTCTTGTAGTTCAGTTGTGTTCAGATATCCAGAACTTGCTGTAATAGGGTTGCTGTGCTCTGAAGGTGCCATGCTGCCCTGTGCTTTGTTGATTGTGTTCTTTCTCTTGCCTTTAGCCATCTGGTTGTCTCTGGATGTTCCTTGTGTTGCAGGTCTTAGGAATGTGAACCTAACCTGGATGTTCCCAGTGCTGCAGGCTTCATGAAGGCAAGTAGAATGGTTTCTATACAATGAACCTTACAGGGAACAACATGAAGCTCAGGGTATCTGGTTGTGCCCTTGGGGACTCAGCAGGCAGAGGAATTATGATGTCTAACTTGAATATACCCATGCTTTGGTCCTGATGAAGGTGATCAAAGAGGTGGCCAGAAAACCAGCCATTTATGGATTACTTTTCCTAATACCTGGCCTAGCCAACTTAGAAAGAAGAACCATTACTTTTTGATCATGGTTTCAAAACTTAATCCATGGGTCAACTGGCCCCATTTTTTTCCAAGTCTGTTGCAAAGTAGAACATCATTGTAAAGTAAAGCTTCTCAATTCATGAAGCCAGATATAGAGAGGGAGCTTGATAAGAAGCTTTCAAACTGACTCCCTGATACACTTTCTCCCACATGTCCTCACTCTCCATAATACTAACTCTTCTCCATAGCCCATTCAAGTTTCAATCCATCAGTGGATTAAAATACTGGCGTAGAATACTCACAATCCAATCACTTCCCCAATTGCCCAGCCTAAACAAGTTTGCATTAAGGACAAAACCTACAAACAAAACATGAATCTTTTGTTGACAATTTTCTTTTCCTTTTTACTTAATATATTTTTACATGGATTTCTGCTCTGCCTGATTACACCTTACATATTGCCTGATGCCTCCAGAGGCCAGATGAAGACAGTAAATGGCAGAATTGGAATTACAGACAGCTGTGAGTTGCCTTGTGAGTGCTGGGATTGGACACTGGTCCTTCAGGAAGAACAGCCAATGTTTTTAACTACTAAACTAGCTCCCTATCCTCACAGTACATGGAGCTTTTCAGTGTGGCATAATTTAAGTAAAATTAAGCACCATTTACATACTTTCAAACAACTTTTCTTATTTCTCAGCTGCACTTGGCTTCCATAATCTTACATCTTTACAGTGTGCAAGTTACTTTGAGTAGATGGTTTCTCACAGTGATATTTCTGGGAAAAAATATTAAGCAACAGAAGCTCCTATAGCACTGAATTTGTCAATGAACTCATTGAAAAGTTCTTCATGTGCCTCCGGTCTTCTCAGTTATTACTCTGGAAGTATTTTTTTAAAAAAACTTGGAGATTTTGTCTTATTTATTTGTGTTCTGATTGTTTCTGTTGCTTAATGAATAATCATATTGGAAACTCATTTATTTATACTTGAAGACAAGATGCACTTGCTGACTTTATTTTTTGAGTTTATGGTTTTCAGAAATGACATTAAGATTTTACATTGCTTCTGCTGGATTGGTGCCTGGTAAGGTTTGCAAATATAGGGGTTATTTCCATGCCAACATTCCACCTAGAAACATGTAATTTTCACCCTCATTCTATGTAAAGATAGGCTAATACATTGCTTATGCTCTAACATTTATAAGTGAACTTTCCTAGCCTGTTGCTTCATGTGCTAATTTCCAAACTGTGGGTACATTATTCCATCCCCCATTAATTTACAGTCATATGTAGGTTCTTGTCTCTAAGAGAATGAATAGTTCCTCATTGTGCATGAGTGGTCTTTATAAGACTTTTAAACTATTTCTAGAATAAATATATCATTCCCTTACGTCTGTTCACAGTCAGACTTTACATTCTGATCATTTTTCTAGATCTGGATTTCCTTTTAAACTCTCTTTTAACAGCTCTTCTTCATTTTTCCTCTTTACTTTTTAAACATTCAAGTTACGTTGTTATTAAGATAATTAACTTTCAACAATTTAAGCTTTTATGTTTAGGGTGAAGTGATTATTTTTTGCTAAGTTTCACAATTGGTAAAAATATTCTGGCATTGAATTCTGAGTGGTATATTGGAAATGACAATCACGCCTGCACTGTGTAGTACAGGAGCAAGACATAATAATAAGAAATAAAATCATTACTCATAATTATGTTATCGTTGAGACTATGCTGTGATACAGCTGGTAGCATTATGGTTAAGAGTGCTTACTGGTATATCTTATTTATATCACTGCATTTTTTGAGTAAGGTTATTGTGTACCTCACATTTGCCATGGCTTACTATGTATCTAAGAATGGCTTTGAGTTTCCAAGGTTCCTGCTCCCACCTCAACATTCTGCGACTATAGACAAGCATTAAGCATCATGTGCTACCACTCCTGGCTCAGACTGTATTATTTCAAGTCCTAGCTCTGGCAACAACTGTATGGCCATAGAAAAGTTACTGTCTAATTTTCTATTTTCTTTGTTGGCAATGAGGTCAAATTTTCATCATTGTGTGTACTTTCATGAAATATTGAATCTATATATACAAGGCAATTATAAAAATTCTAAGCATATATTAATTCCTGATGATTGATGCTTATGGTTCTGTCCCAATATACAGTTTTCTCTGTCTTCTTATTTTTGATGCTTCTGCAGACCATGTGCTATTAATACATTTCTGTACACAGAGTAGAATATTGTGTTGCATGTTTGAGTGCATGTGTGCCTGTGTATTTTGTGTTGTATATTATAGAATGCTCAACACTTCAATAAGAAATGAAATTTACATAGGCAGATACTGTGTCTATATCATATGAGTAGTTAATAGTGAAACAGACTTTTCATCGACTAATTTTATTGATTATAAAGTCTTTTCTTACTTTTGGAAACCTCTTTAGCCAGCTTCACACCAAGTAAGAGGGACTGTGCTGTTCTAAGTGTTCTAAATATTGACATTTTTCCATTCCTTTTTCTTGTGAATCAAAAAAAAAGCATTCACCAAGCACTATCTTCTTCCTCTGGACATCTAACATCATAACATCATCTTCCCTCCAGTTTCACACCAAACTTTTGCTATTGTGACTTCACAGGATGATTCGTTCTTTCTAATTTAAATCAATAATCTCTCTCTCTCTCTCTCTCTCTCTCTCTCTCTCTCTCTCTCTCTCTCTCTCTCTCCACACACACACACACACACACACACACACACACACACGCGCGCGCAACCTGGAAATTTCAGAATTTTTCATTTTCAAATCTCTTAAAGCAATTGGGGAGGATGAAGTTTGAACTTTTTCCCATAATTTTGTGTAACCCTTCATAGTAAGAAGTTTCTTTGTGGGGAAGGGAGAGCAATTTCAACACTCCTGTAAGTCCTATTTTTCAAAGTTCTTCCTTCTACATAAATTATCCTGTTGACCAAGTGCTTAGAAGTAAAGGAAATTAACTATGGGCTAGAGCTCTAGTTCCATTGATAGAGTACTTGCTTAGCTTTCATGGAACCCTGGGTTCCACTCTTACCACTCAATAAATTCAGCACACTGGTGCATATTTTTAATCTAGAAATGCAAATGTTTTAGTTAGGGAAATAAATAATTCAAGAACATTCTCTGTTACATAGAAAGTGTAAGATCAACCTGTATTATATGAGACCCCCAACTTTAAACTGTGAGTCAGATGTGAGTGGCCTGAGGACTCTGAGGATGCCATGGCTACTTTATTGGCAGAGTAGACTATACTTTTCTCTGGGAGAGTGTGCCAGCTCCAGGGCTCTGAGGTGGCAGAAGTGTAAAAGAATTCTATGGTGAGAGAATCACTACAGACTCAGTGCCATTCAAGACAAAATTTAGAAAATTTAGAAAAGTGCCTCGTGTTAGGGACTACACTGTGCCCACCATAATTCCTACATTGAAGCCCTAAACTACAACTGGAAATGAAACTATACAAGGCCATGAGGATAAAGCACAGTCTGATGGGTGCCTCTGTCAAAGGAAATCTAATTACAGAGGAAAAACTAAGGTTGCACACAAAGGGGAAACTAAGGTTACATATGAAAAGGAGACATCATGTAGCCATGGAAAGTCAATATCTCCCCACCATCCAAGAAGAGTCACATTTAGAAATATCTGATCCTGTTTATATCCTGATCTTTGATTTCTAATCTCTAGAAAACAAACAAATTTTCTGTTGTTGAAGCCACCTATCTGTAGAATTTTGTTATAGCAATTCCATGTAACTGTGAGCTTTACCTCCTGCACCCCAGTTCCCAAAATAATGACTCTGAGACTCAATTAATTATGAACAAATGCTTAAGCCATAAGAGTTTTCTCATTTTGAGACTAGCTTATAACTTATACAATCCATTTATTTTATTCTATGTATGCCACATGGTTCGTTATCTCTCTTCAGTCTCCACCATGGCTCTGGGGTGGAAGGCTTTTTTAATGACAGGTGATATTTCTTTACAGTACACAAGACATTCTTTCTACAGTTATGTCAATCCAGCAAAAGCATTATTATTCACCCTGGTTGTCAAAACAATAATGTAAGAATCAGGCATAAGGATCCCATTTTTAGTGCCTTAAATAACTTGCTCTAATGCCATGGCTGAAATTTAAATGAAGAAATAGTTTCCACTGTATTTATGGCATATTCCCTCCCACCTTTACTCTGCTTACTCTACTACTTACCAATAGGTAGAACTCTTTTTATTCCTGTTCTCAAAAGAAAGGTCATGAATCCCCTTTGTTGTGGACCCTGTGAGGCAGACAAACATAGATAATAGCTTTGCATCTAGGACTCCACTTGGTTTGCACTATATACATTCATCAATTCTAATAATACAGTCCAAGACATTTGCCTACATGTACTACACACACACACACACACACACACACACACACACACACACCCCACAACACACCAAACAATGAAGCTAGCAATGGTTTAGCCACTTAGGTCTCCCAGCTGCACTGAGTTGAATGCATAGATTCTGTAAATCCCTTCTGAGTGAATAGATGTGTAACCATAAAATAAATACCATTCCCCCTTAAAGGCTGTCAAATTTAGATAGATTTTAATCAATTACTATCCAGTTGTGCCTGCATATAAATGTAAGCTTGCCAATCTAGCCTGAACTAAATTTAAGTACTTGCACAGTAAAATAAGTTATATCATGTCTAAAAGATCCTCCTATTTGCCATCTTATGGCTATGCATAATTGGACATATATATGATTACAATCAGATGAGTTATGGCAAGGGATTAAGGTAAGGAAACTAAGGTTACTTCAGTGACCTGGCTTTGTGAAATAGAGAACCACCCAAACTACAAACCTGGTAAGCAGATTCCTCTTTCTATAACCCCCACCATCAAGAAAACCCCAAACATTAACTGGATCCCTCACAGTACCTTCTCTAGCATAGTCTACTCTCAATCTTGACAATGTATTTCTTTATAGATTGTTCCATAACTTTGTTTTAAATAGTTTGTATGACTTTGCAATTTGTGGGATTTAACTCCATTCTTGAATGAGGTCAAGAGCCTTCACCTCTCACCTAGTTTTTAAGTTCCTCCAAATAAGCATTTTATAGGTTCATTCAGAACCTATGGCTTTCTTGGTATTTGAGAAAAATGTTCTCTTTATACTATGATCAGTTTTTTTGCTAAATCCACACAAAACCTTGGTTGTCTTTAAGAATAGTTAATGGCTTCTTTATCTATTTTTCTTCTTTTTGCAACAGGGTTTCTGTGCAGGTCTGGCTATACATCTGTAGATCAGGCTGAGCTCAAACTCAGAAATAAACCTGCCTCTGATCCAGAGTGCTTGAATTAAAGGCATGAAGCACCACCACCTGGCTAGATATTCTCCCCTCTGCCTGACCCCCCTAATGGCACAAACATTCAAGCCTAAATTACCACTATCCTTGTAAACAAGACTTTCTTAGAGCATGTGTTGTATCAGAGATATTGAGATATCTTACATTCCTCCAACATTTAATGCTGTTTCTTCTCAGACTAGTGTGGCATTCAAATAAGGATAGTTAGTTATTGGAGTTTAAAGGCAGCAGTCAGTTCCCAGGAACTTTTAGAGTCACTGAACTGGAGTTATTTTCATCACTCTAGAAGTGCCAAAGAATATACTGGTCATGTTAATCCTCTCACTGTCCTAACTAATCAGTGATTTAATTACCATAAATACCACCTGGAAAACTGAGTACTTTACACTCCATATGGGTTTTCCTTCCCATTACTCAAATTTTGGGATGACTATTCAATCCTTACAGATTTTCCATTTACATTGTTCTCCCATAAGATTTAATGATCTTTAAAAGAGCCTTAAGATGACCAGTGTATTTTCTGTCTTCTCCAACAAATTGTAGCATTTTGAGAACAAATAGAAGGTTATGAACACAGAGTCTTTAGCACAGTAACTTGACTAAATGCCGGGCCCCAATGAATCAGCTGTATAACACTAGGTATGTTTTCTAATTTTTTTCTTATTTTAAAATTTGGCACAAAGATATGGTTTAACTCATTCATTGCTTAGATGAAGCTAAAATGGGTAAGGTTCTCAGCATTGTGCCAAGCACATAGCAAACACACAGTTAAGTTTATAAGAATGATTTATGCCATCACACACATCTGAGAACATTAAATGGGGCCATGTAGAGGCTTGATAATTTTTCATAGATAGATAGATAGATAGATAGATAGATAGATAGATAGATAGATAGATAGATGCATGGAGAAATTCTTACATAAAGACTTAGAAATGCTTTTAAAAGAGATTTATTTTGTCATTGGAAGCTGTGAACTGCCAAGGAAAGTCTAATAGAAACTGAAGCTCAGCTTAATTCCAACATTTAATAATGATAATAATAAGGGATTTAGCTCAGCGGTAGAGCACTTGCCTAGCAAGCACAAGGCCCTGGGTTCGGTCCTCAGCTCCGGAAAAAGAAAAAAAAAAAAAGAAAAAAGAAAAAAAATAATGACAATAATACTATCAATATAATAAAATATATTTTCAATTATCTATTATTAGCTTCTAGGCATTTCATTTGTCATCTACATTATATTGCTTATGGTTAAATTCAATCCCCAGGTTTCTTTCTTGTTTGGTAGCCCTGGGGATTAAACTCAGGTCTCTGAAAGTGGCAGGCAAGCACTTCATCCATGACATTCATTCGCAGTCTCATTGTAAAATTTATTTTGAGATAGGGTCTTTTAACAGCAGCATCAATTTATTTACTCAGCCCCAAGTTCTTATGCATGTGATTGTGTGCACATGTATGTACACACACACACACACACACACACACATGCATGCATGCACAGACACACATACACATGCACATGCACACACACACACACATACACACGCACACATGCACACACACACACACACACACACACACACACACACACACAGACTGAGGTCTTCTTCAGAGGCCCACCACCTGGTGATCTCTCATTCATGCTATATCTGTCCTGTATGGATCACCCTAGTTGACTGAGACTTCTGTAGATCTAAGAGAGAAATGCGCTGTCTCCTAGGCTCCTCATGAAGGAAGCAACAGACATGGCAGGCATTTGTGAGGCAGGCCTTGGCAATGTGTTCATTTTTTTATTTTCTCTTGACTCATCAAAATACTCTTTGATGTACTGATAAGTGGAGAATCCAAGATGTGAGGAATTTCGTCAAAGTTTCAAATCTATGAGCCACATTTGTCTTGGATTCAAACTCTGTATCCCATTTGTTTTCACTACTTCATTTTTTTCCTCTCCTTTGGGGGAATTAGAGCTAAAAGCAAAGCTGGTTATGGATCCAAAACATGACAAATGCATTCCCCTAAAGTGTAGATTACTGAACCAAATGCATCTCTAGTGGTTTTAGAACCAGCTGTCATCCTTGGCCTTTAAAATCCCACAATTCTTTGTAGTCTTCAGTTTATGGTATTCTTGCTGGACACTGCCTTTGAGCAGACAGATGTGGCCTGGAGCTTTCCCCACTGGCAGTGTTCCAAGTGGTCTAACTAAGTGTGCACAGCAGCATTCTGAGAGTAATGATGGCAACACTTCCTCACTGAACAGGCTCATCTTCAGTAGGCCCCCTCTTGCTATTTCTGATCTGTAGTTTGTAAGGGAAGACAGCACAGGCTTGGGACCATAAATCATGGATGGCTTTCTGAATTAGCTCCTCACTAAGGTGAACTCATGGCATGCTGCCCTCTGCTTCACAGGGAAGTGACCTGAGAGTCATGCTGCTTCAGCATTTTAAATCAGTACCAGGCATGTGACAGCATTCTGATGGCAGGAGAGTTGTCTGGGAAATAAGCAATTCAAATTTCTCTGATTGTAATGGCTACCAGTGGGCGTATTCTATGAAGTTGATCAATGACTTTAATCTCTACCACCAACAGATTTCAAAACCATGTAATACCTGTCAGCCTGCTTCCTCTCACCTCAAAACTAGAGCGGTTTTTTTTTTTTTTTGCTTTTTGTTTTTTTATTTTTTATTTCCATGGGTGTCACAGAAGTTGTTTGAGCTATCTTAAAGTCTGGCTGTTAAAACAGTGAGTTTTGGAAGGTAAATCAATTGTGCCTAGTCATATAAAGTGAATACTGGAAGATTCAACATTTGGAAGCTGGATAGTTTTGACCAGTTGCTTAAGCTGTCTGGGCCAATATCTCACAAAAGCAAATGTAGACAAAGACACCTACAACAGACTCTGGCTTCACTCCTACAAAATGTTATTTGTCAGAGTACTAAACTCTGCTAAGATGTGGGAAGTTAGATAAGAAATGATATCTAAAAAGTTCATTCCTACTAATATATCAATCGAGATAAATAGAAATAGATGCCTTATGGAGAGACTGCACATTATTTTGCATGCTAGTTACCAAACATGTCATGCTGAAAATGAAATGGTATTTCCATTTACCTATTTGGTAAAAAAAGAGGATTGGTAAGAACTGTACCTCACCAAATTATTACCCCAAATCCTGTTGTCCTTTTCCTCAATCCACAAAAGGGTGTCTGAGATGCTTTACTAACATCATTGGTAAACAAATTATATGAACATATATTCTATGTATAATTAACATGAGGTAAGTATAGGATTCCAATTTTGATGTAAATGTTCTCTGATGCTGGAAGAAGATTAAAGAAATCCATTTGTGATCCTACCTCCCACAAATGAAGCATCATATACTCAACACTTAAAACTAATTCAAGAACTAGAGACCATAAAGAGCTTGAAGTGGACCAGAGGGAGGGAAAGAGTCAAGTCAATTTCTCTGAGTAATGCTACAAAGCATGGCATGCTGCTACTTCATGCCCAATAATATCATAGCTGTTATCACAATAAGGGAATGCAGTTATCACAATAATAGAAGGTTAGGGAACTATGTCCTCCTGGTAATATCCTATTCTCTATCATGAACATCAGAAGATTCATATAATTTATGAGAAGCAGAATAGTTCATCTTCCTGACATTAGCTCTGAAACACAGTGGATATTGCAGCAAGGGAGATCCTTGCATTTCCAGAGCTTTAGTCCTACCTGTTATTAGAACATGTATTGATTTGTATAAAGCATCACACAAGGATCAAGCCTAAAAATATATAGTTCTTTTGGGTGACTAATTGACCAGTTGATCCATTAGAAGATGGGCTATCTAAGAAGCCTGCTGAGAAATTTGATTTTTTCATGAGAAACATTAGACGCAGAAAAATCAACTATAAATATTTTTCATCACCAATTGGCCAGTCATATATAAAAATATTTCTCTCCTCACATATGTAAGTATATAAACATACATTTGTAGATAGATGATGGATAAAGAGAGAGAGAGAGAAAGAGAGAGAGAGAGAGAGAGAGAGAGAGAGAGAGAGAGAGAGAGAGATGGAAATATTGCAAGTGAGTGGGGATGCTTAAGGACTTCTTTAAAATTTTGAAATCATTGGAAAATCTTATGACTGGAATGGGATGACTGTATACTCCACAAAATTCACATGTGAATATTTCCCAATATGATGGCATTTGGTAATGTGTTCAATTATTATTGGTGTTAGATGAGGTTATGAGATTAGAGCCTAATGATGGGACTAATTTTCTATGAGAAAAGTCATAAATCTTTTATTTTTTCCTCTTCTCAATCTAGTCATAAAGGTCATGTGAGTACATAGCAAAGTGGCGGCTATCCAAAAGCCAAGATCGTAAGCCTCAGAAAGCAACTTCACCCCCTGAAGCTCTAGCATGGCCTTGTATCATCCAGAACTGTGAGAAGTAAGAGCTTCTGTTGTTTGGAACACTCATTCTTGTCATATTTTCTTAATTTAGCCTGATATGCTAAGACATAACAGCTATTGTATCTCTAAAATGTAGGTTTTTGCCTAGATTTTATCCTAGTTTCTATCCTAGGATAGAAACTTTATTGAAAGTTCTTACCTTTGATAAACAAGTTGTTTTATATTTGAATGATACACATCAGCTAAATGAAGAATGCACTGAGCATTAGTAAATATACTACTATATTAAAAAAACAAGTATATAATCCCAAAGTTTGAACCCAGGAAATAAGTAGTCATATATTTCTGGCAAGAGTTTTAGGAGATGTGACTTGGGAGTTGAGAATAGCTCACAGTCATCAGGCTGCTTCACATGATAGGCCAGAACTTTCTAGTGCCCCAGAGCTTGCAGCAGTAACTTTGCCTAGAAGTCTTAGTCATAGACTTAGTCTTGGTCTTGGTAGCTTGTTGGTTCTGTGAGTAAAGATAAAGGCTGAACTGGAAAGAGGACTGGGAAGAATTGCATTAGGAGAAACCAGGTGCCTAAGCTGGAAACTACATTCTCACCTGGAGGAATGATCTCCCTCAACCTTTCCAGCCCTAAGCAGTTTAACTCATAACGTACCATCTGAAAGTAATTAGTGAACAGCTGGACAACAGCTCTCTCTAGGCATGTTCTAATTGCTGGGGCCCAAATCTGTGTTGTGACATAGTAAGGAATTGAATTTGCCAGTGGAGTATTCTTAGAATGATTGTGAATTACCAGCAGGACTTAAATAACCATCAGACCATTTCAATGTAGAAGAAGACAGGGTGAGTCTATACATGCACCACATGTTATCATATCAAAGGTAGAAGAAACTATGAGCCAAGTATAGGAGGGAACTCTAAAAGAACAAAACAAAATCAAAACTAGATTATGTCCTAGGGTGTTTAGAAGGATCTCAATTGCACAGACACTTTGACTTTTTTTATTAAATTATTTATTTACATTCCAAATGTTACCCCCATCGCTGAATTCTTCACCCCATCCTCCCTCTCCTTTTCTTCTGAGAGGGTTCTCCCCCACCAACCCACTCACCCCTACCTTCTACAAGATTAGATTCATCCTCTCCCACTGAGGTCAGACAAAGCAGTCCTCTACTACATATATGCCAGGGGCCAAGGTCCAGCCCCTGCATCCTCCTTGATTGGTGGCTTAGTTTCAGGAGCTCCAAAGGGTTCTGGTTAGTTAATACTGTTCTTCCTATGGGGCTGCAATCCCATTCACCTACTTTAATTCTTCCCCTAACTCTACCATGAAGGTCCTCGACATCAGTCCAATGGTTGTCCAATGTAAGTATCTGCATTTGTCTGTGTGAGCTGCGGTAAAGCCTCTCAGAAGGCAGCCATGCTAGGCTCCTGACTGCAAGCACAACATGGCTTCAATAATAGTGTCAGGGTTTTGTGCTTGCACATAGGATGTATCCCAAGTTGAGGGGGTCACTGCATGGGTTTTCCTTCAGTCTCCATTCCATTTTTATCCCTGCATTTCTTTTAGACAGGAAAAATTCTGGGTAAACAATATTGAAAATGTTAGGTGTCCCCTTGCCTTAACTGTGGGGGCATGCTGATCTACTGGAGGTCAATCTTCAGGTTTGGTCTCCCAACTGTTGGGCATTTCCACCAAGGTCATCCCCATTGAGTCCCGGGAGCCTCTCACATTCCAGGTCCCTGGGACTTTTGAGAGATCCCACCCCTGTCTGTATACCCACTGCTGTGGCATATTTCCCTTTAATTTCTGGCCCTCTGGGCTTCTCTCCTGTCTCCCCCCCATACCTGATACAGCCACCTTTTCCCCTCCCCCTCGCCTTTCCCACACCATCCCTCCCTCTGCTCCTCCTTCTAAGTAGGACTGAAGTATCCACACTTGGGCCTTCTTTCTTGTTAAGCTTCCGAAGGTCTGTGAGTTGTATCATGGGTATTCTGTAATTTTGATCTAATACATACTTGTCAGTGAGTACATACCATGCATGTCCTTTTGGTCAGGGTTAGGTTTCTTGGAATGATATTTTCTAGTTACATTTGTCTGCAAAATTCATGATGTCTGTTTTTATTAGCTGAACTGTATTCAGCTAGTAAATGTGTAAATGACCCACATTTTCTGTATCCATACTTTTGTTGAGAGACATCTGGGTAGTTACCAGCTCCTGGTTGTTTCCATTTTTCTGAGGAACTGCCACATTAATTTCCAGAGTGATTGTATTAGTTTGCAACCCCACCAGCAATGGAGGAGTGTTCCTCTTCCTCCACATCCTCACCAGCATGTTCTATCCCTTAAGATTTAATCTTAGCAACTCTGATGGATGTATGGTGGAATTTCAGGGTCATTTTGATGTGCACTTTCCTGATAGCTAAGGATGTTGAATGTTTAAGTGTGACTCATTGGAGGTGGTTCTCTTAAGAATTTTCTGTTTAGTTCTACACTGTTTTTTCATTGGGTTATTAGGTTTGTTTTGGAGTCTAACTTCTTGAGTTCTTTGTATGTTTTGGACATTAGTCCTCTATCAGATACAGGGTTAGTAAATTTTCCCAATCTGTTGGTTGCCATTTTGTCCTATTAAATAATGTTCTTTACCTTACAGAAGCTTTTCAGTTTCATGAGATCCCATTTATCAATTGTTGATCTTAGAGCCTGAGTCATTGGTGTTCTGTTCAGGAATTTTCCCCTGTACCAATGTGTTCGAGGCTCTTTCCCACTTTCTCTTCTATTAGATTCAGTGGATATAGTTTTATGGTGAATTTTTTGATCCACTTGGACTTGGTCTTTGTACAAGGTGATAAATATGAATCAATTTGCATTCTTATACATGAAAATCACCAGTAAGACCAGATAATGTTGAATATGCTATCTTTTTTCACTGGCTGGTTTTAGCTCCTTTGTCAAAAATCAGGTGACAGTAGGTGTGTGGGTTTATTTCTGGGTCTTCAATTCATTTCTACTGATCTACCTGTCTGTCTCCATCCCAATACCATGCAGCTTTTTATCACTCTTGCTCCATAGTAGAGCTTGAGGTCAGGGATGGTGATTACCCCAGAAGTTCTTTTATTGTTGAGAGTGTTTTTTTTTTTTTTTTACACTGACTATTTGGTTTTTCGTAAGTTGAGAATTGCTCTTTCCATGTCTGTGAAGAATTGTCTTGTAATTTTGATAGGGATTATATTGAATCTGTAGACTGATTTTGGTAAGATGGATATTTTTATTGTGTTAATCCTACCAATCCATGAGCATAGGGGTCTTCTGAGATCTTCTTCAATTTCTTTCTTCAGAGACTTGAAGTTCTTGTCGTACAGATCTTTCACTTGTTCAGTATTTCTTTCTCAGACCATTTAGCACTTTTATAAAAGAAGGCTACTGATTTGTTTGAGTTAATTTTGTATCCAGACCGTTTGCTTAAGTTGTTTATCAACTGTATCAATTTTGTAGAAGAGTCATTTATGTATACTATCATATCATCTGCAAAAGAGAAACATTGACTTATTCCTTTCCAATTTGTATCCCCTTGATCTCCTTTTGTTTTCTAATTGCTTAAGATAGAACTTCAAGTACTGTATTGAACACATACTTTCTATTTTGTTGAATAATAATTTGATGAATATTTGTATTAACTCTTATTTGAAAGTATGGTAGAATTCTGCACTGAAACCATCTGGGCACCTGGGCTTTTTTTTTTTTTTTGATTGGGAGACTTTCAATGACTGCTTCTATTTCCTTAGGGGTGATGGCTGGTTTACACAATCACTTTGCTATGTGGTATTTATCTAGAAAAATATCCAATTCATCTAGATTTTCCAGTTTTGTTGAATTATAGACTTTTGTATTAGAATCTGATGATTTTTTAATTTCCTCAGTTTCTGCTGTTATGTCCTCCTTTTCTGATTTTTGTTAATTTGAATACATCTCCATGCCCCTTAGTTAGTTTGGCTAAGAGTTTATCTACCTTGTTGATTTTCTCAAAGAACCAGCTCTTGGTTTTATTTATTCTTTGTATCATTCATTTTGTTCTTAATTGGTTGATTTTACATATTTCCTGCCATCTACTCCTACTAGGTGTGTGCTTCTTTCAGTTCTAGACCTTTCAGGTGTGCTCTTAAGTTGATAGTGTAAGATCTCCTTAATGTCTTTATAATGGCACCCAGTGCTATGAATTTTCCTCTTACACTGCTTTCATGGTGTTCCATAAGTTTGCATATGCTGTGTCTTCATTTCCTTGGGTTGCTATAAAGCCTTTAATTTCTTTATTTCTTCCCTGACCAACTTAGCATTGAGTAGAGAGTTGTTCGGTTTCAATGAATATGTGTGCTTTCTGTTGTTTCTGTTGTTATTAAAGTCCAGCCTTTGTCCATGGTGAACTGATAAAATGACTAGGATTATTTCAATCTTCTTGTGTCTGTTTAGGTTTGTTCTGTATCCGATTATATGGTCAGTTTTGGAGAAGGTTCCATTAGGTGCTGAGAAGAAGGTATAGTCTCCCCTTTTGAGGTGAAATGTTCCATAGATATCTGTTAAATCCATTCCTTTCATAACTTCTGTTAGTTTCATTGTGTCTTTATTTAGGTTCTGTATTGAAGGTCTGTGCATTAGTGAGTGTGGATAGTTGAAGTCTCCCATGATTATTACGATAGGTACTATGTGTGCTTTGAGCTTTAGTAAAGTTTTTTG
Organism: Rattus norvegicus; assembly: GCF_021556685.1. Classification (NCBI taxonomy): domain Eukaryota; kingdom Metazoa; phylum Chordata; class Mammalia; order Rodentia; family Muridae; genus Rattus; species Rattus norvegicus. Next base: position 13,409,303 of record NC_141549.1, on the reverse strand, counting down.
TTGCTTTGCTTTGGTGGTTTTGTTTGTTTGTTTTTGTGAATGTTGGTGCCCATGACCTGACCTTGCATTTGGAGCATAAATATTGAGAAATGAGAATTCTTGTTGGATTTTTGCTTTAATGAGTGTGAAGTGTCCTTCCCCACCTCTTTTGATTACTTTGGGTTGAGAGTCCATTTTATTGGATGTTAGAATGAAA